>NC_090647.1:192277499-192594374 GCF_040937935.1 Hyperolius riggenbachi | reverse complement strand
TGGTTGCAATGTGCTGGAAGTATCGCATCTGACGCAAAAGCATCAGCAGGTTACTGTTCGACATGCGCGGCAACATGAGGAGAGCCGGAAATCATGCAAGTCTATGGCGACGCAGAGATTTTCAAATGTTTGGCATTCGTGGAAGCGTATTTTTTCAATACACTTCTGTGCAATTCGTACATCCATCATAGGAAGTGAGCGCTAGAAAGCCTCTTTTAGGCAGAGGCGGGACACAAAGTTCTCCGGCACACAAGGCTGAAACACCAAAGTGCGCCCCTCCATGCTTCCCAGGCTCCCACCCCAGCTGTCCCACACTGATTGCTATTAGACTAAGAGGTGTCCCCCCAACACCTTAATTTCTAGTTATCTGGCTTGCAGTCACTTTCATTTACCCCCTTTTCTTATTTCTCTCTGCTTCAAACACAATAGGGGAACGATAGCTGAGTGAGTGGTGCGCCCCCTTCTACACTGTGCCCTGAGGCTCCCTCACCTCTGCCTCAGCCTGACTCTGCTTTTAGGCTCTCATTAGCATACCTGTAGCCCATTACCGCAGGTATCTGGGAATCAGGTATCATCTGACCACACTGCATCAAAATCGGCAGTTCGTAGTATGAAACCAGCCTCAGGTAATCATTCCATGGAGGCTTGCAGGTTTTTATTTGTAAAATATTGTGTATTTTTAGGAGCAGGAGACTTGCATTTGGTAGTTAAAAGAAGAACACAGAATCCAGGATCATCTCCTCAAGTGAGGACACTTAAAGTAAACCCGAGGTGGATTTAAGGGGGGGTGAAATGGGACACAGAGGCACGTTCCCTTCTAAATTACATGCCTTTGTGTCCACTCTCGACCAACCAACTCTGTACTGCTACCCAAAGAAATCTACCGACAGCAGCTTATCGGCAGGGGTGTAGAGGGGAAGGGGTGTAGGAGTGGCCGGAAATGCTAATTTTCAATGCAGCATACATTCTGATTTCCGCCAATGTCAATTTCTGAATTCCGTTTTGTCCGATTTCCATTTTCCGACCATGCAAGCACTTAGGGTTGTAAGTACTTGTGAAGGCTGACTAAGAAGTACTTAAAGTGTACCTGAGGTGTTTTTTTTATATAAAAAGGGACACAGAGGCCTGTTTCAATCTAAAGGACTTGCCTCTGTTTCCCATTTGGAGCCACTGACAGCCCCCTCCCTGTTCTGAGCTAGCTTCCCCCCTCCTCCATCTGGCGACAGGGAGATTGTCTACAGATTAATGGGTTAAGGTGTGTCCATTGCAGGAGAAGAACGGCTACATAACACCCCTTTCCAATCTATAAGAACCTCTAACTGGCTCTCATCTGCCTGCTCCCTCTCTCCCCTGCATACCACTCAGCGCTTGATATTCACAGAGGAGAGCACAGAGCTGCTTCTCCAGTGTTGTGACCCCAAAGGTCACAAATATGAAACTGAAGCATTGAAGGATATAGGACCCATGGGGAGAGCTGGCAATGTGTCCATTGGCACCTCTCCCCATAGCTCCTATCTACTTGATTCGTCCACCCTACTGGACCAGATGTTATGTTTTTTTTTTAATGTTTTGTCCCGCTTGGGTTCTCTTTAAGACACAGCTAATTGCATAACATCAATAAAGGACGAGAGTGGAAAGACGGGATGGCCCGAGAACCAGGAAGGTTCTATGGTACCCAGAGCCTTCCCTTTACCTAGGTAAGTATCTAACCTAAAATTAGTTTCCTCACTTCAGGTTTTCTTTAAGGCATAGCAGAAGCAAATGAGTTGTGCAGCCTTAACCTCTCAGCAGCACTCCTCGCTAGAATAAATGGGGCTCTTCTGAAACCCAGCAGAAAGCCAAAATCATTCGAATTTACACATATGAAAGTCTTTACTTACCTGTCCTTATCACCTGCCTTCTACCTCTGCCACATTCTTTACACTACAGCTAAGGGTACGTTTCCATTGATGCAGTGCGATTCCAGTGCGGAAAACGCACGTGCGATTTTGCATGCGGATGCGGTTTTTCCTGCGTTTTCTATGCGATTTTGCATGTGGATGCGGTTTTTCATGCGTTTTCTATGCGATTTTGCATGCGTTTTGTGGCCAAGCGTTTTTAACCATGTCAATTCTGGTGTGCTTTTTACATTGTTTTTACACAAAAACGCACAGAAAAATGCATGGCAAAAACGCATGCGTTTTTCCTATTAAATACATTGTATGCAAATTGCATAGCAGTATGCAAATTCTGATAGCTCTGCCATGCAGATTTTTTCTGCACAGAAAAACGCTAAAACATCCTGACAAGTGGAAACAGTCCCATCCACTTGTATTGGTTATGCGAATCTGCATGCAGAAAACGCATGCAAATTCGCTCTAGTGGAAACGGGCCCTAAGTTCCCTCGAACAGTGGCATCAATTGTCATTCTCCTCAACAATGGCAGGAAGTTATACTGCAGTGAAGGATGGGCTACAAGCAGTTCTGGTGTTGGATTTTCATTTAGCCTAAAGCTCAGAAAAGACTTTACAGTATAGTGAAAGCAATAAACACTGATAAGCTAGTGATAGGGTACAGTGCACAGCTTTAACCACCATGAATTTACATGAATATATTTAAGTTCAGTTAGGACACCTGAGAGATATGGAGGCTGCCATATGTATTTCATTTTAAACAAGTTGCTTGAAATCCTGCTGATTTTTCTGGTATAAGTGGTGGCTGGATAGTGGTCAGGTTAAGGGGTCTGCCTCTGACTAGAGATGTCGCAAACCTCCGATTTTCGGTTTGCGAACCCTGTTCGCGAACCTTCACGGAAAGTTCGGTTTGCGAAAAAGTTCATGAACCGCAATTCACTTCAATGGGGAGGCGAACTTCAATAATTAGAAAAATTTCTACTGGCTGAAATAATGATAGAAAACATGTTTCAAGAGTTCTGCCTCCACCCTCCCTCCCTCCTTCTACCTATTCCCTCCTCCTCCGGTAGGAGGGAGGAGGGTCTCATCTGCCAGGGAATTTCAGTATTTCAAAAAATAGTTTACATACCGTGGCTGGGATTTGAACCCAGGTCTCAGTGTATGATAGGTAACTAACATATCCATTATACTACCAACACTACTAGCTGAAACTAGCTGAAACTAGCCTAACATGTACCATTTATGCTCGAACCAAGAGAAAAATTAGACAAGACAAATAACTTTTATATCACGCTTTCTCCTGGCGGACTTAAAGCACCAGAGCTGCAGCCACTAGGGCACGCTCTACAGGCAGTAGCAGTGTTAGGAAGACTTGCCTAAGGTCTCCTACTGAATAGGTGCTGGCTTACTGAACATACAGAGCTGAGATTTGAACTCTGGTCTCCTGAGTCAGAGGCAGAGCCCTTAACCATTACACCATCCAGCCACTGCTTAAGGATATGTAGCCAGGCATGGCCTTGCCTTTTGTGTTCAACAGTTGTCCAAAGAGAACCCCAGATAGCCAGGTAGATTCATCTCTTTCTCTCTCTCTCTCTCTCTCTCTCTCTCTCTAGTAGGGATGGTCAAAAGGCAAGGCCATGCCTGGCTACATATCCTTAAGCAGTGGCTGGATGGTGTAATGGTTAAGGGCTCTGCCTCTGACACAGGAGACCAGAGTTCAAATCTCAGCTCTGTCTGTTCAATAAGCCAGGACCTATTCAGTAGGAGACCTTAGGCAAGTCTTCCTAACACTGCTACTGCCTATAGAGCGTGCCCTAGTGGCTGCAGCTCTGGTGCTTTGAGTCCACCAGGAAAAAAGCGTGATATAAATGTTATTTGTCTTGTCTAATTTTTCTCTTGCTTCGAGCATAAATGGTACATGCTAGGCTAGTTTCAGCTAGTTTCAGCTAGTAGTGTCGGTGGTATAATGGATATGTTAGTTACCTACCATACACTGAGACCCGGGTTGTTCAAATCCCAGCCCCTGTATGTAAGCTGGTTTTTGAAATACTGGAATTCCCTGGCAGATGAGACCCTCGTCCCTCCGGTAGGAGGGAATAGGTAGAAGGGTAGAAGGGAGGAGAAGCCCACAAGAGGCTAATTAAAATCTCCCTAGCAGAGTGTGTAGCAGCTGTCCCTTAACTAATTAGTATAGGCAGACGAGTGAGTCAAATGGCTCAAGGACCTTGCCTTGTATAAGGGGGGGTGAGGCTCCACCAGTGAGTGCAGTGTGATTGGCAACAATGTGCCTGCTGACTGTGATGTAGAGGGTCCAAGTTTTGCTCAATAGAGCATTATGGGGCGAATCGAACTTCCGGGAAAGTTCGCCTTTGGCAGGCGAACGCGAACCACCGAAGTTCGCCTGGAACCGTTCGCCGCCGAACCGTTCGGGACATCTCTACCTCTGACACAGGAGATCAGGGCTCAAATCTTGGCTCTTCCTGTACAGTAAGTCAGCATCTATTCCGTAAGGAGACCTTGGGCAAGGCTCCCTAACACTGCCACTGTCTACTGAGCTTGCCCTAGTGGCTGCAACCCTGGCGCTCTGAGTCTGCCAGGGGAAAAGTGCAATATAAATGTTCTGTGTCGTCTTGTTAGTAGTGCTTGATTCAAACACATGAAACACAGTCAGACTTCAGTTAGAAACCACTAATCTGCATGCTTCCTCAGTGTCTATGGCTAAAAGCAGTAGAGGCAGAGGATCACAGGGACAGTCAGGCACTTTGCATTCTTTAAAAGAAAAAAAATATGGCAGCCATCCCTCTCACGTCAGTTATCCTTTAACCTCTCTGGCGATATGATTCCTTCCTGATTTTAGGGTTTAAAAGCGGTACAATTTTTTCATGTGCTTTTATAACCTAAAAGCAAGGAAAAATCATGCCCCCAGAGTGTCTGCAGCAGCCCTTGCTCTCACTCACCTCCCTGGAATCCAGCACTGCAGTTCTCCCTCCGTCCATCGGGTGGCACTGTAACTCTATAGTGAGATCACCGGCTGGCGTCATGACGACAAATTGCAATCTCACCCGAGGGATGCAGAGACTCGGAGGACAGGAAGAAGAATGGCTGCTGGCATCTAGATCTCCTGGGAGGTGAGTGAGAACACCTGCTGCGCGCAGTGTTCTGCACGGACCACCCAGCGGCTACCACGGGTCTAGGTCGGGGTTACCGCTTTGAACTGCGGTTTTCCACCCAGAGCCTGACACAGGGATACCAAACTGTTAAATTAGAGAACTATTAATCCTTAGGAGAGCAGGATTCTGCAGTGTGGCACTGAGGTTTCCTTCTACATGTATACACTATCCTCTAGTCTAAACCCTCTGAAAACCAATCCTATATTATGTGACTATGGCAGTTTACCGAGTGTGCCCAAAGTTGACTGCTGCTTGCAAAAAGTGCTATTGGAGAAAAACACCATACAAATAGAAGTTGGAATTCAAAATAAAAACCAAATAAGTGTATGAGGCAACCCATTACAAAGCAACATTCTGTTAGTGAAGATGTAAAACAGTTCCACTGGTTTCAGATTTCTACTCAAAGTAAAAAAGAAAAATGCAAGTAGCATGGTCGGTATTTGTAATACATTTAAGCAGTAGCCTGAAAGATACAAACTACATTGGATAAATAAATCTGGAGAAATTTGCCCTTGAGCCACATTTCACTTGCACTATATAAAGCCGTTCTCAGGAAATCCACTGGTGCATGAAATGAGAAACTGGAATTGTTTTAAAATTTACAGCTAATTGTGGATATTTTGGGTCCTCAGTACGGTCATATTTCTAAAATTAAATATGCTTCGTAAGGTATAACAGAGCCAACACTGTGCAAAGAAAACAAGAAACCTCCAGCTCTTTTAATAAGACTTTGTGGTTTGCCGGCAGTAGACATCGTATAACGTTGCATCACATTTGCTTGAACTGTCCGGATAATATTAAATCAAATACTGTGGCTTTATCAGAGCAAATAATGATTCAATGACATACTTTTTGTAAATGCTTTTTAGAGTGCATGAGATCTGAAGACCAGCTTCAGGATGTTTAATCAATGGATATCGATGGTAGCTGCCACAGTCTGCCACAGACAGTGAATCATGACAGAGGACATTCCGAGATGTTTGCTCATCCCTCGTAATTAATCTCATAGGCATTCACTGACAATTGAAAGGCTGTGCAGAATTGCTTTAAACAAATTACAGATTTCAATAATGCAGTGCAAAGAACAACGACATTATTCAAAGGGGGCTACCTCATCTTACCCAATCAGATCTTTGTTTTTTAAAGTAAGATCAATTAAGTACTGAATGGTTTCTATGGGTGATTGCACTTTGCACATTACACTTTACTTTAATGGATAAATCTTCTGCTGGTTACTGACAGTTCAAAGCTGTTCCAAAGTCTGGCAAGAGAATGCTAAGTCTGGTATTATTCAGTCCCATTAATGCTCACAAAGAGCATTTGCTGCAGTAAAAATATACACTCACTGCAATACCGTGTGCTTTGTGAAAGCCTGCTATCTGCTTTCTATACGTGCCCCTGTATCCCTAATTACTAGACTCACTATGCTACCAGTGTTTATAAAATAAAGGAAACTCCCATAACTTTTCATACATCCAATACACAATGATTTTTTATGGCCTGTCCTCAGAGTGGCCCAAACAACCAGCACTGCAGGACCAGGTTACACTCCTGGCTGGGCGGCTGTCCTCCACTCTTAGGATATATTAAATGCTTTAAGAGCGAGTCTTTTACACATTTTGCAGGATATGAATCTCCTTTCTTAACCCCCTTAGCGGTAGAAAAAACATGCCAGAAGTGGTATCTCCGAACTGGACTTGTGCTAACCGCCGAGAGGTCTATGCTGAGAATTCCCACCTCTCGGGGTATCCCGATGTCGGCCGCCATACTTCTTCTCCTCCGAGGCTTTGCTTCCCCCTGGTGAAATCGCCATCTGTCGTCATGACAAATGATAGGGTGCCACCCAGAGGACGGAGGGAAAACTGCAGCGCTGGATCCCAGGGCAGTGAATGAGTGCAGGGCACCTGTAGAACTCCCTAGCAGCACGATTTTTTCCATGTTTTAGGATCTAAAAGCTTGCAAAAAAATTGCACTGCTTTTAGACCCTAAAATCCGGAAAGAATCATAATGCCAAGGGGGTTAAAAGGACCCTGGAGTGAGAGGGATATGGAAGCGGCCATATTTATTTTATTTTAAAGAATGCCAATCGTCTGGCAGTCATGCTTATCTTTTTGGCTACAGTAGGGTCTGAATCACACACCTGAAACAAGAATGCAGCTAATATGGCCAAACTCACACCGCTTGATGTCCAAACTCATTCTAGCTGTTGGCATAGGTTACAAGGAAAAATGACAGTCTTCATATATCTCACTCTTCATTCAGGGTTACTTTAAAACAGAGTATCTGCAGTTATTGAACTTTTTGTAAGCAAGAGGGAACTCTTACTATGCTTCACTATTGCTCAATAAGTGATTATTTATTTATTGTATTTATAAAGCGCCAACATATTACGCAGTGCTGGACATTAGTTTAGGTTACAGACAATATGTAGGGGTAACATACAGCAATAAGACAATACAGGAATATATGCAAACCAGATCACGCAGCACAGTATGAGTACAAGGTAATGCTTAGTCAGTCACTGGAGGGGAGCATGGAGATCAGGCCAGTCGCGTTCACTCAAATGCATAGCATGGGTGTACGGTAATGGAGGTGCGTGATCAGGTAGAAGACATAAGGAGGACCCTGCCCTTATGCCTAGTACACACTATACAATTTTCTGTAAGATTTTCTGTTAGATTTACCTGCCAGATAGATAATTTCCAACATGTTGGAAATGATCTATCTAACCATCTATCTGACTAGCAATTAGGCATTGTTCTACTCAGCAGGAGATAAACAGAAGACAATGCACCAGAGATAATGACCAGTCTCTACCAGTACTTTACGGAAAATAATCTAATTACAGAAAATCTAACAGAAAAATCTAACTGAAAATTGTATGGTGTGTACTAGGCATAAGGCTTACAATCTAGATTATGCAAAACATTCATTTAAATGCCTGATAAACCATGGATAAGCCATAGTAATCCAACTTGCATACTTCTGTTTCTGGTTAAATTGGCCTTCTTCATCGCAAGGAATAGATTACCGTATTTTTCGGACTATAAGACGCTCCTGACCATAAGACGCTTCTAGGTTTAGAGGACAAAAACCAGGGGAAAAAAATATATACTAAACCTGGTGCATCCATGGTGAAGGGTTATCTCGTGAATTATGTCCCCTTTGTACCTCATGCCCCCTTGTACCTCTTGTGTCTTCCTGTGTCCTCCTCTGTCCTCCTATATCCCCTATGTGTCTGCCTCTGTCTGCCTTGTGTCTTCCTCTATGCCCCTTTGTGTCCTCCGTTTGTCCCCGTGTGTACTCCTCTGCATGAGCACAGTACAGGGAGTCCCCGACATTGCAGTGGGTTGGAGGTTCATATTGGCAGCCATTCACAAGTCAGGAACTCCCTGCATTTGGACAATAAGACGCAGTGACTTATTTCCCCCACTTTTGGGGGAGAAAAAGTGAGTCTTATAGTCCAAAAAATACAGTAATATGGCTTTGTGGGAAATACTACTTGGAAAATAGGGGATATACAGTGGTGTAAAAAAACTATTTGCCCCCTTCCTGATTTCTTATTATTTTGCAGGTTTGTCACACTTAAATGTTTCTGCTCATCAAAAACCGTTAACTATTAGTCAAAGATAACAAAATTGAACACAAAATGAAGTTTTAAATGAAGGTTTTTATTATTTAGTGAGAAAAAAAAACTCAAAACCTACATGGCCCTGTGTGAAAAAGAAATTGCCCCCTGAACCTAATAACTGGTTGGGCCACCCTTAGCAGCAATAACTGCAATCAAGCGTTTGCGATAACTTGCAACAAGTCTTTTACAGCACTCTGGAGGAATTTTGGCCCACTCATCTTTGCAGAATTGTTGTAATTCAGCTTTATTTGAGGGTTTTCTAGCATGAACTGCCTTTTTAAGGTCATGCCACAACATCTCAATAGGATTCAGGTCAGAACTTTGACTAGGCCACTCCAAAGTCTTCATTTTGTTTTTCTTCAGCCATTCAGAGGTGCATTTGCTGGTGTGTTTTGGGACATTGTCCTGCTGCAGCACCCAAGATCGCTTCAGCTTGAGTTGACGAACAGATGGCCGGACATTCTCCTTCAGGATTTTTTGGTAGACAGTAGAATTCATGGTTCCATCTATCACAGCAAGCCTTCCAGGTCCGGAAGCAGCAAAACAACTCCAGACCATCACACTACCACCGCCATAATTTACTGTTGGTATGATGTTCTTTTGCTGAAATGCTGTGTTACTTCTGCGCCAGATGTAACGGGACACGCACCTTCCAAAAAGTTCAACTTTTGTCTCGTCGGTCCACAAGGTATTTTCCCAAAAGTCTTGGCAATCATTGAGATGTTTTTTAGCAAAATTGAGACGAGCCTTGATGTTCTTTTTGCTTAATAGTGGTTTGCGCCTTGGATATCTGCCATGCAGGCCGTTTTTGCCCAGTCTCTTTCTTATGGTGGAGTCGTGAACACTGACCTTAATTGAGGCAAGTGAGGCCTGCAGTTCTTTAGATGTTGTCCTGGGGTCTTTTATGGCCTCTCGGATGAGTTTTCTCTGCGCTCATGTGGTAATTTTGGTTGGCCGGCCACTCCTGGGAAGGTTCATCACTGTTCCATGTTTTTGCCATTTGTGGATAATGGCTCTCACTGTGGTTCGCTGGAGTCCCAAAGCTTTAGAAATGGCTTTATAACCTTTGCCAGACTGATAGATCTCAATTACAGTACTTTTGTTCTCATTTGTTCCTGAATTTCTTTGGATCTTGGCATGATGTCTAGCTTTTGAGGTGCTTTTGGTCTACTTCTCTGTGTCAGATAGCTCCTATTTAAGTGATTTCTTGATTGAAACAGGTGTGGCAGTAATCAGGCCTGGGGGTGACTACCGAAAAATTGAACTCAGGTGTGATAAACCACAGTTAAGTTATTGTTTAACAAGGGGGGGCAATCACTTTTTCACACAGGGCCATGTAGATTTGGAGTTTTTTTTCTCACTAAATAATAAAAACCATCATTTAAAACTGCATTTTGTGTTCAATTATGTTATCTTTGACTAATGGTTAATGGTTTTTGATGAGCAGAAACATTTAAGTGTGACAAACATGCAAAAAAATAAGAAATCAGGAAGGGGGCAAATAGTTTTTCACACCACTGTACAAACTACCCATTTAAAGGGGCACTATGGCAAAAAACTAACATTTTAAATTCACATGTACACATATATGCGAGATGTGGATTTGTCCTAGAGTAAATGCATTATACATATTTTTTTTAATTTCCATGTAGCGATCACTTACAATAAACATCTGAAACTACCAACTCAACAGGTTTTGGACTAATCTGTCTCATTATGCGGGATAATCAGGATTTCTATTACTTTTAAAGGCACTCCTTGAAAGGCAGTGGCATTGTCCAGCTGTCAGAACATTGTCACATAGGTAGGCAAGCTGGCTGTATATATACATCCTTTCCAGGGAGTGCATTTGAAACAAGATAAACTTTAAAGGGAACCTTAACTGAGATGGATATGGATGTTTCCTTTTAAACAATACCAGTTGCCTGGCAGTCCTGCTGATCTCTATGACTGCAGTAGTGGCTGAATCACACACCTGAAACAAGCATGCAGCTAATCCAGTCTGACTTCAGTCAGCGCACCTGATCTGCATGCTTGTTGAGGGGCTGTGGCCAAAAGTATTAGAGACACAGGATCAGCAGGAGAGTCGGGCAACTGGTATTATTTTAAAAGGAAAAATCCATATCTTTCTCAGTTTAGGTTCCCTTTAAGAATCTCCAATGGGGATATGGACTAGTCCAAAACCGGTCAGCAAGAAGTTCAGAGGTGTCAGATTATAGCACTATTGTAGGTGACAGCTACAAAGGAAGTAAAAAATGACAGTGTGTTTACTCTATGGTGAATGTATGTATGTATATTAGGGCTGCACGGTTTTTCAGTTTTAAACCGAAACCGCGATTCGTGTAAAGACGATCTGGTGATCGTCAGTGTCCTCGGTTTTCAGAGTGCCCGCTGTGACTGTCTGTGCGCTTTTGGCCCGCTGCACCGATTGGCCAGAAGCAGTGAATATTTATTAGTGTTAATAAGCCGGGCAGCGGGGGGCGGATCCATGCGAGCGAGCCGGACACAGCTGTACCAATCGCTGGATATGAATGGAATGACGGCAGCAGTAGGCGGAGCTCTACAGAGAGTACAGCTCTGCCTCCCTCTGCCGTCATTCCATTCATATCCAGCGATTGGTGAAGCTGTGTCCGGCTCGCTCGCATGGATCCGCCCCCCGCTGCCCGGCTTATTAACACTAATAAATATTCACTGCTTCTGGCCAATCGGTGCAGCGGCAGGCGGGGCCAAAAGCGTACAGACAGTCACAGCGGGCTGCGGGCTCTGTGTCAGTTCACACAGCAGGCTAATGTGCATTCCCTTGGTCTAAGATGACCCTGGGCTGGGGGCTTAACAATAAAAAACAATGTGCTTAGAGCCGGGCAGCGGTTCATGTAAAGACGATCTAGTGATCGTCAGTATCTGCACAGTTTTCAGAGTGCCCGCTGCGCTGTCTGTACGCTTTTGGCCCCGCCTACCGCTGCGCCGATTGGCCAGCAGCAGTGAATATTTATTAGTGTTAATAAGCCGGGCAGCAGGGGCGGATCCACGCGAGCGAGCCGGACACAGCTGTACCAATCGCTGGATATGAATGGAATGACGGCAGCGGTAGGCGGAGCTGTACAGAGAGTACAGCTCCGCCTCCCTCTGCCGTCATTCCATTCATATCCAGCGATTGGTACAGCTGTGTCCGGCTTGCTCGCGTGGATCCGCCCCCCGCTGCCCGGCTTATTAACACTAATAAATATTCACTGCTTCTGGCCAATCGGTGCAGCGGTAGGCGGGGCCAAAAGCATACAGACAGCGCAGCGGGCACTCTGAAAACTGTGCGGATACTGACGATCACTAGATCGTCTTTACATGAACCGCCCCCCCCCCCCCCCCCCCGCCAGCTCTAAGCACATTGTTTTTTATTGTTAAGCCCCCAGCCCTAGGGTCATCTTAGACCAAGGCAATGCACATTAGCCTGCTGTGTGAGCTGACAGCTAGGCTCCACCCCCCTTCACCGCCATCATACGCTCCAGTCCAGATCATGATGGTTCAGCCCTGCCATCAACCTGACAGACCCTGACCCCGCCCTCATACATGCATATATGACTATATCATTACCCCCCCCCATTTATAATGTATAAAAATCACATTATGTCAAATTAAATGGTGGGGCTGGGCACTGGGCAGCGCAAGCTGTTATTACAGTCAAGCTTCAGCCAATCAGCCAGTCATCAAGCCTGAAAGTAAGCAATTTTTTTAGGATTAATCACAGCTCCGCCTCCTGTAACACAGACAGTGTGGATGAGGGCACAGCTTGATGTGGTGAGCTGCAAAGCTGGTGTTGTGTGCTTGCCTGCTGCTGCTGGGCATTGTGCAAAGGAGCTGTGAGTAATCCCAAAATTGTGGTTCAAGGGCCAGGCTTTATAACTGGCTGTAGCTTGACTGACAGGCCTGCAGTGCAGAGACTCTTGAGAGCTAAGGAAGGGCTCTAAGTTGCTAACAAACTGATTCTTGTGGCTGGTGCAGTAGAAGGAGAGAGTGAGCAGAGCCGCTGCTGGGAGTGGTGAGGGCCCGTGGCACACTGACTACTGTTCACAGAGCAGCGAGCCGAGCCATTACTGCACAGCGGGCTTCAGGGGAAGCACTGTCACTGAACTGACACTGAACTGACACTGACTGACCCGTTCTCTGCCCCTACGTCCAGAAGTGGTAAGAGTAACAGTCACCATCGTGTTACTTAGCAGTTTATTACTGCACAGTCCTACAGCACAGCAGGCTTCAGAGAAGGACTGGACTGACCCGCAAGCTGCTCACCTCACCGACACCGACCCAGGATCAGTTGTGTTAGGGCCTGGCTGGGGCTGTCTTTTTGTGGCAATCACGTGATTACGCGACCTACACCTGCCAAGCTCACTAATAGCTCCTTCTCCCTGTGCTTTGAAAACTTGTCATTTGGGCCATGGCTTCTGCTGCAGAACCAGAACCGGAGTTACAAGATTTACTCGGCAAGAAAAAAAGCACTTTGGTCATTTGGAAGTATTTTGGGTTTGAGAGCGCAGATGTGCAACAGAAGCAGGTACTGTGCAGAACTTGTCGTGCTAAAGTTGCAACTTCAAGCGGAAACACAACCAACTTATACCGGCACTTGAAAAATCATCACAAGCTTTTGCACGAGGAATGCATGGTAAAAAAGTCCAGTGAAAAGTCGAGTGAAAGTGGTGCTCAAGCCCACAGTAGTAAACAATCTACAATTACCGAATCATTTGCTAGTGTGACGCCGTATGAGTCCAGCAGTAAAAGACATCAGGAGATAACAAGAGCAATAACGCATTACATTGCCAAGGACATGGTGCCTATTAACACGGTCACTAAAGACGGATTTACAAACCTCCTCCGCACGCTGGAAAAAAGATATGCAATACCCTCCCGCAACTACTTCAGCCAGGTTGCCCTCCCACAGCTGTACGCAGAATGTAGAGGAAAAGTGGTAACAGAGCTGAAAAATGTGCAGTATTATGCCACAACTACTGACATGTGGTCAAGCAGAACGACCGAACCATATCTGAGTTTGACTGTGCATTTTGTGAATGACGACTTTGAAATGAAAAGTCGCTGTCTGCAGACCGCATACTTTCCCACTGACCACACCGGAGAGAATATCGCACACTGTTTGAGAGAGTGTCTGGCCAGTTGGGATCTGAGAGAAGAGGACCAAACGTGCATCACAACCGACAATGCAGCAAACGTCATCAAAGCGGTGGAACTTAATGACTGGACCAGACTTCAATGTTTTGGACACAGGCTGCATCTTGCAATTGAAAATGCAGTTAAAGATGATGCAAGAGTCAAGCGGGCAACTGGACTTTGCAAACAAATCGTTGGTGTCTTCTCTCATAGCTGGAAAAAGAAGACAGTGCTGAAAAAGGCACAGCAAGAATTAAATTTACCTGAGCACTCACTAATTACAGAATGCGTGACAAGATGGGGTTCAAGGCAAAAAATGATAGAGAGGGTGCTTGAACAGAACAAGGCATTGTCGCAGGTTCTATCTGAAGACAAGAAGACACGTCACCTGGTCCCCACTTGGCAGGACACAGATGTCCTTGAATCAATCAACAATGCCATTGGACCTCTGCAGGAATTTACAGATGCACTTTCTGGTGAAGCATATGTAAGTGTGTCATACGTAAAGCCAGTTCTCCATCTCCTGAGAACATCCACCCTATGTGAAAATGATGAGGACACAGATCTTACTAAGGAAATAAAGTCCAGAGCTCTTGCATACATTGAAGATAAATACAGTGACCCAGCCAAGCAGGAGCTACTGGACATAACTTCATTCCTTGATCCGAGATTCAAGACTGACTACATAAGTGCTGAAAATGTCCCAGACGTCAAAGAAAAGGTGCAGATGCAAATGGAGCAGGTGGCACGAAAGGAGAAGAGGGCTCGTCTTAGCACCACAGATGCCATGTCCCAGGGTGCAGCAGAGGCAGCTCCATCCATCACCGGGAAGGGAAAGTGGTCACTGGGCAGCTTCTTCAAGAGCAAGAGTCAGACCATACCTTCTTTCTTCACTGTGCAGTTGGAGGATGCTCTTAAAGCTGAACTGGACAACTACCTGATGAGTCCAACTATTGATGGAGAGCAAGATCCACTGGCCTGGTGGAGAGTGCACAAAGTTAACTTTCCATGGCTGAGCAAACTGGCTTGTAAATATCTGTGCATACCAGCCACCAGTTCACCATCCGAGAGACTGTTTAGTGCTAGTGGCAATGTTGTCACATGTCAGCGCTCATGTCTAAAACCATCCAAGGTTGACATGCTGGTTTTCTTGACAAAAAATCTTGAGTGATAATGATGTAGTGTCAGTCGTGTTATGTTTGAGATTTTTGTTGTTCTTCTCTGTATTTCACTCCGACTTAGTTTCAGGCTGGCGCCTCTCAGCCTTTGTTTACATATGGTATATTTGTTATTTTTCAGGAAAAAAAGTTTCTATATGAGTGTGTGCATTACTGTTGGGCAACAAGACCCTTTATTATTATTTTTTTTAGGAATTTTTGCACTTTTTATTTCTTACATATGTAAAGTAAACCTGAGCCGAAGCTCGGGTTCAAAATCAGATACTTACCCTGAAGAGAGGGAAGTCTCAGAATCCTATTGAGTCTTCCTTCACTTATCTGAGGGGTCAGCGGTAGGCGCACACAGTGATGGGTGACAATGGAGTAGCAAGGGAAGCCTCAATAGGCTTCCCTCTCTTTAGGGTAAATAAGGAAGGAGTATCTGATTTTTAACATGGTTTACATCTTTTGTATTTAAACTGAAAACAAGGATTTTTTGCACTACTGCGTTAAAATGAGGATGGCTCTGTTTAATTCTTAATTTGTAATTTTTAAAAGCTTTAATAGGAAGAAGCAGTCACCAGCCGGCACTGGCATCCATGTATTTATAGCTGTAAGTTTGTCTTATTCAGATCTGTCACATAGAGATACTCAATGTTTTGGAGCGACTGCACTGCTCACTACTGACCGGTCTGTTAATAACTTGATAAAGGAGCAGTGACAGTCACTCTGAAACATTGTGTATCTATGTGACCGATCTAAATAAAGCAAAACTTAGAGCAATGAATACATGGATGGTGCATTGGTTGCCATTGTCCAGTTGTCGGCTGCTTATTTCTATTATGTTTGGATTGGGTTATCCATTAGCCAGCCAGGCACTGATTTGACGGGGTGCACTGCACACTGACTGCACTGCACTGCATCTCTCCAAGAACTGCTGTTAAAAACTTTCAAGAATTCTTGAGCAAGACATGCATGTTGCTGTTTAATAAAAATACATTTACAACCCAATTCTTGCCTTTAGTTTTCATCTTTGTTTGCAGTAGATTATCTATTTGTTTTGATAAATTCGATTTCGCAATGCAGTGACATTTACAAACATGACAGAAAATGACATCATACTACACTCAGTTTGATAATATGATTTCATTTTCTGTCAGTGCATGTTTGTAAATGTTACTGTACATTGTGAATTTAGTGTTCAAGATTGTTTTGAAAAAAATCGTGAAAAAATCGAAATCGCAATTTCTGAGAGAAAAATCGCAATTTCAATTTTTCCCTAAAATCGTGCAGCCCTAATGTATATGTAATAACTAGCAGAACCGCCGCCAGAACGCATGTGGCGGCGGGTTCCGCATCACAAGCGGGAGCCTCTGCATCCCGGCCGGCAGAGTAGGGCAGGCAGCGGAGTCCATGAGCTTGGCGGACTCCGCCGCACGGTTGCTGCCTGGGGGGTCATTCGCTCTGTCGCCAGCTCAGTGTCTCCGCATTACGTGCGCGGAGACAGGAACTTTATGCATTCAGAAGGGGAGTCAGCTGACCAGGCCGGTCAGCTGACTCCAGCAGGTCCTTGGATTGGCTGGGGCTCTGGGGCGGCGCCGGGCAGCTTTCTGGCTACATATAGGACTTGCTTGTCCGTAGCAAGTTGTCTGCTGCCGTGAATATTTCTGTGTTAGCGCTCAGACCTTAGGCTAGATCCCAGGTGTCGAAACCAAGGACTTCACACCTCAGATTGGGATTGTATAAGATTGTTTACCTGTGTATGACTCTGGCTATTTCTGACTATCCTTATCTCTAATTGTTATTATACTTCCGCCTATCTGATTCAAGTTGCCGACCCTGCCTATTTACTGACTCTGAATCAGCCTTCTGTTTCTGTACCTTGCCAGCCTGCACCGTTACCGACTATTGGCTTGGCTTCTGACTATACTCTTGTCTCACGTCTCTGTACCATTGCTGCCTGTACTGTTGCCGAACCTCTGCCTGTTTGACCTTTCTCCCTTCAGTGGAACGTCTCCCACTGTAGGGTTCTCTCTGAGGCTTGCCTCTCCGAGACGCTTGCCCTAGCAGACCGTTACTGCTAGAGGCCGAGATTCTCCCTCTGCCCTATTGGGGAATCTCACACTCGGGGTTCCCATTCAGAGGTAACCACACCTCTGAGGAATCGCCGGGTGGTGGATATTTCCACTACATTGTGAATTGACACTGCATTGATTGTTACCACATTTATTCGTGTGTCGATTACCCTGTTTTGAGCAGCCCGGATTATAAGCAATTCCGCAAATTGCTATATAATCGGGTCTGTCCTTGTATTATTGGTGATTCTGCGGATCCCCAATAATCAAGGTCGCCAGCTGCAGGCTGATCAGGGAGCAGCCGCTCGCGCGAGCGGCTGCTTCCTGTCAAATCACGGCGGGGGGCTCCGTGAATAGCCTGCGGGCCGCCGATGGCGGCTCGCAGGCTAAATGTAAACACAAGCGGAAATAATCCGCTTTGTTTACATTGTACGAAGCTGCTGCGCAGCAGCGCCGTAAGGCAGATCGGCGATCCCCGGCCAATCAGCGGCCGGGGATCGCCGCCATGTGACAGGGGACGTCCCGTCACTGGCTGCACAGGACGGATAGCGTCCTGTGCAGCCTCGATCGCCGGGGGGGGAGCAGGTAGGAGAGGGAGGGGGGAATTTCGCCGCGGAGGGGGGCTTTGAGGTGCCCCTCCCGCAACACCCAGGCAGGCAGGAGAGATCAGACCCCCCCTGCACATCATCCCCATAGGGGGGAAAAAGGGGGGGCAATCTGATCTCTCTGCCTGCAACCTGATCTGTGCTGGGGGCTGCAGAGCCCACCCAGCACAGATCACTCAAAACAGCGCTGGTCCTTAAGGGGGGGGTAAAGGGTGGGTCATCAAGTGGTTAAGCCGAGTGCCTTCAGGAATGCAATACATAAATGCTGCTGCTAATTATATAAAGCACCTTTGGTGGAATGTTGGAAAAGGAATACAGATGTACAACGCACTTGAAGAAGGTAACTAAATAAGATAAATTCCCAAAGCAAAATAATATTGTTATATATATATTAAACAAGCCACTGGAGAACAGTGAGCAGCTTTATCTCAGCACATTGGAATATTCCAATAAAATGCACGAACCATGTGCTGAGACTCATTGCTACGCTGTGCAAATGATTCCCATCTGCAGCAAATCTGGTTGTACAATTTATTATAGTAAAAAGTTATTTGCCAAACCTATGTTTAATTTCGCATTACCTAGGCAGGTGAACGGTTCTTCCGGCTACCCCTCATCAGTAATTACTGCTGCTCATGCATTGTTCGCTCATTTGCACCGCAGTGCAGGAAATCCAATAACCTTGACATGCACTGTATATCATCTGTCACATGCCTCATTTACAACATTTTCGCTACCATTTCACATTGTCCATGAAATTCCTTTCAGAGCACATGTGAACTTTTGGTCATTAATGTTACTTTGAAAGAAATTGTTCTTCACTAAAATGAAAAGAATAAGTATTATAACAAGCCTGGAGTTAAAACGTGCATTTGCCATATCTAATGGATAGCATCAACTTTAGAGAAAGCGTAGGTCTAAGACAGTGATAAGTGACTCTAGTCCTCGGGGATCACTTTGGGTATGTGTACGCATACACATTGTCACACCATCGCAAAGAAAACAATGATAAAATACTACAAGAGACATTTTACTGCAGTATTTCTTTTTATTTAACTATAGCACAATTCTCAAATCATCATTTGGTCTTCCTTTCATGACTGTTACACAAATCACTTTAACATTGAATGTCGATAAATTATGTTTCTATTCCTGTCTTCAGGCAACTATGATTATAATGCCTTGTAACCACGGCAGCAGTGCAATGTTAGGTAAACCAAACAATGCCACATTCTCATATCTCTGCTTATGTAGCTAAAGCAGAATTACAATCTAAATTGCCCCTCTGCTCCCAACAGATTTTCCAGACAATCATAAAAATAAGGGGAAAACAAAACTGCATCTAAAAATAAGTCCTGAAACTGAAATTAACCACTTGAGGACCAGAGGTTTATACACCCATAGAGACCAGGCCATTTTTTACAATTCAGCATTTCAAGAGTTTAACAGTTTATTGCTCGGACATACAATGTAGTACCCAAATGAATCCCCTTTTCTTCTCACAAATAGAGCTTTCTTTGGTAGTATCTGACTGCTGCTGCTGATTAGGTTTTTTTTTTTACTTATAAAAAAAAGAGCAATTTTTTAAAATTTAATTTTAAAAAGGGTGTTGCAGTAATTTGGGTGCCAGAGAAAGCCGCTAGTGGAAGATCGGTAAAATTACTGATATTACACTAATTAATTCCGATAATAAAATATTAGTAATCTTTACTGATATTTTACTATGGCTTTACCTAACTTTAGTCTTACATGAGCCCTCCCTCTCAATGCTTAACCCTAACTGATCCCACCCACCGCATATGCCTAACCCTAAGGGCCCCTCCAGTGATACCCAACAATAAGACCCCCAGCCGATGCCCAACCCTAAGACCCCTACCCCTGGTGATGCCTAACTCGAGGAAGTGCCACCCCCCAATGCCTAATAGAGATGGCCCAAACTGTTCGTCGGCGAACGGGAACCGGCGACCTTCCGGGGTTCGCGATCGTGGAGAACCGCAAACTTTTCTGGAAGTTCGATTCCCCCCATAGTGTATCATTAGGGTCAACTTTGACCCTCTACATCACAGTCAGCAGGCACATTGTAGCCAATCAGGCTACACTCCCCTCCTGGAGCCCCCCCCCTCCCTTATAAAAGGCAGGCAGCATCAGGCATTGGACTCACTCGTGTGCCTGCAGTAATTAGAGAAGATAGAGCTGCTGCTGTTGCTGCAGAGAGAGCTATAGGGAAAGCTTAGTTAGGCTCTTGTAGGCTTGTTAGCTTGCTCCTTGCTGATTCTTATTGCTAAAAAAGCACCCCTCAACAGCTCTTTTGAGAGCTAATCTTGTTCTTGTGATCTATTTTTTTGTGTGTGTGTGTGTCCCACAGGCAATTGTGTTGCATAGACAGCCTTGGTAATTCCTACTGTGCCACTGCCAGACCCAGCACATTCAGTGACTACCTGTGTGTGACAGGCAACTGCACATTTGTAATCCCAATCACTGCACCTGTTCGCTATTCAGTGCACCTACCTACACCTATGTGAGCGCACACATTGTTAATACCACCAGTCATTGCACCTGTTCAGGGTACCTGTGAGTGTGTGTGACAGGCAGCTGCACATTTGTAATACCAATCACTGCACCTGTTCACTGTTCAGTGAACCTACTTACCTACATGAGCGCACGCAGTTTTATATACCACCACCAGTCGCTGCACCTGTTCACGGTATCTGTGTGTGTGAGACAGCTGCACATTTGTAATACCAGTCACTGCATACCTGTTCACTGCATCTGTGTGACCGCACGCTGTTTTATATACCAGTCCGTGCATACCTATGTAACTGCACCTGTGTAACTGCACATTGTTGTACCAGCAGTCACTGCATACCTGTTCACTGCACCTGTGTGACCGCACGCTGTTTTATATACCAGTCTATTAACCTGTTACCTACCTGTTACCTGCACCTGTGTAACCGCACATTGTTGTACCAGCAGTCACTGCAATCTGTTCACTGCACCTGTGTAACCGTACATTGTATTAGTCAAGTCAGTGCATACCTTTCACTTCATCCCCCCCAATATGGACAAAACAAAAGGCAGAGCCAGAGGCAGGCCACCTGGCAGGTGTGTACGAGGTCGCGCTGTCGTGATTTCGTGCAGCCCTCGACCAAAGTACAGTGTTCAGAAGAAGGCACGTGCCATCAACCCCCAATATTGTCAGGACGTAGTTGACTATTTAACACAGAACACCTCATCTTTCTCAGCTTCCGCACGGAAGCGTGACATATCTTCCTCCTCCTGCTCTGATTCTGGCACCCCACTTAGCCACCACCAAAGTGCCACCGTGGAAAGATCAAGACTCGCGTAGGGACAACTACCTTACGAAGGCACATGATTACAAAGCACAAACTTCAATGGGATGACCACCTGAGGAACAGCGGCACACAAAAGCAAAGCCACACACCACAGTGGAAGATACCAGTCCACAATTATTTCACAAAAAAAGGCGATACCTAAACTGTATCGTGATGTTGAAAGGCAAGTGGTGACATCTCTGGCACACAGTGTTGGGTTAAGGGTCCATCTGACCACGGATGCCTGGTCTGTAAAGCACGCTCAGGCCTGCCCGAAGACTAAGTCAATCCCCACACGCAGCATCTCTGCCTGCACGCCGTGTGACTGCTTGCCCCAAAACTAAGTCGGTCCCCACACAGCATCTCTGCCTGCAGGCCGCTTGACTGCCTTCTCCGCCACCACCAACAGGGTCCACCAGGACTCCAGGCGGATTTTTGAGTTTTTAAGGCTGCTGCAAGCAGCGGCCGCTATAATAATTTTCCTGGTGCGTGTACATGCCTGCCTAATTTTTCTGGCTGCACTGAAGCTGCAACAACAAAACAAAAGGCATGTACATGTGTCAATTCCCCTTTGCGATCGTTATCTTGCTGCAGTGAAGGGGCTTGCGTATCACAATGAAGCAAGTATATGAGAGTATATGAGAGAATATAGCAAACGGCTATATGAGTGTCTCGGGGGTGGGGGGGTGGGGGGCACACCCAAGATAATACGGTTGTTGCTTCATTGTGGACAGACCAAATTCGAGCTGGACAGTCACTGTTCTGTCATTGAGCTACCGTAGCTCGGCGACCATATGGGCTTGAATACCGCCATGGCCTGTACCGCCGTCACTACACAAACAGCTTTTTGCGGTGCTTTACACAGCAAGTTTGGTGTGTCAGTGTGAAGCAGTACACTAATTACACTACCTGATTGATGTATACACATGCAAGATGTTTTAAAGCACTTTAGGCCTCCAACCTAGCATGCAATGTAATTCCTGCCCTTAAAACGCTGCTTTGCGTCAAATCCACATTTTTCCCCGGGAATTTTGGCGTCTATCCCACTCATCCATGCACAAACTCAGATGTTAGACCTGTAATAGACACTAATCACCTATGGTGGCACTCAAAACCCCAGGGTGCCACTGGTGCCCAAATTAACTGCTTTGATTGCACCTCTCTGTACAACGAATGCCAATATTGGTGCAGGACCAATCAATTTCCCCACTAATCCAGCAACAGCTATTGTGACAAATTTTGTAAAAACCCTGGCAATAAATGCAGCTTTAAACTTCACATGCATTTAAATTCTTCAGTTCTGAAATCCAATGGAAGAAGCAGTGCACAGGTGGGATACAGTTTTCACATGTAGGGATAAATAAGATATACCATGATAGAAAGATGTATGCATTCAGATAATACAGTTGGCAATTCAAACCCCACAGCATGAGTGTACTGTGATCAGAAAAACCACTCAGGTGACAGGTATAATTAAATTGTGTATGGAACACCACACGCTACCTGCAGTGTAATCGACAAAAGACCCCAAAATTACACAGCCTTCTAAGTAAAAAATCTCTGCTACTATGTGATCTGTAATTCAGCTCAGCAGCAACTCACAGAGAAAACTGCTGCGGATAAAACTTCTTAACCAGTTATAGACAACTTGTTTTATAAGCATAAAGGCCTTTGTCAGAATTTGAATAAATAGTGATTGAATTATTTCTTTGCTCCCACATCAAGTGATTCACACTGGGTTACTTAATAAGCCAAATAGAATGTATAAAGTGAAATAACCTGCAACAACAAATCAGCAACCACTTTCCATCCTTCTAACTAGGCTATAATGCTGAAAGGTGAAATCTGATACTTTACAATTGCTGTTATACAGACTGCTGAATTCAGAATAGTGTAATATGGAGAGAACAGAAGCTGAGATATTCTATAAAAACAATGGTACATGTGAGGCTATACTGAGTATGCAAAGCTGCTTGAAGGGCAACTATAAAAACATGAAATGCAAATTCTCGGTGGTGTATATTGAAATGTCTTCACACTAAACATTCACATTAAACATTGCTTTTAGCTTTTCAACATATCCAGATCAAATGCCATTGGTAAACAGATCCGTATCTATACTCTTGGTGCTGAAGTAGTCAAGGATAAATCAGGTGTGTAAATCAGGTGTGTGTGTGTGTGTATATATGTGTGTGTATATATGTGTGTGTGTGTGTGTGTGTATATATATGTGTGTGTGTGTGTGTGTATATATATGTGTGTGTGTGTGTGTGTGTATATGTGTGTGTGTGTGTGTGTGTGTATATATATGTGTGTGTGTGTGTGTGTATATATATGTGTGTGTATATATATGTGTGTGTGTGTGTGTGTGTGTGTGTGTGTGTGTGTGTGTGTGTGTGTGTGTGTGTGTGTGTGTGTGTGTGTGTGTGTGTGTGTGTGTGTGTGTGTATTAAGCAGGTGACACAGGACATATTACTGAAGAGCTGGTCTGCTCTCACAGTAATGACAGTTGGGCTCATCTTCCCTGGGACTTATTAGGGATCATCTGTATTCTGTGCTGTTGAACAGGAAGTCATTAACACTATACATTCAGGCATAGAGGAAAGCACTCTTGCCTTGCTGTACTAGGATCCCCAGTTCAAATCTGGGCCAGGACACAATCTGCATGGAGTTTGAATATTCTGTGTTTCCGTGAGTTTCTTCTTGAGAGGCCCAGTGCACACCAAGTGTTTTTGGTAGCGTTTTCAAAACCGCTGCCGCCTGTGAAAATGCCTGGCTAATGTATCTCAATAGGATGGTGCACACCAGCGGTTTGAGGTTTTTAGCAAACCGCAAACGTGGCTCCTGCAGCATTTTTGCGGTTGCAGATGCGTTTCTGCCTCAATGTAAAGTATAGGAAAAGCTCAAACCGCTCTGAAAAATGCTAGAGCAGAGCAGTTTTCCAGACGGTTTTGTTACAGAAGTTGTTCAGTAACAGCTTTACTGTAACAATATATGGAATCTGCTACACAAAAATGCTCCCAAAAACACTAGACATGTTTAGAAAACCTCTCTAAACATGCCTAGAATCGCTCTGAAAATCAAAAACATCTACCGTTTCGCGGATCTGCTAGAGGTTTTTGGCGTGCACTGGGCCACACTCTAGTTTCCTCCATACATACAATTGGGCGAATTATTACCCCAAAAATTAGCCCTAGACGAGGAACATAAGACAATGGCCTCAATTCACTAAGATCATGCTGAAGTTAATAAGACAAGAGAAAACGTACCACCACACAGTAAGAGAGTTATCTTATCTCTTCATTCCTTAAGTTGCCTCCTCTGTAGTTGATTCACCTCCTCCGTAGTTATTTTCACATGCAGTTAATAAACAGCCTGTCTAACTCTGGAGTTATTTTAAGGATTGAAGAGTTAACTTAAAGACAGAAGAGCTAACTTTAGGTTTGCCTGAGGTAAAAGGTTTCCTGAATACTACATGCCTCATCACCATGGTGATCACTCTAGAAACATTATTAAAGACAGGAGATAAGCTTAGTGAATTGAGGCCATTGTCTGACTATGGTAAGGATTCGATTGTGAGCTCTTTTGAGGGACAGTTAGTGGCATGTAAAAACACAGTGAAAGTGGAGCAGATAAACATTGCGCAGGACGAGCACCAATAAATATGGCGCCACTATAGGTGGCAATAGTAAAAGCTGCAATTAGTGTCAAGGAGGTTAAATGATGGCACCTTGCACTTCTTTGTAACCATGGCATCTGTACCCCTTGGAGTATAGGCTACCAAGACAAATGTTTCCCTCCAACAATAGTAATCAGCAAGTGCTCTTATTCCTTATATTCAACACCTGAACTAATCAAAGAATGACGTGAGGCTTTCTGACTACAATACATTAGATGTCTGGTATAAACACTGAAAAGGATGGGTTCTGTACAGGGGCGTAACTAGAAATCACTGGGCCCCCCTGCGAATATTTGGATGGGCCCCCCCCCCATAGGTGCTAAATAATCGTAATGGGGCAGCGTTTCACTGTAAATTAATTGTAAAGTGGGCAGCATTTTACCAGACAATCGTAATGTGGGCCAGAAAATCGTAATGTGGGCAGAGTTCACCAGAAAATCGTAATGTGGGCCTTTAGAAAATCATAATGTGGGCAGAGTTCACCAGAAAATTGTAATGTGGGCAGAGTTTACCAGAAAATCATAATGTGGGCAGAGTTCACCAGAAAATCGTAATGTGGGCAGAGTTCACCAGAAAATCGTAATGTGGGCACCAGTCACCAGAAAATCGTAACGTGAGCAGCAGTCACCAGAAAATTGTAACGTGGACAGCATTCACCAGACAATCGTAATGTGGGCAGCGTTCACCAGAATATTGTAATGTGGGACAGAAAATCGTAATGTGGGCAGAGTTCACCAGAAAATCGTAATGTGGGCAGCGTTCACCAGAAAATTGTAACATGGACAGCATTCACCAGACAATCGTAACGTGGGCAGTGTTCACCAGAAAATCGTAATGTGGGCCAGAAAATCGTAATGTGGGCAGCGTTCACCAGAAAATCGTAACGTGGACAGCATTCACCAGACAATCGTAACGTGGGCAGTGTTCACCAGAAAATCGTAATGTGGGCCAGAAAATCGTAATGTGGGCAGAGTTCACCAGAAAATCGCAATGTAGGCAGCAGTCACCAGAAAATCGCCATGTGGGCATCAGTCACCAGAAAATCCTAATGTGGGCAGCAGTCACCAGAATATCGTAATGTGGGCAGCAGTCACCAGAAAATCCTAATGTGGGCAGCAGTCACCAGAAAATCCTAATGTGGGCAGCAGTCACCAGAAAATGCTTATGTGGGCAGCAGTCACCAGAAAATTGCAATGTGGGCAGCAGTCACCAGAAAATCGCAATGTGGGCAGCAGTCACCAGAAAATCGCAATGTGGGCAGCAGTCACCAGAAAATCGCAATGTGGGCAGCAGTCACCAGAAAATCCTAATGTGGGCAGCATACACCAGAAAATCGTAATGTGGGCAGCAGACACCAGAAAATCGCAATGTGGGCAGCAGACACCTGAAAATCGCAATGTGGGCAGCAGACACCTGAAAATCGCAATGTGGGCAGCAGTGACCAGAAAATCGTAATGCGGGCAGCAGACACCTGAAAATCGCAATGTGGGCAGCAGACACCAGAAAATCGTAATGTGGGCAGCAGACACCAGAAAATCATAATGTGGGCAGCAGACACCTGAAAATCGTAATGTGGGCAGCAGACACCTGAAAATCGTAATGTGGGCAGCAGACACCTGAAAATCGTAATGTGGGCAGCAGGCAGCTGAAAATCGTAATGTGGGCAGCAGACACCAGAAAACCCTAATGTGGGCAGCAGTCACCAGAAAATCGCAATGTGGGCAGCAGTGACCAGAAAATCGTAACGTGGGCAGCAGACACCTGAAAATCACAATGTAGGCAGCAGACACTAGAAAAAAAATGCACCTGTGAACAAAAAACAATTCACTTACCTGACAGAAGTCTTCTCCTCTCCCGGCAGCTGGCTCGCAGCTCCCCGAGTCCTCCTGCAGCACATCTCCCGTGCTGACAGGCAGAGTGCAGGGCTACGGCAAGATGGCTGCCGAAGCCCTGTACTAGAGACACAAATAGTCTCCAGTGCAGGGATTCTTCGGCGGCCATCTTGCCGTAGCCCTGCTCTGCCTGCCGGAGACTATGCAGGCTGCTGGAGCTGGGCTGCGGGGAATGAACTGGCGCAGCGTCTATTAGACGCTGCGGCCAGTTGAGCACCTTGCTGGGGGGTCCAGAGCAGCGCTCCCCCCACGCACAGTGAGCGGGCCCCAGAGCAGCCCCGGGCCCCCCTGCGGCTGAGGGGGTCACATCCCCGGTAGGTACGCCGGTGGTTCTGTATGCAACAATAATAAGCTGAAATACTATTTTACATTAAAACCTTGCAATGTGCAGACCTGAACTGAAAAGTACCATTTTTCAATAGGGATAGTCAATGAGATAGTATTAATTCCAAGTTGGTGCTAATATTTATTAAAGTATTTATCTAGTGCCGACAAATTATGCAGCGCTGTACAGAGTATATTGCCTTGTCACTAACTGTCCCTCAGAGGTGCTCACAATCTAGTCCCTACCATAGTCCTAGGTCTATATCATGTAGTGTATGTATCATAGTCTAGGGCCAATTTAGGGGAAGCAAATTAACTTATCTGTATGTTTTTGGGATGTGGGAGGAAACCAGAGTGCCAAGAGGAAACCCTCGCAGACACGGGGAGAACATACAAACTCCTTGCAGATGTTACCTAGGCTGGGGTTCGAATTGGGGACCCAGTGCTGCAAGGCAAGAGCGCTAACCACTACGCCACCGTGCTCCCCGGTATTACCAGTTTGCAAAAATGGACCAATGGATCAAATATAGCAATTTAAGATCAAATACAGCAACTTGATTATATTGTATATTTTTGCAGCAACGTGTTCATGAACTCCATTTTGCATAAAATTTGTAAATATGTCACAAGAAACTGGGTCTGCTTGGATTGGCAATCTGAACACTGCTAATGATTTCCTATGAATGGGAACAAGTCACTAGTGGATCTTAAACATACAAAATTTCTCAACTGACTCTTACCTTTTCTGGAACTCTCTCCCTAAATCAGTTCAACACTTCTAACCTTGGTAGTGTTTAAATGCAACCTTTGTAAAGCAAGCATAACATTTGACTAGCTATATTCAGCTTGTTGCTGAACCCTCACTCAACTAACCTATGCATAAAATACATTGCTCCCCCAACTCTCCCCATGCACCCAAAACACACACACCCCTCCACCATTGCGGTCACTACATTAGATTACCTCCTGTGTCCATCCCTTATCCCCTTAGACTGTTTGATAAAATGGCTAGTGCTTTCTCCCCTATTGTATCTTGGTATTGCTGCATTTGTTTATTGTTTCATCAATGTATATTTAGTACAAGATGTGTTATGCAACTGTGTTTTTATCCATATTATTCTCGTTTGTCCATGTAATATGTCTCTAAAATATTTTTTTGTACAGAGCCAGAGAAGATGTTGGGGCTAGTGATGAGCAGAAATTACGCCTATACGCAATTATGCATTGAAATTTGCAATCACACATTGTAATTAATATGGAAAAACAGCTAAAAAAGCACTCCCCAAAACCTAGCTACTAAAATACCTGTAATGAATTATGGCTTGCTGCATGTAGATAATGTTACATCAAACATCCTTTCATTAATAGATATATGTATACATGCGCTTCCAAATCTCGCTTATTCAAAGTCCTATGTTTAGCAAAGTCCACACAGTTCCTTTATCTTGAGCTTTCACTCCCACAGTGCAGTCCATGCTATTCAACATACTTCCATCAGATTATACCTGTTGTGGTAACTGCCCAGACCCCCAGACAGCACCACAAACTGTACACCAAATCCTCCTGGCAACACAACTCCGTCCTGTAATAGTTCTCTTTTAACATAGCTGCCGCACTCATCTTGCCAAGCTAATGCTGACATCATATCCTCCCTGACTCTTGTTTTCCCCCCTCCCTTCTCTTGCTCATTGTGTATTCATTAGCTGCCCTCCTCCCAGAGTCTTCAGACACTCCCACTGAGGTGTATACTAGGAACTACACGGTCTTATCCTCCAATCTCTGAGTCACCTCAGCCTTGCTTGTAAACACAAGTGAGCAGAGGTGTTTTAGATAAGAAAGCTAGGCAGGGAAATAAATGGAAGTGGAGGAATATATTATAAATAAAAATAACTCCCAGCATTCAACTTTTTGGCACTGTTTGGCACTAGGGTCAGTGCTCCTAAAGGATGTGATAACTCCAAACCATAACAGCAGAAAAAGTTTTGCAAGTTTTGAATGCAGGATTAGCATCTTTATCACTTAATACACACTAAAAATTTGATTTTTATGGTGACAATACCGCTTTAAGGAGAATAGTGGTACAAGTCATAAGAATAATTTTTCAAAAAGACCTTGTAGTTTTTGAGAAAATAGAATTTAAAAATGCAAAGATTTTTTTTTTTTACTTTTTTGACTTGTACCCACTATTCTCCTTATGTTGCAATTTTGGTGTTAATAGCATGTATGCTTTGCTATTCACTGCTAAAGTTGGCATGAAATTACGCAAAATTATGAAGGACTATACAAAATCAATTGAATTTACAAATCAGAATTACATATAGGCCTCATTGCGAAAATGTATGCAACATTTTGCGTACTCGTAATTAACTGATTAAGACCATCACTAGTTGGTGCCATATAAATCAATGACAGCAACAGGCTAGTTGTAAGCATCTGAATAAATCATATATATTATTCATTACAATTTGAATCCCATTTACTAATGGACAGGAGATGTATTTTGTTTTGTATTATTTAACACTTCAGTAGGATAATGAATTGAAATATGTGTAAGTTCTGGAACAACTCCTTGTAAACAAAAAAAAAAGCTCGGATTACTGGCTGTGATGGGCTTTACTTCACAATTATCTGTTCTGTATCCACTGAACAAGCACTTGAAAAAAAGAGAAAGCCAAGTATTCTACAAATCACAAGATGCTCTCTGGAATACTCTAAAATCATGGCAAGAGAACAAGGATCAGCAGGTTAGCACACAGCTGTGTGGTACATGACAGCCTGAGAGTATTCTGTCAGTAAATCAGTAAAAGAGAAGCGTAACACACCCAACACTAAGAAATTCAGGGACACATGATTTCTTTTTCAAAACACTTAACTGTTCACTCTGGTTAACATGATTTGCTATGAACGTTTCGTAATAAATTTGCGACATAAACATTAACACATGGTACATGTACTTAAAGTATGATAATTTGACATAACGTTCAATAAAAATGTGTTTCCTACTTTTTATTACCCATACAGTTATCATATTTGCTTTTGTGCACAATATTTTGGTTTACAAATTACCTATTCCCAAAGTACAGTTTATCTGCTCTGAAAGCTGCCACTGCATTTTATTGCATAGCTGCAATATTTATACATTACAATCTATTTAGTGATCACTTCTCAGCACTTTCTGCTTCTTAGCTCAGTCCAGCTCATTTTTGGAAGTTTGCTAATGTGTACTAAATGTATTCCGACAAAAGGAATGTAAACAAAAGAATGTAATCACCGCTTTGGATGCAGCCAGAAGCTTTGCACTGAAGCAAGGAGCTTTCTAAAATTGTATTGCACTGTGTACAGTTTATCATGATTTTCATTATTTTTAAAAAGTATTTATGGTTGGGGGCCCCATAAAACTGATGGCAGAAACCGTAGATCAATCTGAGCCATATGAAGAAGTGGCAGTTTGTCCAGAACACAATGCTGCTTCACGTGGTGGAGGTGATAGGTGTTACATGAGGTTGCTGAAACATGCAGCCAGCCTGGGCTCTTCCTACCTACGCGTTCTACATCCTGATTGGGTGCTTCCGCAGGGTGTGGTCTCATGACTCATATCCTACTGTTTAAAATCCATGTAGCTCTGCCTCCTTGAACTATTGCAATGCCTGAGCTATGTCACAAGCTGGCTACCAGAAGTGGGCATACAGATTTGCATATTAGGGTTTCAGCCAATCGTTGGTAAACATGAAATGATCTTAGGTAACAGGAACTTGATATTATGAAAAATGACAGAGGATACGTATAGTCAAAGCTGCATTCTAGCTATTAAGTAGTTTCAAAGACAGGAGCAAACTTATAAAAAAGCAAAGGGAGTTAGATTAAGGTGAGCTGAATCAAATTAAATAATCATGAGGGAGACTTATGATGACAATGGCAGTATTTGTATAGCGCCTTTCTCCTGTCAGACTCAAAGCCCTTGTGAGGCAGCCACTAGAGCGCACTCAGTAGGCAGTAGCAGTGTTAAGGAGACTTGCCCAAGAAACTCCTTACTGAAATAGGTGCTGGTTTACTGAACAGGCAGAGCCGAGATTTGAACCTAGGTCTCCTGTGTCAGAGGCAGAGCCCTTATCCATTACACTGACTAAAAGGTCAAATGTGAGAAACTACCTTAATAACAGTGCTAATTTGCATATTATTCTCCAGAGCTTATCCCTGGAAAGAAAACATCTTCTTGCCATGCATTTTATACTGGAGGTAATCTCTGAATATATATTTCATTATATCACAAATTTCTATTATATTTTCTCCAGTATCATTTAAAAGCAAACTTGAAGCAAAAATAAACTTATGAGATAATGAATTGTATGTGTAGTACAGCTAAGCAATAGAACATAAGTAGCAAAGAAAATAGTCTCATATTATTTTCCAGTACAGGAAGAGTTAAGAAACTTCACTTATCTATGCAAAAGAGCTTCTCTGAGCTCTTTGACACAACTTGGGTCGAAGACAGTCCATTTTTCTGAAGCATTTAAACAACCAAGAAACAGTGAAACACAGGTTGAGAAGGTTTTACTGCAAGAAAGTTGAAAGGGTCATTAGCTCTGCTTTAATAGTTTAAAATACAGTTTTGTGGTTTGTAAACTGCAAATATGACAGAATGAAGCAATGTTGTAAAATAAAAAAGCTATATTCCGTATTTTTCATACCATAAGACACACTTCTTCCCCAAAAGTGGGGAGAAAAGTTATTTATAGTCTGAATGTAGAATCTTACCTATGCGCGCTTGTGTCCATTGTGCTGTAAATTATGCTAATGGGGTCCGCGAAGGGTCCGGCAGCAGTGCGTAATCCAAAGTGATTCCAGCGGCATAGCAGCAGCCGCTGTAATGTCTGTGCAATACTTGTCCTGACTGTGAGCCTGCATCAGCGTGATCCAAACTGTTTGTAGTGACATAGCAGCAGCCACTGTAATTCCGTCCCTGCATCAGTGCAATCCCGCAGAGAAGTATGGTACATCTCTTCAGCCACTATAATGGCAGAGTCCTCAGAGGGTTCTGTACTGCCCATTTTACTGATGTCACCCCATGACCCGGGCGAATGTGCGCTGCAGGTCATAAGATGGCTCCAGTAAACAGGGCAGTACGGAGGCCTCTGAAGACTCTGCTGTTATAGTGGCTGAAGAGATGTACCATACTTCTCTGGATTGCACACTGCTGTCGGCCCCACCGCGTGCACCATTAGCATAATTTACATCCTGGACATGTTGGCACTTCAGGAAACTTTCAACTAGAACTTCCGATTGGACAGTGTTTCTGGAAATGGGGTCTACAGGTAAACCAACTCATGCTCCCTCACAGCTCTGCACTCTATAAATACACACACTGTAACCTGAACAGCTCCAGCACAGGTTCTGGGTGGGAGTCCAAGTGACCAGGCAGCTCAGCCCTCTAAGTTGTATTATACAGTATGTACCAGATCACTTACTCTCCCCTGCTGGAATTTCCTGACGGTAAAGGAACATGGAGCCCTCGTCATATCAGTGAAGCCCTCTCTGCCTCCAAATACCTATGAAGACCGTCTCCTAGGACTGTAACAGACTGTATATCTCAATCATGGCTGCTCCTCCTTTGCTCCTCTTGGTAGACAGGTGCGTATTAGACTACAGGTGAAAGGTCTTTCGGTAGCAGAAACACAAACTTTGTTCTGTAGATCTTTGGCTGAATTTGAACATTTTTCCAAGTCTGAACTTGGAACAGTCTATCAGAATCCTTTTTAAAAGTTTGCTAAAGTTTGTGGGGGGTGGAGCAAGTGTTTGTGTAGTGTAGTGTAGTTGGTTGAGGAAACAGGGCTTAGTTTAGTCTTGGGAGTAAGGGTCCATAAGACACTCCTGGACCATGGATGCGCACCTAGGTTTAGTATTTTTTTCCCTTGGTTTTTGCCCTCTAAATCTACAGTAGGTGCGTCTAAGTCCTAATGTTCTATTCGTTATCCGTACCACACATACAATTCATTCTATCATACGGGTTATTTTCCGTTTCAGGTGCGCTTTAAAGCAATGCAATAGTATACTCGTTTTATAGACGTGACAGATATACTTTAAAATGCTGCTCACTACCAGGCAAACCATTCACTTTAAGCAGTTAAAAGTTTTGGATTAGGTGAAAGGTTTAATTTAGCAATTACTTAACAGTAATTTCATGGCTACAGTGTTGAAACCTTATTTGCAGTATGTTCTGAAACGAGAACGTTCTGCTTGTAAAAATCTAATTTGCAGACTGCACTTAATGGAGGGGGTGTACTATGCAAGATTTACTACGGGGGTGTAAGACATAATAGAAAGGGCATACTATGTAAGAATAAAAGAGTACAAGGCATTTTGTTCTGTATTTCAAAGAGGCTACATTTAATATTTTGAAAATCACTGGAAACTCACATATAAATGAAAGCAGGAAACAACCCAACACATTTTATATTTATGCCAGGTTTACCGTCCTGGTCTGCTGCAGAACTTTACAACTTTACCCTTTTCTGTGTTTTGCTGAGTATGTGCTATGGTTAATCGAGGTTGAAAATGTATTGCCTTTCAGCAATTATGTAATGCCAGCAAAAGAAAAAAAAAACGTTCTAGAATTTCAAGTTTAAGTTTTATGAGAAAGCAACAATCTCTTCATAATCCATACCAATAAAGACATCGTTGTTATATATATTATTAATTGCAAGTAGTTACAGATTAAGCATGTTAAATATAAGTACATATAATAATTACACAGTGCTGCAATGTAATTTGGTTCCAGCTGCCATTAGTTACTAAATTAAAGGACAGTAGGGCCTCTTTCACACAGGAGGCTGAAGGTGGTGAATCCACTGCCTGTCAGCTGCTCCCATGCACTGGCTAGTGCTTAGTATGAGCAGTGAAGAGGTGACCTCCACATAAAAGTCACATCTGAGTGCAGCCATCATCAGTTGTGCCATGCATAATATTTTTGCCGCTGGGTAAAGTCACCGCGTGTTAAACGATGACGTGTGGTGGTAAAAAGGTGCAGTTTTGCTGCATTTTAATTGCACCCAAATAGTGCATGTGGCGGACACATGGGATGCTGAACTGCTCAAAAAGTGCTCATGTTTACTACCACCAATAGGATCAAATAATTATTATTAAGTTTGTGTGTGGAAGACAAGGAATATTTTTAAGAGATATTTTCTGGGAAGGCTAGAGGCTCGAACCCCTCTTGCTAGCCAGAGAAAATACCTGCATGAAGACATCTAGAATAAGACTGATTTGGTGCTTTCAGAAGTTCTACCTGAACTATTGGCCTATCTATCCTTCAGCCCAGAGGTCATACTTTTCTCCTCAGCTCTTCCTCTGAAACAATAACCTGCCTTTGAATCAAACTCTTCACAGACATTTCACAGATATCACTGTTGCCCATGCCATTAATGATCTTGATTGTACTATCTTATTACTTCTATGCAATATGAAGGACTACCTAAAATATCCAATCAAAAGCATATAAAATCAGTTTACCCTTCCAATACATAGATTTGGTAAAATTGTACAATCAAGATTACATTGTTGATGAGCACTTTAAGCCAATGTGGAATGTTGAGGGAAATGCAGGAGCAGAAGCGTATTACCTATGGATGTAGATCAAGTTTGACCTCATAGCACTCAGCACACACACCAATCAGTACATCAGCTTGCTGGATCTATAATGATTCCGCTTTTACTAACCAATATTCAAAAACAAGCACAGATATGTGCTGCCTCGCCTTTCTTACTTGTTGCTCTGTCTATAATTTGAGAGTGCTCTACCTCTGGAAACCTATCTGTTCCACTTAAAGAGAACCAGAGATGAAGCACCCTCATGTATTTTATTACATTTATCAGTGGGAACATGACAGTAAACACCTACCCTGCTTTTAGTTTCATTGTTATCTGCTTAATTAGTCTATTAGCAACTGTCATAAGAATCCACCGACTATTCAGTCGAGGTTTGACCTGGAATCATTATAGCTGAGTCACTCTTCTGTGATGTCTTTTCAAGCCCAAGCCTTCCCCTCTCCTGGCTTAGATTTCCTGCTTTGCATACTGAGAGCTGTGATGACTGGGAGGGGCTGCTGCTCCTGAGAGAGAAGCTCTGTGGCTGCAATATGATCCCTGTGTGCTCTGTGTGCACTAGATACTGATAATAACGGCAGTTTCATTCCTATGAGAGACACTTCCTACAGGCAGTACATCATACCAAAATGAAAGCACACAGATGAACCTTTCTCATATAACCTAGATAGCAGCCTAGTCTCATATAGCCTAGACAGCACATCCAGAACAACTCATATAACCCGGAAGGAGAAGGGATATGAGCCGGCGGCCATATTTGATTTTTCCTGGAGCAATAATGGATAAAAAAATACTAAAAAAGGCACACCAGAGCGGCAAAATTATCAGGTAGAGCATTTATTCTTTACAAGCTATCAACTGATATGTTTATTTTGTGTGAAACGTTCATCTCTGGTTCCCTTTAAGTATCAAGCCTTGTCAAATGAAATCACCCCAGAAATCTTCCAGCAAATTCAAAACTATACAAAACTTCTTCCATGTTGCATCCATAGAGGTTTTGGTAACAACCTTGCCTTCAGCATCATTAGCTGGGCTGCTTTCCACATCTTCTACAAACACATCTTCAGTATCATAGAAGTCAGATACTTACCAGATAATTACCCACTGCATCTTTCTACATCCCACCATTCCAGCATAGAGTTCCTATATGACTCACACCAGCTGAGCATGTGCAAGTAAGGTCCACATATGCCCAGTATAATGATTCACTCATACACAGAGGACATAAGCTGTACACCAGTGTCTTTGTTCTACTGGGCATGAGTGGACCTTATCTATGTCCAGTCCAGATGCACTCATCTACGGCTGGGCCTGTGGCCAAAATATGAAGAAGGACCTTGCGTTGGAATAGTGGGCTCTACAGGAATCCATGTACACCATCCAGAGGCTTTCAATAATGTAACTCCCCCCCCCCCTACCCTTTGCAGGTGTGCTTTAAACTTACTGTGCTGCTCTTCTCCTTCTACAAGTCACAGCCCTACCTCAAACTGCAGCCATGTCTTCTCACACATTACATACAACTCTGCTTTCAGCACAACATAGCCTCCACAGCAACTGACTTAATTTTAATTCTTGCACCAGTTAAAGGGGCACTATGGAAAAAAATTGTAAAATTGAAAATATGTGCAAACGTAGACAAATAAGAAGTATGTTTTTTCCAGAGTAAAATGAGCTGTAAATTACTTTTCTCCTATGTTGCTGTCACTTACAGTAGGTAGTAGAAATCTGACAGAAGTGACAGGTTTTGGACTAGTCCATCTCTTCATAGGGGATTCTTAGCAAGGTTTTTATTTTTTATAAGGATATTCCCTAAAAGGATTTAAACAATGATGCTGGCCAGCTTCAGTGCTCACTAAACAGTTTTTTGGCAATTGGACAGAGCAACTGCCATTCACTAAGTGCTTTTGAAAATAAATAAATCCCTGAGAATCCCCTACGAAGAGATGGACTAGTCCAAAACCTGTCGCTTCTGTCAGATTTCTCCTACCTACTGTAAGTGACCGCAACATAGGAGAAAAGTAATGCATGGCTCATTTTACTCTATATATTTACAATCTAAAATGTTTCACCACAGTGCCCTTTTAAGGACCATTTGCCACCATTTGTATCTTTTCCCTTCTACAATCATCATCCCTCTAGATGCTTTATTGTAGTACATCTCTGTTCTCATCCAATGCAAAGTAAAATGAAAGGTAATCTCCTTTGGAAATGGTTGCTGGAATTTTTGTGTATACATATCCTTGAGAGAATTGGTTTTACTTGTTCCAGAAAATGGAGTTATACCACTGCACCATCTTTCTTAAATGTCTCTAATAACTGAATTGTGTATTTATAGATTAAATGCTTTCTTAATGTATAACAAATCTTAAAGGTCGCAGGCTCCCTGTTCTTTAACATTTTGATTTTACCCACAAAACTCTTCAATCCTTTCTTCAGCTACTTCTTAAAAGATAAGAATGAGGTTTTTCTGCAGCAGAGAAATTTTCATACATGAGGCTAAAATTCAGTGTATGATTAATGGTCTACAAAACCCTTGCACAACTGACTTATGATTCCTGATGTAAATAGATTCTTGTTATATGGCAGAATTATTATTATTGACTTATATAGCTACATGTTCTGTAGCATTAAAGTGAACCTAAAGTCCCCCCAAAAAAACGAGATGAACTCACCTGGGGCTTCCCTCAGCCCCCAGCAGACGATCGGTGCCCTCGCAGCTCCGCTCCGATGCCTCTGGACCCGCCGGCGAGCACTTCCGGTTTGGCCGTCACCGGCCGACAGGCATGGGAACGCGAGTGATTGTTCGCGTTCCCAGCCTGTATATCGCCCCCTATGCTGCTATTGCGACCTCCTGGCCGCAATAGCAGCATAGGGGGCGATATACAGGCTGGGAACGCGAACAATCACTCGCGTTCCCATGCCTGTCGGCCGGTGACGGCCAAACCGGAAGTGCTCGCCGGCGGGTCCAGAGGCATCGGAGCGGAGCTGCGAGGGCACCGATCGTCTGCTGGGGGCTGAGGGAAGCCCCAGGTGAGTTCATCTCGTTTTTTTTTGGGGACTTTAGGTTCACTTTAAAGTAGAGTAAACAAAATATGCATAACATTTTTTGTAATACAGCCAAGGGCCATACAGTAATATACACATGTAGTTGAAACCGCGATAACAACATTGCGCTATTGCACTGGGAAAGATAGCCCTGCAAATAAGAGTTAAGCGAAAATAGAGTACAAAGAAAAGGCACAGAACTTACACTATCACTATATAGCAAGCTGGCTATACAGTGATAGTGTAAGTTCTGTGTGCAATAGTGAGGGATGAAAAGCTGCTGGGTCAGTAACTTGATAATATGTCCTATTAGGAGAGTGTTGATTTGTCAACCAAACCAAACATTTTTTGAATTCAAAATATTTAGTTGCACCACTCTGACACATACAAAGATAAATAAACACTCCTTCAAGCCTATGAGCATTTCAGTGCATGCTTTTCACTGTTCTCTTTTCATAACTAGGGTTATACAGGTGGCAGCCATTAGCAATTCCTCCTTTGCGGGACACCACCTACTCCACCAGTCTGTCGGATTCTGTCCTGGCAATATGAAAGGAAGGGAGGGGTTCCCCAATAAATGTAAAATATTTTATATTTGTCCTCATGCAGCTGAAAAAGGCTGCTATTTATTATTATGATTTAGAAAATAGATTTTATTTCTGAAATCTTGTATTTTTAATTTGGGTCCACTTTAAATTTCATAGCAAAAATCAATTGACCCTTCACACTCTCACATGCAAATGTTCAAACAAATGCATTCACAGATTCACTCATCCAGGCACCACTGTTATCCCTACAGCTAAGTAAAAAGCCGGGGTCTTAGTTCACAGAAGAATGCATTCTTATGCTTAGTCACCTATACTGCGCAGAAGTACCCAGGTAAACGTAGGTGTCCTAACTCTGGCCCTGTAACATACAAAAAGCAAGCAGCATCTCCTTCCACTGACATCACTTGCCAGCAGTAAAGATGTCACCATGTGATAAATATCAGAATGTAAATCAGGAAGAGGAAAGATTTTACAATATGAAAACACTGACTAAAACATTTATACATGATTATTGATGAAGCACTTTTTGTATTACATTATTTTCACTGGAGTTCCTCTTTAAAGTAATCTTTTCAGTCTAACGGGATGAATTTAAGGTCTTATTCTCACCATGAAATTTAACAAGCATGACAAATTAATACCCTACCATGTTTCACCTCATATGTTCAACACCGTTAGTCACCATTATAAGACTCCCACAATGCTGTAAGGGAGTGTGGCTTCTGATAGCAGCAGTCTCTCTCCTCCTTCCCTATTATACAACAGAATCCCAGTTATTAGCAGGGATCGTCTGATGCCAGCTACATGTGCTTGCTGGTTGCTTGAGCTGGCCTAAACCGCACAAACCTACCCCCCCCCCCCCTCCAAAATACTTACAGAGCCTCCAGCCACATCTAGCAGCCTTCCTGCAGCACCTAGTGGGATCCTAGTGGGTTATCCAGTTTAGCCCATGCACAGAAGCCGGCATGCTGAATGACGTGCATGGATGCCAGAGGCTGATAGGAGCCCGCTAGGTTCTGCAGGAAGGCTGCTAGACATGGCTGGTGGCTCCATACGTATTTTAAAAGCCTCAAAACTCATGCAAAACAAAGTCCCCATTATCCCTCAGGCATGCCGGTTATTTAAGACTTTCAGTTACCGGAGTTCCAGATAACGGGAGCTTTGCTGTAAAAGGAACCACAATTTTTGTTTTTTCTTTTACATTTAAATAATAAAAAAAATAAAGAACATTTTTTTCCACAGCTCTAGGGAGTTGGTAGGAAATTAACATTTTATTGTAAATACATTGATAACCATTATATATAAGGCAGAAAAATACAGTCACAATGTTAAAATGAACAGTTAAATAACTGTGGCTCAGGGGAATCTATAATTGAAAGCTAGGATGGACTAGCCCCATTTGCCACATGCAAAACTGCAAGTGGTAGAAAAAGCGTTTTTAATGTCTAAGTCCCAGATATATGGGATGTATGCACCAATTAAAGATCTTTTCTCACCTACTCTCATGAGCTTTCAGTAATGACAGGAAGAACAAGGTCATGAATTCAAGAGGTTTCTCAGCGGGATTGACAGTTTACTCTGTTATAAGGTGAAATGCTATAACAGAACGGAGCCAGTTCTTACGCGCTCCCCCCTGCTAAAGTCGTTATTTCCCAACAGACTGTGAATGATCACACGCGGTTTAATGTCACAGACATTCTTCCATTTCCGAAGCCAGCTAACTTACATAATGCATTTAACATGTATGACACTGGAGAGCAGGAGTTTTGTGGCTGACATTTGCACATTGAATTTCAGGCTTCAGTCAGGCTGCAATATTCATGGGAGACTTTCAATGTAGCATGACAGGTCAGTTTTAAATATCAAACAGTATCCAGCAGTGATGCGTGAAATAACAGGGTATCGCTGAGGTACTGCATGCATCTGCCATTCAGGTAGTCTGTTCAAAAATGTGCTTACTGCTTAGCATTCATTACTAGTGGAAACAACATTGTGTGTGATTTACATGCTGAAATCACAAAAAAAAATATTTTTTCCTCCAACTTAATCAGCAAGTGTTGAGCTAGCCACATGGATGTTGAGAAGGGCCCAGTCTGGCAAATAACTGATCATTCCCGGTAGTAGCAGTTGACATATGTACTACGGTGCCTCACTTAGGGCTCGTTTCAATATGTGCGTTTTTAGCCGCGCTTATGAAAACAGGGACATCAGAGAGTGCATAGACTGCACTCTCTGATGTTTCCATACATGCGCTGTGGTTCACCACTGAATCGCAGCGCATGGTTGCACACATTTTGGGGCGATTGAGCCCATGATCCCATTTAGTATAATGAATGGGATCGCACGCTCCCGGTAATGACGGGCCACACGGCTCTGCATTGCAATGGAAACGAGCCCTTAGGGCCTGAGCCTACTAACGCAGACTTGTGTCTACTTTTCAGCAACACATCAATTTTCCAGATGCTGAAAAGTGGACAGAAGCGGACATAATTGCGTTACTGGGCTCAGGTCCTTAAAGTGAACATAAGGTGAAAATAAACAGATGAGATAAACAGTTGTATCTATCCTCCTACTATTAAAAAACACTTTTTTTGATACACCATGGTTTTATGTTATGCTTAAACATTTAGAAAGTAGATGTAAAGAGAACCCGAGGCGGGGTTCTAACAACGAAATCCCCATACAGAGGCTGGGTCTACCTATAGAGCCCAGCCTCTGTTGCTATTCAAATAATCCCCCCCTGCGCTCTGCCGGATCCCATAAATCACAGCCGCACTGTGCGGGCTGTGTTTACCTCCTCCTGTCAGTCTCGGCGCTCCCCCGCCTCCTGCATCGCTACGGTCACCCCCCCCTTCCCTTCCCTCCAATCAGTGGGGAGGGAAGGGAGGGAAGGGACGGGGGCGGGGACCGGAGCGATGCAGGAGACGGGGGAGCGAGACTGGCATTACGGAGGTAAACACAGCCCGCTCTGACACGCTCTGTGTCGGCAGCTCAGCTGTAATTTATGGGGTCTCGCAGAGCGCAGGGGGGGGCTTAGGGGGAATCTGAATTGCAACAGAGGCTGGGCTCTATAGGCAGACCCAGCCTCTGTATGGGGATTTTGTTGTTAGAACCCCACCTCGGGTTCTCTTTAACCACTTCACCACTGAGGGGTTTTACCCTTTGAGCACCAGAGCAATTTTCACCTCTCAGCGCTCCTTCCATTCATTCGTCTATAACTTTATCATTACTTATCACAATGAAATGAACTGTATCTTGTTTTTTCCACCACCAATTAGGCTTTCTTTAGGTGGGACATTATGCAAAGAATTATTTTATTTTAAATATGTTTTAATGGGAAAATAGGAAAAATGTGGGGAAAAATGCATTATCTTTCAGTTTTCGGCCATTACAGTTTTTAAATAATGCATGCTACTGTAATTAAAACCCATGACATTTATTTGCCCATTTGTCCCAGTTATAAAACCGTTTAAATTATGTCCCTATCACAATGTTTGGCGCCAATATTTTATTTGGAAATAATTTGGAAATAAAGGTGCATCTTTTTCAGTTTTGCGTCCATCCCTAATTACAAGCCCATAGTTTATAAAGTAACAGTGTTGTACCCTCCTGACATAAATATTTAAAAAGTTCATTCCCTAAGGTAACTATTTATGTATTTTTTTATTGTAATTTTTTTTTTTTTTAATTACAAAAAAAAAATGGGGAGTGTGGGAGGTAATGAGTTATTTTTTTGTGTCTAAGTAATGTATTTGTATGTGAAAAATGCTTTAGGATGTAGTTTTACTATTTGGCCACAGTAACATTTTGTTTATGCGACCTGCAAGCGTCCGGAAGGAAGCTTGCAGGAAGTATAAAGAGGCTGGGAACTTTTTTTTTTTCTTCACAATGATCGCTGCTTCTCGTAGAAGCAGCGGATCATTGCGGGGCTTAGATCAACGAACGGGAATGGATTTTCCCATTCATTGATCTCCGGGCGAGTGGGCGGCAGCGTGCATGTGAATGGGAGTGCGCGCACAAGCAAGCGGGAGCGCGGGCATCGGCGGGAGCGCGGGAAGTACGGATTTCTCCGTCCCTGGGGGTAAAAGGATGGAAAAAGGGACAGAGAAATCCATACGGGTGGGGGTAAAGTGGTTAATGTTTTATTGTCTCTGCTCAGTGGCAGTGTTTCAAGAGTTCCAGGGTTAAAATCTACAAACTACTGACTTTTTTTATTTATCCTCTGCTCTGAGAAGGAAAAGTTTTATGGCTAGAATTACTAATTAGTAAGGGTTACGCTTTAATCGACAAGCATCCAACAAGAGAGAAGCTGTCACTTGCATGACCGATTACCTCTTTCAGGCTGTAAAAGAAAAAGGAACACAACCTAGTTATTGATATATTTGGCAATGTACAACATACACATGTTTATCTCATTATGTCACCTCAGGTACACTTTAATTTCCATCAAATTTCAAATGAAATCTAAAAGAGGATCAATTAAAACACACCTTAAGTGAAAGAGATATGGAGGCTGAAATATTTGTTTCCTTTTAAACAATGCAGGTTGCCTGGCTGTCCTGCTGATCCTCTGCCTCTTATACTTTTAAAGTTAACTTGTAAGAGAAAAAAGTGCCCCTGGGGGGTATTTACCTCAGGAGAGTGACGCCTCTCCATCCTAAAAGGCTTCCCTCGCCCTCCGCAGCTGAGAGGATCCAGCACTGGAACCCCCCGAAGATCTCCTTGTCCTTGGCGCTTGTCGACGTGTGCACAGGCACAGTAGCGGCTCCCAGCTCGGGCTCCGGTGGAAATAGATGAACCCGATCAGGTCTGCTCTACTGTGCAGGCACAAGCCACCTATATAGTAGAGTGGACCTGATCAGGCTCAGCTATTTCCGCTGGGGCCTGAGCTGAGAGCCGCTACTGCGCCTGCGCACAGAAGTAAATATTGTAGTTGGCTTCTGGTGGAGGGAGATGAGTGGAGCCTCGTTACGATCCAGAGGCTTCCCCCTCATGAGGTAAGTACCCCTCGGGGGCACTTTTTCCCCCAAAGGTTTACATTAAGGTCCATATACACACACTAAACTAAACTTGGCTGAGGTGTCCAAAAAAGATAGCCTCTACCAAGAATTTAGTGTTTGCACAGCAGCCCTGATATATCTGAGAAAGCCAGATCATTTCATCTAGCATTCTGTAAAATGGGAAAAAAATAGGCAGTCTTTAATGCTCTCTCACCAGGGGCGTCGCTAGCCCTGTTTTGGGGGGGCACGTGCCCCCAATCTGTCCTGGGGTGCCACGGATCTACGCCCGGCCGCCCCCTCTGTCAGACTCAGCGGCTCCATCCAGCCGCCGCGTCACTGACAGTCTCAGACCTCAGGATCAGGCGGCGAGCCGGCGACCAATCGTGCGGGCGCTAGGACCCAGCGCCCGCACTGATATGCGGAAGTGACATCACTTCCGCATATAGAGCGGGTGCGTCCAGCGCCCGCTCGTACAACTGGTCGGGTCGCCGCTGATCCTGAGGTCTGCTGAGAGGTAGGGGGGAGTGGTGGCGGCTAGAGGGGGGGCCTCCCTGTCACTCACTCACTTACTCCCTAAAGGGCCTCCCTGTCACTCACTCACTCCCTAAGGGGCCTCCCTGTCACTCACTCACTCCCTAAAGGGGCTCCCTGTCACTCACTCCCTAAAGGGGCTCCCTGTCACTCACTCCCTAAAGGGGCTCCCTGGCACGCACTCACTCCCTAAAGGGGCTCCCTGTCACTCACTCACTCCCTAAAGGGGCTCCCTGGCACTCACTCACTCCCTAAAGGGGCTCCCTGGCACTCACTCACTCCCTAAAGGACCTACCTGTCACTCACTCACTCACTCCCTAAAGGGCCTCCCTGTCACTCACTCACTGCCTAAAGGGGCTCCCTGGCACTCACTCACTCCCTAAAGGGGCTCCCTGGCACTCACTCACTCCCTAAAGGGGCTCCCTGGCACTCACTCACTTCCTAAAGGGGCTCCCTGGCACTCACTCACTGCCTAAAGGGGCTCCCTGGCACTTACTGCCTAAAGGGGCTCCCTGGCACTCACTCACTGCCTAAAGGGGCTCTCTGGCACTCACTCACTGCCTAAAGGGCCTCCCTGGCACTCACTCACTGCCTAAAGGGGCTCCCTGGCACTCACTCACTGCCTAAAGGGGCTCCCTGGCACTCACTCACTGCCTAAAGGGCCTCCCTGGCACTCACTCACTGCCTAAAGGGGCTCCCTGTCACTCACTCACTGCCTAAAGGGGCTCCCTGGCACTCACTATCGGGGTCCCTGTCACTCACTACCTAACTGGAGGTGCCTGTCACTCACTAGCTAACCTGGGGGTCCCTGTCACTTCACTAGCTAACTTGGGGGCTACCATATTAAGGGGGCATTCTGCCTATTTATGTGAAATGCTGTCTATTTATGTGCCTCATGACTGCTGAATTTGTCTTGTTGGGAGCCTTATGATTTGTTGGGGGCCTCAAGATTGCTGAATTTGTCTTGTTGGGGGCCTCATGATTTGTTGGAGGCCTCATGATTGCTGAATTTGTCTTGTTGGGGGCCTCATGATTGCTGAATTTGTCTTGTTGAGGGCCTCATGATTTGTTGGGGGCCTCATGATTGCTGAATTTGTCTTGTTGGGGGCCTCATGATTTGTTGGGGGCCTCATGATTGCTGAATATGTCTTGTTGAGGGTCACATGATTGCTAACTGCGAGACTATGGGAAAAGCTGAATCCTTATCATATGAGACAATAGGATTAAACCTACTTTTTTAGCGTTTTAAAACAGAAAATAAAACTGGGAGGTTCTAAAAAATTGAATACATTTTTCAGGAGTAGGATGGATGAAATTGTTTATCTTCACAGTTTATTTTCAACTTGGATTTTCCATAATGTTCATGTATGAGTTAAAACGTTCGTACAGTATTTAGTTTAAATTGCTGTTGCCACTTTGCGATAGATAAGTGACTTTTGGGTTGCAGTTTGGGCACTCGGCCTCCAAAAGGTTCGCCACCACTGTCCTTATCTGATGTCCCACCATTGCTAGGTTCATGTAAATTTGTCTCCACCCGTTACCACACCTATATTCTAGTCCATGGCCCACCCATTTTTCGGTGCGGCACGATAAGCACGCCGCACAACGTGATCCTCATATTTTTGGCACGCTAGCTGCAGTGTGCTGAATTCTGCTGCCTACATTATGTACAGTATACGCTGTTCTCTAGTGTCTGCACTGTGTGCTGATTTACCTACAGTGTGTACAGTGTAAGGTGTTACTCTGTGCCTTTGATTGTAAACCAGCTGTATTGTATGCTGATCCCTGCTACTTTCAGTATGTACAGTATTAGCTGTAAAGCCTGGTACACACATACAATTTTGATTAGCCAATTTTAGCTCTGTTCATAAAATTCATTGTCTGTTGGCCCACTTACTGCACGGGGGTGGGAAAATTGGGGGTCAGTGATTGACCAATCAAAATTGTATGTGCGTATACATCTTTGATCTATGCCTATACTGATGTACAAGTTCATGTACATTTGGCCCCACCCATGGCCACGCCCACTCCCCGCATGGCCACGCCCATTTTTGCCCTCCCCGCCTGGTGCCCACAGGTGCCCCCGATCTCCAGGGACCCTAGAAACGCCCCTGTCTCTCACTACACTGTCCTTTTGACTGATGTGTACATGTGTAAAAGTGCGCACGCTTAGTGTGAGAAAAGTGGGATTCAAGAAATACGGTACGTTTTTGGGTTAGAGAGAACCAAAAGAAAAAAAAAAAAAAAAAAAAAAGCTCAGTGTAACAGAATGAAGTCCCATTTGAATTTGCTGCCAACCTGACGTAAGCCATCTGTGTGACCCTGCCCCATGGACTGCCTGGGTAACAGAGTTTTCAGACACATTCACAGTTTACACAAAGAAATAGCAGCATTTCTAACATATGCACACATAGGGAGAAGCTGAGCTCAAGTCTGTCTGTTCCAACAGCTTGTGCAGGGCCCATTCCTTCATACTGTCTGTACCTATACACACTTCCCTGCATGTGAGAATGGATTACACCTGACAGACCTGCTAATTAATGGTCTAGTTCATATCTAATGTGTTTTCACTTGTGGAAAACAAATACAGTATGCTGCTTTCTTCCAACATGCGTTCTGCATTATTAAGTATTGTACTGCCATTGTATTGCCATAGTGGATGTGCATATTACAACACGTTTGAACACACACATAGTATGCATTAGTAAAGCATTTGTGAAAATGTATACACATTAAAATACGATAATATAAATTTACTTGCATGCTGAATCAAATTCAGCTGAACCAGGCAATAAATAATGGATGTCTCAGCTGAGAGTCTCGTGTATGTAGAGGAGCCCTCTGCAGTGCCCAAAGATCCAACAAGATAGATCTTGTGTACTTGGTTAAGGACTCTGCCTTTGACATTGGAGTCCTGGATTTTAATCCTGGCTAGGGTCAGTGCCTATTCAGTAAGCAGTCCTTGGGCAAAACTTCCCAACACTGCAGGATGGTCCCTTGAGCGCACCATTAGTGGCTGCAGCTCTTGAGCGCTTTGAGTCCAACAGGAGAAAAGCGCTATACAAAATGTTAGGATTATTATTATCTTGAGCGACACTGACCCACGAGCACCTCTAGACTAGGGATGAGTTTGTGCTGCACTCAGGCCCTGAACTGTCCTCCCGATCCTTGCAGTTGACAGTAACTGTGCAAGTTTGAAGCTTTAGTCATCGCCCACTTAACACTAAGGGATTTTTCCCATTAGCAGCTTTTCGTGATGCAATTTCAATTGCAATCAGATCAGAAAATGCTAGGTTATTTTAAACTTTAGAAAATGCGTGGGGGTGTTTCCATTATTGCGCTATGTTAGCGGCCCAATTTTTCTTGATTGCACTCGTCGTGACTTCTGCATTTTCCATGTGATTGGCCTCTTATAAAAAGTATAGCAGAGCAGGAAAATCACATAGCAATTGCGCTGCAATGCAATTTTTCTGTGAATCAGAAATTCAAAGTATTTTACCGACCAGCTTCCTTTTTTCCTCCATGGAGAAATCGCAGATGCATTGCGCCATACACCCGATGCATTGCAGTGCAATGGCTGCAGTGGAAAATGGGAGGAATAAGATCAAATCACAGCATGTTTCACAGTGGAAAACCGCCCTAAAGAATCAAGCAACATGTACCTGTAAGTGTCTACATCAATGGCCCATCTCACGATTACCTAATCTTGCTGTTGATACTATTATAGCAACACATAACTCTACATATTTACAGCTATACCTATGAAAGCGTGCAGTGGCTATTGCCATCAGAATAGGATCATTTGAAAACACTGCAAGTTTAAAAGGCGGCAGCTATCTCCCCTATTGATTATAGCGGCTGTACAGAAACTGGCGCTGCGATATGTAGCTAATATTTTCTATGTGTTCCTGCTATTTGAAGTTGCCATTTTCTAGGTGTATCTGCTATTTATCGCTGTAATTTATAGTAGATACTTGTAGCTGCCATTTTCTATGTGTATCCGCTAGTTATCGCCACTATTTGCTATGTGTATCCGCTATTTATTGCCACTCTTTATAGCCGTTATTTTCTATGTGTATCCGCTATTTATAGCCACTATTTGTGTATCCGCTATTTATTGCTGCTATTTTCTATGTGTATTCGCTATGTATCGCTGCTATTTCCTATGTGTATCCGCTATTTATTGCCACTATTTGTGTATCCGCTATTTATTGCTGCTATTTTCTATGTGTACCCGCTATGTATCGCTGCTATTTTCTGTCTATCCACTATTTATCACCACTATTTTAGCTGCTATTTTCTATGTGTATCCGCTATGTATCGCTGCTATTTTCTATGTGTACCCGCTATTTATCGCCACTATTTGTAGCTGCTATTTTCTATGTGTATCCGCTATGTATCGCTGCTATTTTCTATGTGTATCCGCTATTTATCGCCACTATTTGTAGCTGCTATTTTCTATGTGTATCCGCTATGTATCGCTGCTATTTGTAGCTGCTATTTTCTATGTGTATCCGCTATTTATCGTCACTATTTGTAGCTGCTATTTTCTATGTGTATCCGCTACTTATCGCCACTATTTGTAGCTGCTATTTTCTATGTGTATCCACTATATATCGCCACTATTTGTAGCTGCTATTTTCTATGTGTATCCACTATATATCGCCACTATTTGTAGCTGCTATTTTCTATGTGTATCCGCTATTCATCGCCACTATTTGTAGCTGCTATTTGCTATGTGTATCCGCTATTTATCGCTGCTATTTTAGCTGCTATTTTCTATGTGTATCCGCTATTTATCGCCACTATTTGTAGCTGCTATTTTCTATGTGTAACCGCTATTTATTGCTGCTATTTTCTATGTGTATCCGCTATGTATCGCTGCTATTTTCTATGTGTATCCGCTATTTATCGCCACTATTTGTAGCTGCTATTTTCTATGTGTATCCGCTATTCATCGCCACTATTTGTAGCTGCTATTTGCTATGTGTATCCGCTATTTATCGCCACTATTTGTAGCTGCTATTTTCTATGTGTAACCGCTATTTATTGCTGCTATTTTCTATGTGTAACCGCTATTTATTGCTGCTATTTTCTATGTGTATCCGCTATGTATCGCTGCTATTGTCTATGTGTATCCGCTATGTATCGCTGCTATTTTCTATGTGTATCCGCTATTCATTGCTGCTATTTTCTATGTGTATCTGCTATTTATCTCACAATTTGTAGCTGCTATTGGTCACCACTATTTGTGGCCGCAATACAGGTGCCATTTTAAACAAGATGTTGAGGTTAAGGTTAGTTTGGGTGGATGGTTTAAGGTTAGTTGTCCACCAAGTTAAGTGTTAGGCACCACCGGGTGTGCGGTTAAGGGTCAGGCACCACTGGTGGGGTGGGGGTGTTAAGGGTTAGGTACCACCAGGGAGGGGTCAAGAGTAAGGCACCACTGGGGGGGTTAAGGGTTAGTCATCACCAGGGCTAGCGGAGGGTTCCGTGTGAGAGTAGGGAAAGCTTAGATCATAGTACGGTGCATGGTGGCATAGTGGTTAGCTCTCTCACCTTGCAGCGCTGGGTCCCTGGTTCGAATCCCAGCCAGGGCACTATCTGCAAAGAGTTTGTATGTTCTCTCCGTGTCTGCGTGGGTTTCCTCTGGGCACTCCGGTTTCCTCCCACATTCCAAAAACATACGATACGTTAATTGGCTCCCCCTAAAAAAATTGGCCCTAGACTACAGTACTTACACTACATAATATAGACATATGGCAATGGTAGGGATTAGATTGTGAGCTCCTTTGAGGGACAGTTAGTGACAAGATATATATATATATATATATATATATATACTAGCCGACCCGTGGCGTAGCATACACCGCATAAGGGGGTAGAGGGCAGGAAGGGGGTATTGGGCACAGTGGCGGGGAGGGGGGTCTAACACGCTCTCACCTGGGTCCCCCATGTGCGCTCCCCCTGCAGCTTAAGCTCAGCAGGATCCCCCTCCCTCACTTGGGTCCCCCATGTGCGCTCCCCCTCCAGCTTAAGCTCAGCAGGACCCCCCCTCCCTCACCTGGGTCCCCCATGTGCGCTCCCCCTCCTGCTTAAGCTTAGCAGCAGCTGTCGCTATTAGTAAGAGGCAGCGGGCGGGGATGACTCACCTCTTCCACGTTCCAGCGTGCGTTCCACTGTCGTCACTTCCTGCAATGCTACCCACTGTATTGGAGCAATTTGCCTTCTTAAAACAGAAGGAAATCTGCAATAATTCAGCTATAAGTGAACATTTGTGGTTACCCACAATGCACTGCTACTAAATAAGCAAATTATCCCCTTTCACCCTTGGTAAGCCAAGCAAGCATCCAGAACCGCTGGTGTACAGCAAGCATATAGCTTTAAATTTTAAACAGTCATATCAATACCACATGTATACAGCCTGTTTCGGACTTTAGGTCCTCATTAGTACTTGGCAGGGATTGATATGGCAGAATGAGATAGGGCTTGGACCAGTACAACAGAGTAACCAAGCAGCTCAGGGTGACCCAAACCATTCAGAATGTATAGGGATATAAAAGGGACCAAACAGACCTCCTACTAAAAAAAAACAAAGCTTCGTGTAATTTGCCTTCTTAAAACAGAAGGAAATCTGCAATAATTCAGCTATAAGTGAACATTAGCGGTGACCCACAATACACTGCTACTAAATATGCAAATTATCCCTTTTCACCCTTGGTAAGCCAAGCAAACATCCAGAACTGCCAATGTATAGCAAGCATATAGCTTTAAATTTTACACAGTCATATCAAACCCATATGTAGACAGCCTGTTTCAGACTTTCAGTCCTCATCAGTACTTGGTAGGGATTGATATGGCAGTATGAGATAGGGCTTGGACCAGTACAACAGAGTAACCAAGCAGCTCAGGGTGACCCAAACCTCTCGCACTGTATAGGGGGATAAAAGGGACCAAAAGACCTCCTACTAAAAAAAAAAAACAAAGCTTGGTGTAATTTGCCTTCTTAAAACAGAAGGAAATCTGCAATAATTCAGCTATAAGTGAACAATGAACATTTGTAGTTACCCACAATGCACTGCTACTAAATATGCAAATTATTCCTTTTCACCCTTGGTAAGTCAAGCAAGCATCTAGAACCGCTGGTGTATTAGTGTTGTCCGGATCATGAACGATTCGGGTCTTTGATCTGAATCCTTTTTGTGAGTCGAATCATCCGAATTATCACAGTGAACGATTCGGATCACAGTGGAAAAAACAGGAAGTGCAGCGAAGAGTTAGGGATGGAGTGAGAGAGGCAACTCCTTCCAGCTGAGCTCACTGAGGGATCAGGTTATAGGCACCACAGGCAGCAGCTCTTGGTTACAAAGTTAACTCCTTGTCTCACATGCCAAATATCACTGCTGGCAATGTGTACTACTACTCACACACCAAATATCATTGCTGGCAATGTGCACTACTACTCACACACCCACTATCAGGCCCAGTGCATGCCAAAAATGCTAGATCTGCAAAATGCTAGCGTTTTTTGGAGCAGATTTTCAGAGCAATTCTAGGCATGTTTAGAGACATTTTCTAAACATGCCTAGCGGTTTTAGGAGCGTTTTCGGGTAGCAGATTACACATATTGTTATGGGCCCATCCACACCTATAATCGCAAATCTTTGCGGGAGTGATTTTCCCGCAATTAACGCGGAAAAATCCCTGGACACTGCGGCGGTTCTGGAGCGATCGCAATTAGCGTGCTTTGCAAGCTAATCACAGTCGCTAAATGCAAATCGCCCGCAAACTGCTGCATGAAACTTGTTTGCGGTTATAGCTAACTGCAAAGGCGGTAGTGAGAACACTGCCATTTGCAACAACATGTAGCGGTTTTTACTAAACCGCTAGCGGTTTATCGTAAGTGGCTTTAGCATGTAGCATTTATCTTTAAATTTTACACAGTCATATCAAACCCACATATAACAACCTAGTTCAGACTTTTAGTCCTCATCAGTACATAGCTGGGATTGATAAGGCTGTATAAAATAGGGCTTAGACCAGTACAACAGAGTAACCAAGCAGCTCAGGGTGACCCAAACCTCTCGCACTGTATAGGGGGATAAAAGGGACCAAAAAGCCCTACTACTAAAAAAAAAAAGCAAAGCTTGGTGTAATTTTCTTTCTTAAAACAGAAACAAATCTGCAATAATTCAGCTATAAGTGAACATTTGTGGTTATTCACAATGCACTGCTACTGAATATGCAAATTATCCCTCTTCGCCCTTGGTTTGATATGGCACTACTTCTTCTTGCTTGGACCAGCCCCTTCTTCTTGCTTGGACCGGCCCTGGGGGCAGGGCACTACTTCTTCTTCTTGTTTGAAGGTTGAGGCACTTACTCTTTTATATATATATAGATATATATATATATATATATATACACACTGTACAGCGCTGCGTAATATGTCGGCGCTATATAAATACTAAATAATAATAATAATAATAGTAAAATATTGGTTAATATTACTATATGAATGTTGTAGAATATCGGTAACACTACCGCTATCCTGCGCCCTTTAAACTTGTGACTTTTTCATATGTATGCATCAGGATACCCTTGAAATCTCGCATTTGTAAGCATGGTTTATGAAGGAGACAAAGATACAACCAGCAAATTCTGCCACTGTTCACATTCTGGAGTCCTCTGAGCAGCCAGACAATAGATTTATTGGCTTTAAAGGCAGTGACAATTCCACAGTCTCGTGTTATTTTGATGAAATGTTTAAAATCAAGTAACATTTTAATATTTAATACATCTGTGTTCAAAAATAACTAACTGTGTGGGAAGCAAGTACACTTACTACAGCGCTAAAAGCATTTATGTCATTTTGCATTTTTAGATACTTAATGGCCATGTTTCCATAACATTAAAAATGAACAGACAGTGTCTTTGCCAAATGGCTTGCTAGAAACGTGTCTGCACAATTAATCACTCTAATCTATGTTTCGCATCAAACCCGTTCACACACAAATAAGAGATGAGATGCCTTCAGATAGAGGAGTGTTTCAAAAGGTGTACCCAAATCAAACACATAGCAAAATTAACCAGCTACATTCTGAGTGCTAGTTCCCACTGGGTGTTTTTTCAGCGCTTTGCTGATAGCCGGCGATCAGCAAAGCACTGCTGCTAATTTATCCCTATGGCTTCCACTTCTCCACTCTGCGAAGCCCTACACTGGCTCCCTATCTACTTCAGGATCAGTGTTAAGATTCTGTGCCTTACCTACAAATCTGTGCACAAGACCTGCCCAACCTACATTTCAGAGTTTGTCAACAGATATATACGTGCCCACCCCCTCCGGTCCTCCAATGATCTCCGCCTGATCTTCCTACGCATTTCTCAATCCCATGCATGTCTACAAGACTTCTCAAGAGCTGCCATCACCCTATTGAACTCCCTTCCACTGCCCCTCAGACTTGCTCTTTCCTTCAACACCTTCAAGCAAGCCCTCAAAACAAATTTCTTTCAAATAGCCTACCCCCCAACCACAACACCCTAACTCTCCCAGTCAAGCACCTTTTCCACAGCCCTACCTTATGTGTCCCTCCCTCACCCCTTAGATTGTAAGCCTTTGGCAGGGTCCACCCCCCCTTAGTGAGTCCTTCTTAATCTTGCTACCCCAGCAATGACACCCTTCTCATGGACTAACTCGGACAGTCGGACTTGACTTGCTGGGTCTCTGTAAAACGCATTTTATACCCTGATTACATGTATAACCTTGTGCTATGTTGTATAACTCTTTGCTACCTCTCTGTATGTCACCCCTTGTTTACAATGTATGTATCCCTATTTATTGTCCAAAGCTGTGTAATATGTTGGCCCTTTACAAATACAATAAATAATAATAATAATGTTCTCTGGCCCCCTAATTCACCATAGCCCCCTTTTTTAGTTACTGACTGTAACGATTGGTGTCAGCACGCAGAGAGAATCGGATTATTGGTGATCTGCAGTATCACCAAGAATGCAGATATATACCTGATTATTGATGATCTGCAGTATCACCGATAATCAGATATATTGCTAATCTCTGGACACCTATAGATATGTGAGTGTTTGGTGTAACAGTAACATTTTGAGTGATGCACCTGCTGAGCAGGTGATATACAGTAAAGGGACACTGCTCTGGGAGCACAGGAGCCCTCCAGCAGCCTGAGGCTCTCCAAGGGGAGGAGTCAGGCTGGAGACAGGAAGGGCCTAAGAGTGAGTGACACCTAAAGGTGGATGTCACTATCTGATCTGGAGACTATCTCTTAAGGGGAGAGATAGCTCACGAGGTCGGGCACGCCGGGTCGGCAACACACTGACAGATAAAGTACAAAGACAGAAGGCTGATTCGGTAAAAGACAGAGGAGTAGTCAGCAAAGCTATAAGTCATAACATATATCAAACAATGCCTATTCTGGGTGTGAGGTCCTTGGTCTCAGCACCCCGGAACTAGTCTGAAGTATACACAGATGATAATACAGTTCCCTAGACTGGGTGCGAAGTCCGTAGTCTCAGCACCCTGGAACTAGTCTGAAAGATAACACAGATGATAGTACAGTTCCCTAAGCTGGGTGTGAGGTCCTTGGTCTCTACACCCTGGAACTAGCTTGAAGTATAACACAGATGATAACACAGTTCCCTAAGCTGGGTGTGAGGTCCTTGGTCTCTACACCCTGGAACTAGCTTAAGCATAAACAGAATACAATTCAAATAATCTGGCTAAGTGTGAATTCCCAGGTCCACCTGGTTCAAACACACTGTAGGATCTGACTAGGTCTGAGTGCTTCCACGTAGTGATCGCAACGGCAGACAACTTGCAAGTGACCAGCAGGAACTATATATGGAGTAGTGCTCTCCAGCACCACCCTTAATTGCTCAACCAATAGTATCCTGCTCTGGAGTCAGCTGATCAGCGTGGTCAGCTGACTCTTCCTGCTTAGTATAAGAATTCTGCCTCTCAGCGCGTGCACGTGTATTCCTAAGCCTATGTGCACTAACAGACTCAGCCACACCAGACACACGCTGCCGCGTGCAAACCGCTGCGCTGGACGCAGAACCAGCTGCCTTACTGTTGCATGCGGCGGCTTTTTCGCGTTCTGCCCTGCTACCAAACACAAGCTTCCGCGTGCAAACCGCCGCACTGGACACGGAATCAGCCGCCTGCTCAGTAGCACATGCGGCGGCTTTTCCGCCATCTCTCGCACTGACGTTCATTTTTTCCTCCTTGAAAAATTGGTTTAAAAGCTGCCATATTTATTGCCGTTAAGCAATACCAGTTGCATGACAACCTTGTTCTGGCATCAGTAGTGTCTGAGGCAGGGAACACACTTGTCTTTCAGTTTTCTGCATACGTTTTCTGCATACCAAGTGTGTTCCTAAGCAAAAAAAGGTGAGCTTCTTTTTTACAGCAGCGAATGTCAGTTTTTTTTTTCTGTGCCCGGAAAAAGTATTGAGTGTGAACTAGCCCATTGATTAACATGAGTTCTCAGTTTTTCTGTGCAGAAAACACGTACGAAAACTGTAAAGTGTGTCTCCTGCCTCGATCACACACCTGAAGCAAACATGCAGCCAATCTTGTCATCTTTGGCAGAAACATCTGATCTACATGCTTGTTCAAGGTCTATGGATAAAAGAGGCAGAGGAGCAGCAGGGTAGCCAGAAAACTGGTATTGTATAAAAGGAAATACATATTCCAGCCTTTATGTCCCTCTCACCTTAGGTCCCTTTTAAATCATTATGCTTGCATTCTTTTTAAGGCCCCTTTTGCACTTGCATTCCAAGTGTGCAATGCGTTATTCTGTTTTACAATAAGGTAATGCAATGGCAATGCAATTCAATGGGACCTAACACCCTTACTGCGTTGCACCGGAAGTTTCTCAATCACCCTTGAACTGATGCAAAGTCAGCAGCACATTACCGTATGACTTTAGTGGCGACACAGTGGTAGCGGATGTAATTGAAGTCAATGGGCGATGCAGGGATTGCATCGACTGGAGCGTGGTGCTGCCCATGTTTAGTCCGACGGTAATCCAATCGGCGTACCTCCTGCCCGGCAGGAAGTTGGTTGTACGCGCAAGAAGAAGGTAAGCAAGTTAAAATACAGTGTGCCATCTGAGTCCTAGACTCCTAGGAAATGATTGCTTATATTTTACGAGAAATAATGATTTATGTTAAACAAGAATTAAATCCTTTAAGAGATTCTCTGATAATGTGGGTGATGTTGTACTTGGCAGTATCCAAAGTGCTGACTTATTAGTTGTTTAGGGGTCTTTACATCAAAATAGGATGGTTTCCCTCAATAATCTGCTTGGTTGCCTTGCCTTGTGAATGATGGTATGAAAGTCTGTTTAAAAATGGCGTCATCATTATATAAAAAGCCGTTAGGAAGAAAAAAACACTTAAGTACCATATTTATCTATTGTCACATTTGCTTCAATATATTCGTCACTCCGAGTATAATGAATAAGCTGCAATCTCAGAAGAGTGATGTAACCATTAAATAGACAAATGTAACCTCTCATACAACAGTCTAGAAAACGCTTACTTTGAATGCTGAATGTTACAGGCAGTCACTTCATTAGGTTCCCAAATCCATTTAAAAGCTGTAATTTGTTATCAATATTCACTAAGTAGTATGCCTTCAGAGTACCATCTTCTAACATTCTAAATAAGTATATTTAGAATTAATTTAAATGGATTTGCTATATTCACAGAGATTTCCATATAGGAGCTTGGCACAGACTCAAGGAAAGCACTTCTACAAAAAGTGAATCCGTGGTCTCTAAGAAGTTCAGAAAAAAAATTATATATATATATATATATATATATATATATATATAGTTAAGTACAGTTCATATAGATGGTTGGTTGGATGCATGTGGATGGATGGATAGATGGATGGATGGATAGATGGATGGATGGATAGATGGTTAGATGGACAGATAGATAGATAGATAGATAGATAGATAGATAGATAGATAGATAAATAGATAGATAGATAGAAAAGCAGCAATGTTCAAGCACTTTATCCTGCCAATCAATAAGACATGCAAATACTTGAAGTGGGCATGTTTGATTTTGGCACCATGAATGTGGGCAATAACACAACAGCTCAGCAGCTCAATACCAATTTCAGCAGCGTTGTCATGATTTTTTTCCCTGTTTTTCAACTACTTCTAAGTTCTAACTGATAGTCACAATGAAATTCACACCCCAGTGCCAAACCTTAGCTTTTCCCTTTCATATTTACACCTTTCCGATGCTTAAAGAACACTATTGTAAGATTTAAAATAATAAATAAGTTGTAAGTTTATTTTCTTGCAGAGTAAAGACCACTATAAATAGGTAGCCCTTTTAATTATATTGTTGTCACTAACAGTAGATAGTATTAATCAGATCAGTATCAGTAATAATAACAGATCTGACAGGGTTTGTACTAGTCAATCATCTCATGAGGGATTCCTAGTATTTACTTTTTTTCTTTACAAAAGCACTCCCTGAAAAGGACCTATATAAAGATACCAGCCAGCCCCCCCTACTTGTTTGTACACTATTATGGCAGTTGGACTGTGTCACTTATGTTTATGGGACGCTTTTTAAAATAAAGAAAACCAAGAATCCCCAAAGAGTAGATGTACTAGTTCAAAACTTGTTTGATTTTTGCTACCCACTGTAAGTGACAGCAACATAATAAAATAGCAATTTGTAGTGCATTTTACTCTGGGACAAATGTACATCTTGTATGTATGTGTATACCTGTATTTTACATTTTACATGATCATGAAAAACATTAAAACAGACTTCCAATGTGAAAAATAAATAGGCACTTCAGTGGAACATTGTAGAAAGGTACATTGTTGAAAGGTAATATTTATCTCTTGGGGTATACATTATAAAAACATAACATTAAAATAAATGAGATATCTTACCTCTCCAGATGAACCTACCCAGACAAACAAGGTTTTAGATCAGGTAAGGATTTTTTTGCGCCCACGCTTCAAACTGAGTTTCCTAAAGCTCTTTATTGACCTGAGGAAGCGGGCAGAGACCCGAGAAAAGGGTTGTCTTATTTAAATTGTGCTTGAATAAAACGTTACCTGATCTAAACCCTCCTTTGTCTGGGTTGGTCCATCTGGAGAGGTAAGATACCTTATTTGTTTTAATGGTGTTTTTATAATGTTTACCCTGAGAGAGATATATTATTGGGCGCCTCCACCCTTCTAAATTGCCTACCACACCTCCTTTGGAGGGGTCCTTCCCACTGGTGTGGCGTTATCCACAGCCAGTAAGGATCCCAGGAGAGCGAGAACCCAGTTCCCGGCAGGACCTGGAGTACCGAGCAGGGATGGTGTTTTCCCCGTAGGCGATATATGGCAGTTGCAGGTTCTGCAACCCACCTTCGTGAGTATTATTACTCTTGTTTTATTGAGCTATCCCTATATCCTGCAACCCTTCACCATTTGGTTCCTGGCCCCGTCTCTGTCACACAGGCTATCGTGATTCCCCCACAATGACCATCCCTACATCTACCGCAGTAAAGGGAAGGCTCTGGATTGTCCTAAAGCTTCCCATAGTCTTTCTTAAGTCAATCACTGCTGGCCTGGACTTTTTTCCTCTTTGTGGATGTGCTTACATCTGTATGCGAGTACAGTCCAAACCTGCACAGTAGCATTAAGCCATTTGTGCATGGAGGAAGGAAGCAAAGCCACGAGAGTATATCTAACAAACCTTTGTTGGATATGCTTGGAGGGTCACTGCACTAGGTTAGTGGGGGTTGAGAATGATGGGGCAAGCCTCTGGACTTTCCATAGACTTTCCTCTACTGAGGTAAGTATTTAAGGTAAGTATCTAACTTTTACTGTCTTTCTCCTTACACATTCACTTTAACTCATGCCCAAATCTAACCTATCCCTAACATTAAAACCATTATGATGGTTAATGGTCACATCTCTCCGTAATGTTCTACCCCTCTTAAAACACAGCCCTAACCAATAAAACGATTCTATCCCTAACAAATCTTCCAATTCAAACTGTCTTAAAGCGAACCTTAACCTCCTTGGCGGTAATCCCGAGCTGAGCTCGGGGTATGCCGCCGGAGGTCGCCGCTCAGGCCCTGCTGGGCCGATTTCAATTCTGAAAAAAGCAGCACACGCAGCCGGCACTTTGCCAGCCGCGTGTGCTGCCCGATCGCCGCCGCGTGCAGCGGCGAAAGAGGGTCACCCCAGCCGCCCGAGCCCAGCGCAGCCGGAACAAACAGTTCCGGCCGGCGCTAGGGGCTGGATCGGGCGGCTCTGACGTCAGGACGTCGACTGACGTCCATGACGTCACTCCGCTCGTCGCCATGGCGACGAGGAAAGCGAAACAAGATAGGCCGCTCATTGCAGCCTATCTTGTTACTTTCGATTGCCGGAGGCGATCGAAAGTACGCTTCCGGAGCGCCCTCTAGTGGGCTTTCATGCAGCCAACTTTCAGTTGGCTGCATGAAATATTTTTTTTTTAAATTAAAAAAAAACACATTGCAGCCTCCCTGGCAAAATAAATAAACCGCCAGGGAGGTTAACTGAGAGATATATGGATGTTTCCTTTTAAACAATACTAGCTTGGCAGTCCTGCTGATCTATTTGGCTGCAGTGGTGGCTGAATCCCACACCAGAAACAAGCATGCAGCTAATTCAGTCTGACTTCAGTCAGAGCACCTGATCAGCATGCAGTATCAGCAGGAGAGTCAGGCAACTGATATTATTTTAAAAGGAAAAATCCATATCCTTCTCAGTTTAGGTTCACTTTAAATGATGTCTAACCCTAAAATACTTCTGGCACCAAATCTAAGAACTGGCGGTTAAATTTTGATGGGAAGCACTCTAGCTATGCAATAGCTGAATGCTTGTGACCAAATGAACCCTTTGTAACAAAATTTCCCCTAAAGCCCTGGCATCCATGGAGGTATGGAGCGAAGCTAGAAAATGAAAAGCTAAAACCTCTATGTTTAAATTCAGCAAAGCTAAAAACTAGGCATACTTTAAGCTAAACAGTAAAATAATGATGTGCAACCTACTTAAAAACAACACTATATTTACACTTGCAACAATTTAAAGTGAGAAGCTTTTAGATAGTTTGCTTGCAGTGCTATTATGAGATGTAATTGAGCAGCATTGCATTGGCTGTTAATTACTCTGTAATATAAGCATGGATATAATATTTCTTCAGTGTCTGAGTCTACTACGCCACTGTTTTTGTGATAGATTCTCTTCAAAATTACACTACAGACAAATTATGAAATGAAGCCCTGAAATACATAGGTTGCAGGCAAAATATGAATATTGGTATGTAGCCCCTTGCCGCAGCTTGGCGATCCTTCAAAGGCTGTCAGCGGGGCCCAGGAGAAGAGCGGAGCTGCAGTGCTGGATCAGATAGACTTCTAGGGGCTGGAAGAACTAGATTTAATTGCTCACCTAGGATATCATTAATTGTAGAAACAGACTTGACTGGCTATTGGCCTCTCCTCCTCCAGGTGGATACTAAGAGTAGTGAAGCCAATCATTACATTACATAAATTATTTTTCAGTCTTCCCCTTTGCAACAAGAAGCTTGATGAATTGATGACAATTGTCATTGCTATGTGAAGAGGAAGTGTATCATCGGGGCCACAGTGGAGATAGGGGACAGGTAGGTAATGGTGGTTTTACTAACAGCATCACAGATAAACCCCCTGGCCATGGGGTAACAGTGAACAGGAGAGGCCCCAATTCAATTTTTATGGTGGTCTTGTAATTTGCAGTTCTGTCCCTGTAACAGTATAAGAGACTGTACTGAGCAAGGGACCTTGGGATACATGCAATAAACTCCTATATGCGTAACATTTTACGGCATGATAAAGCAGAATGAAATACATTACAATCAATACACTTTGCTCTACCATCATGAATTAAAGGGGAACTGAAGAGAGAGGTATATGGAGGCTGCCATGTTTATTTCCTGTTAAGCAATACCAGTTGCCTGGCAGCCCTGCTGATCCTCTGCCTCTAATACTATTAGCCATAGCCCCTGAACAAGCATGCAGCAGATCAGGTGTTTCAGACTTTAAAGTCAGATCTGACAAGACTAGCTGCATGCTTGTTTCGGGTATTATTCATATACTACTGCAGAGAAATAGACCAGCAGTGCTGCCAGGCAACTTGTATTGATTAAAAGGAAATAAATATGGCAGCCTCCGTATACCTCTTACTTCAGTTACCCTTTAAGACTTTATGCTTAACACAGTTTATTCCCTGTTACTCTGTATGCTCTCCTGAACATAGAGACTGAGACAAACAGACCTGTCAGTATTTTCTAGCAACTCTTTGGAATAGCTGTATTTTATATGTACATGACAAAGTAGACACCCTGAAACATTTGCCAATAATTCAAGCAATGTGCCAAGCTAACCTGAAAAGACTGTCTTTTTTGTTTTTTTTCCCCTTAAACAGAAGAAAATAGAAGGAAATTTGAATACATTTAGCAACATGTCAATATATGCATAAATAATCACATATTTAAAATTCAGAATGACAAAGCATCCCCTGCTACTATGCCCTTATCTGCCCTTCTCAGCTTGTAGCATCTTATCATTCTGTCCTTCCTTTCTGGAACTGATGTTACTCCACAACCATCTCTTCTGTCAGCACATCAGTCTGCCTCTTTCCTCAGTTCTGTGTCCCTGGTTTCTCACACAGTAACTTCAACAGACAGCAGTCCAAACTGACTGATTTTTGTTTTTCAGGCGTGACAAGTCAATGGTAGAACAGATTTGGAGGCTGTACACATCAGACTTTTATGTAAGAACACAGAGCTGGTAACTTCTCTGCATGTCAACAAGTGCATGAATGCAACAGACACTCCACATCTGTTCCAATTACCAAACAAAAGTGCCACACACACCCCAGGAAAACCTCCAGAATCAACAACGAAGAACACTTTCTGCATCACTTATAAATGGCACTAAAAATTCAAATCCACCAAATCCTAAATGCAGTGCTGCATGGTTACAAACATGAAATCACTATATATCTTGAGGCAGGGCCGGGCCGAGGCATAGGCTGGAGAGGCTCCAGCCTCAGGGCGCTGTGTAGGAGGGGGCGCACAATTCATTCAGCTGTCATTCCTAATTGTGTATGACGCAGAAAGAAATAAGAAAAGTGGATACATAGCAGTGACTGCAAGCCAGATAACTAGATATTAAGGTGTTGGGGAGGTTGTGAGCCCTGTGGCCCTCTTAGTCTAATAGCAATCAGTGTGTGACAGCTGGGGTGGGAGGGATGGAGGGGCGCACTTTGGTGTCTCAGCCTTGGGTGCTGGAGGACCTTGTCCCTGCTCTGTCTTGAGGTCTCACGCCAACATATCTTCCAATTGCCAAAATGGTGCAACTTTCAAGGTCCAGTTGTAGACAAAAAATGTAATTTGCAATGCAAAATAGTTTGGATTGCAAAGCATAACGAAGATTTGTGACTCAATGTATGAGTCCTTCTTTTTGAGACTTCTCATCTTGTTTTGACGTGGACAAGTATTACCAGAACAAGAAGTTAAAGCATACCTGAACTGATATGATGAGATAAACTTGGTTATTGATTACATGTAGTACCAATACTACTTAGAACTTGCCTCTGTTCACTTTGTATTTTTGCAGTGACGAGCTAAAAAAAAGAATGCTATTATCTATGCAAATGAAGTAATCAATTGAAGCATAGCTCTCCAGAAAAGTAAAAGAGCGGCAAAACACTTATCTGTCTGCAAAAAAGTCTGCTGGTAACAATCTAGTTCTGAATGCTTCAAATGGTGATTACAATTCTCCTCTGGGAGCTGAATGAATCACCTTCTGCCTAACATTGTCATGGCTACGGTTTACACATCCTTTTACAATTGCAGATCTGAATCTAAACACTCTCCTAGTGGTAAGGGCTCAAACCCACTAGCAGCCATTTTTTAAGTGCTAGTGATTTGAAAAGCTCCTGCTAATGCAATGCTATGGGGGATTTTTATAAAAATCACATCGCTGTAGTGCACAGGTGTCAAACTCCAGTCCTTGAGGGCCGGGGTCCTTACACATTTTTGGCAAAGCTTAAACTAACTGATGAAACTTAAAGAGACTCTGTAACATCAAAAAGATCCCCTGGGGGGTACTCACCTCGGGTGGGGGAAGCCTCGGGATCCTAATGAGGCTTCCCACGCCATCCTCTGTCCCACGGGGGTCTCGCTGCAGCCCTCCGAACAGCCGGCGACAGACCCGACTGTCAGTTCAATATTTACCTTTGCAGGCTCCAGCGGGGGCTTGCGGCTGCGCAGTAAAGCAGACCCGACGACGATCGGGTATTTCCGCCTACTTCGGAGCCGACAGCCACCAGAGCGCCTGCGCAGGAGCTGGGAAGGTAAATATTTACGTCGCCGCTGTACGGAGGGCTGCAGCGAGACCCCCGAGGAACGGAGGACGGTGGGGGAAGCCTCATTAGGATCCTGAGGCTTCCCCCACCCGAGGTGGGGACATTTTGATGTTACAGTTCCTCTTTAATCAGGAAAAGCGTGGTTCATTAGGTAGAACACATTTCTTTATTTCTCAGTCCGTCCTAAACAATGGCATGGATTTGGCCCTCGAGGGATGAGTTTGACACCTGTGCTGTGATGGGATCACACCCATAGCATTAAATTAGCATCACAACATTTCACATCACAACTGCTTAGGAACGGCTTAATAACGTACTTCTAGTGGCTTCCAGGCCGAAGTATGATTGGACAGGTGTAGTACAAAAAGCCACAAACCCAATTTTTTGTTAAAGGGGCATTACATCTAATATTGCTGATTATAGTTAACAATAAAAATAATGTGCACAAGAGGTCCAAGTTATAAAAAAAGTAAATGGCTAGTGAAAAGTTAGGAATACACAATTTAGCGATGGAGGTCAGAAGAGCTCATTAACCATGTGGGGGGAGGATCAGAGCAACTGCCGTTCTGGCTAGAAAGGAGAAAAATATGCATAATAAACAGCCTAGGCAATGGGTCGCTGGGAGGAAGGGGCTACATACCAATATACAGCTATAGATTGCATTTCTGATGCTGAAACCAATATATTTAACATAAAAAATGGTGTCCTGAATAGTTTATTGCATTGTACTATATGTTATATTGTTCCTTTTTATATCACAAACAGGTTCATGACACAATATTCCCTGCTTGAGAGGAATGTAACGGACACTACTTCATAACTCAAAAGAAATATTTAGACAATTACATCAATACTGCAAAGAGCTATATGATGCCTAGTTCATAACACTCGTGAATGACTTCACAGTTCCTAAATTGGCACCAATGCCACAAAACACTTTTTACTAGACAAGATCAATTTCTCCGGCAAGAAGAATTTATGGCAAAGTACATCTTCAATTTATAGAGTGATCAATTTCAGCTTCTCCAATTTGGTAGCAATGATAATGTCATCATGCCTAGCTTTTGCTTCCTGTGTAGGCTGACTGTGCAAATCAAAGAGATACAAATGTATCCCTGATAAAAAGATCATATACTTCTCCTAGGAGAATGTATCTTCTCAGTGTCTTACTGAAAATCTTTGGAAACCCTGGGGAAGAATGTGAAGTGCTAAAATGCTTCAACATTCAACAGTCCGAAAAGACAAGGCACAGGACATTTATATCACACTTTTCTCCTGGCAGACTCAAAGCACCAGAGCAGCAGCCTTTAGAGCACGCTCTATAGGCAGTAACAGTGTTAGGGAGTCTTGCCCAATGTCTCCTTACTGAATAGGTGCTGGCTTACTGAACAGGAAGAGCAGAGATCTGAACCCTGGTCTCCTGTGTCAGAGGCAGAGCCCTTAACCATTACACTATCCAGCCACTACTACTTTAGGTTTCTATAAACATTAGTCAGGGTACAGGCCCACAGCATAGTAAGTATACAACAACATGTAAATCATTCTCTATCTATCTATCTATCTATCTATCTATCTATCTATCTATCTATCTATCTATCTATCTATCTATCTATCTATCTATATATACACAGTATATATATATATGCTGTATACATACAGAGACAAATAATGTACACACTTATGTAAAGTAATAATGGGCTTTTAAGTTGTGGATTAGCCAACGGGAAGAACTATAGTGGTACATCATAAACAGACATCCAGTACTGAAATGCAGTGATTGGGATTAACATTTTCATTTATAAGAAATTATTTTTGTGCTCTTAATATTATTGAAATGAATTATGTATTAATTGAAATCTTGTGCGTGATTTGTAAAGTCTAAATTACTTTCAGAATCTTTATGGCATTTACCTCTGCTTTGCTTTACTTTCCAGCAATTAACATATTATGTTATTGCACATTCGCTGTAGGCAGTTAACTACAAGAAGTCCCGCTCTTTCAAACCTTGAATGTTGGGTTATAATCCACGGCTGCCTGTAGAGCAGGAAAACATCAAATCCATCTCGTTAATCATATAAAGGACTTGCACCAGGTGGAGTTGAAGAGTTTCAGTAATGCATTGATGGCTGTAACTTCCACTTCCTCAGGCGGTAGTGCCTTCTGTTAAGAGAGATTAAATCTTCATAACTGTGCCTTATTTTTGTAAGACAAAGATGTCCTAATATATCTGCTTTGTTATCCACCAGGTTCATTATTTGTCAAGTGGATGTTCTGCATCTGGAGGAAGTAGCATTTCCAGCCAAGTATTGTACCGTGCTTAGATCCTGAAGTGGTATATGTAATACAAGATATTGCATGAAAGGTAGCAGAATAAAAATGACCAGTGCATATCTAGCCCAGCTACCAGGAAGGAGTAAACAGTATAGCAGAGGCATACATCAATGGATCAACTCTTACGTCAGAGGGCATCTTATAATAAATAAGTTCTAAGGCCTCTTTTCACACATAACAGAAATTGTGTGCGATTTACGTTGTTGTTTTTTTTTAAATTTGCGGCTGCTGCACTTCTATTGAATACAATGAACAGAGGCGCCAAAAGTATAAGATTAGATTAAATGAGCTTAAAAACCAACTTAAATGGCAAAATTGAAGGAGGAAGTGGTGGTCTTACCTCCCTCAAGCAGACACGACAACGACTGCGATTCAGACAGTCAAACACATTTATTAGGAACTCCAAAAAGAAATGCAACGCGTTTCGCAGGTTCAACCCCGCTTCATCCAGCAATATAGGGAGGAGTATCAAACAATCTGCACAAGGATTCAAATTAAGCGCCTCTGTCACATTTATTGGAGTTCCTAATAAATGTGTTTGACTGTCTGAATCGCAGTCGTTGTCGTGTCTGCTTGAGGGAGGTAAGACCACCACTTCCTCCTTCAATTTTGCCATTTAAGTTGGTTTTTAAGCTCATTTAATCTAATCTTATACTTTTGGCGCCTCTGTTCATTGTATACAATTTTGAGTCCACCCTTGGTGGAGGGTTGCTACCTTTTCTTCCTGTCTACAGAGAGCGACTTCTTAATCCTGAGTGGGGTCAGGACAATCTCCCCACCTGCCTTTACAGTGGTTGCCTGCTGGTGACTCTGACTTGTGAGTATCTAGCAACACAAACTTATTGCCACCTTGTCCAGTACGAATTACACTATTGGGGCTCTTGGTGTTCCCTGTTTTTAGCACTTCTATTGAAAGTCAATGGCATCACATTTCTTGCAGAAAAAAAATTGCATGTATGATTTTTTTTTATGCAATGGGCATGTAATCTGCATACAATGCAAGCCTATGGGAACTGGAATATTATTATTATTTAGTATTTATATAGCACTGACATTTTCCGCAAAGCTGTAGAGAGTATATTGTCTGGTCACTTAACTCTCCCTCAAAGGGGCTCACAATCGAATCCCTACCATAGTCATATGTCTATGTGTATGTATCGTGTAGTGTATGTATCATAGTCTAGAGCCAATTTGGGGGGGAAGTCAATTCAATTATCTGTATATTTTTGGGATGTGGGAGGAAACCGGAGTGCCTGGAGGAACCCCATGCAGACAAGGGGAGAACATACAAACTCCATGCAGATAGTGCCCTGGCTGGTATTGAAACTGGGCACTCAGAGCTAACCACTATGCCACTGTGCTACCGAAAATGTTTGCATTTCTAATTGGAAAATTTGCATGCAAGTTAATTATGTGCATTTTTTTATGTAAATTAATTTCCTTGGTGTGCACAAAAAATGGCCATTTTGAAAATTTGCATAAAAACACGCAAACAAAAGTAGATTTGGAACAGAAAAACCACAAAACACAGAATTGAAAATATGAAAAAATGTGGAAAAACAATTACATCACTGGAGTAAGTGTGGAGGCTGCCTTGCAGTTGGATGGGTAAATATAATTTGCAATAATATAAAATTCAAGTTCTTAAAACAACTACTGAACACTCCAATCTGTCATAAGAGCTGGAATATGCTGTATTTATTAGATAGCAGCTGAGTAGAGATGGCTCGAGCCTCCGATTTTAGGTTCGCGAACCTCGAACGCGAACTTCCGCAAAAGTTTGCGAACCGGCGAACTCTGCGAACCGCAATAGACTTCAATGGGCTGGCAAACTTGGAAAACTACCTACACTGTTTCTGGCCACAAAAGTGATGGAAAAGATGTTTCAAGGGGCCTAACAACTGGCCTCTTCTATTGGCTGGTAGCAGAGAAGAAAGCAAAGGTACGGTACATTTTAAAATAATTTCCTGGGTGTAATCCCGGCCTGCATGAGCAAGTTTCGCAATAATAGGTGGTTTTATGCCTGCCACCCAGTGTCTTCATGTCACTACACACAATGCAATCTTTGGTATTTTGATTGGGCATTAGAGCAATGAAATGCTGGCTACTATTTACACTCTCCTCCATGTCCATTGCATAGGATGTCATTGATTCTCTATGCAACTTTGCAAGCAATCTGCAAGAAATCTGCAAGGAATCTGCATGGGATCTGCAAGAAATCTGCAAGGAATCTGCATGGAATCTGCAGAAAGGAATCTGCAAAAAGGAATCCGCAAGGAATCAGTATGGAATCTGAAAGAAATTTGCAAAAAAACTGCAAGGAAAATGCAATGAAATTTCATTGCATCTGTCACTTCCTGGATAGCGCTGATCGCACACTTCCGGTTTGAGCCAGGGGGGTACCATCAGTGTGGGCATGTAATCTTACATGCCCACTACATATGGGGACAGAGATCGGCCGCAAACCGCCGCTGCAGAAATGTCCCGCACAGCGGGACATACGAGTGCAACGCTGAATTTTGCGATGTCACGCTATGTGGGACAAATACGAGTGCAAAGGATTAAAGATCTCCTGCTGAGTGTGGGAAATGTTTCCACAGCCATCAACTTTAACGGTAATTAGAAAGCCCTCTTAAATGCCAGAAACACCAAATTTGCATGGGAATGTTAAGAAGAACAGTGGGAACAAGAGGAATTTTTTTTTTTCAAACAGACCTTATACTTTTTGAGAAGATCAATTTTATAAATTCAAAGAAAAATACATTGCATTTAAATGCCGATCAATGACAGATCGTGGTAAACAATTCCTGCCGACTTTAGCAGTTAATAGCAAAGGCCCCTTACATCCTAACAACACCAATGTGCAAAATATGTTAAAAAGATAGTGGGAAACAATATTTAAAAAAATATATTTTTTTTATTTTATTTTTTTTAATTTTTTTTTAGAGTGTGGGAAATCCCCCCCCCCCAAAAAAAATGATGTAGGGTCCCCCCCTTCTGAGCTCTCTGTAACCCCTTGTCCCCCATGCAGGCTGGGATAGCCAGAATGCGCAGCCCCGACCGAATGGGGCTTTGCACCCTGAGCTATACCAGCCCGCATGGTCCATGGTATGGGGGGGCTCCGGGGGAGAGGGGCGGCCAAGCCTTCCACTCTCCCCCTGAGCCGTTGTCCAATCCATGGACAAGGGGCTCTTCCCCACCTCCGGTGCCCTTGGAGGTGGGGGACGACAACTCCCTGGGGGCGTTCATGGTGGCATCTGGGAGTCCCCTTTAAGAAGGGGACCCCAGATGCCCACCCCCCTCCCAGGAGAAATGAGTATAGGGGTACAAAGTACCCCTTATCCATTTCTACAAAGGGTTAAATTAAATAAAAACACAACCACGAAAAAAGTCCTTTAATGTTCTTAATTACCCATAAATACTTACCTGTACCTTTAAAAAAGTTCCCACGCCAATATCCTCCGAAATGTCCCATGACGAAAGTATCCTCTAACTTGCGATCTTCAATTAAGTTGATTGAAGATCTCCATCGCCCCCCATATAGCAGAGAATGCGCCCTGTGACGACGCAAATAGCTGCCGGCTCCCGCTGTCCTCCCCGCCTCCTCACCTGTCACCCTCACCTAGCCTGGCACCCGGGGCACCCATGGGTGCCAGGCTAGGTGAGGGTGACACAGGTGAAATCAGGTGGGGAGACAGCGGGAGCCGGCACTATGCATCTGCACAGGACGCATTCTCTGCTATACTAACCGGTTCATGAATGATCTGGTTCTTTTTACTGAATTGAATCGAATGAATTGGCTCTGAACCGATTCATTCGATTCAATTCAGTAAAAAGAATCAGATCATTCACCCCCTCCAGGTACCCTGCAAATTTGGTGTTTCTACTATGTAAGGCAGCTTTGCTATTAACTGTTAAAGTCGGCGCCATTGAAGTCTATGGGGGAAATGCAAACCCAAATTTTTTTGAAAAAATTTGCGGTTCTCCTCGAACAAGTTTGTAGGCGAACCATTCGGGCCATCTCTACAGCTGAGTAGGGATGGTCAATAAGATGCAAATAGTTCTGCGGAGATGCAAGATAATACTAATGTTGGATACAAAGTTCTACAGCTTGGAAATCTAATCAAGTTCCACCTTGACGAAACCTGACTGGTCTTTTTCAAGCAGTATAAATTTGCTGATAAAATGTGCATAACCCTGCATTAAAGCATAAATTATTTCATTGACCAACCCTACAGCTCAGCAGACAGGCTGCTGTGTGCAAACGTATATTATGTAATCATATTTCAGCTTATTAATAGTGTGAATATAAGACAATTAATCATTCCATTAATGTAACAGATTAAACGGAACTTGCAAACAAGATTTTCGCGTGGCACAGTTGCATTTGTAGTTTGTGATGGAACAGGAAGCGTTGAATTTTTTAATTGCTGGATTGCAAACAAAACAAAACAAAAAAATTGCATATCACTGAGATTGTCATGCAATCTTTCAGCCTCCTATACATTATACACAAGCACAAATGCACGAAAAATGCAGGAGGAGCAACATTTGCAAGTGGGCAAATCACATTGCAAAGGCATTCCAATGATGAAAAAAATATCTAACGTATGTCATTTCAATTTGAAAGCCCATGTCCTTGCATACTTGCAAACAGGGATGGCTCAAACTGTTCGAGTTCGAACAGTCCATGGGTAGCCTGCCTCTGGGCTACTTCTGGATCAGCTAGGTCATCAGTAGTATGCAAGTGCTGGGCTGGCAACGCACATCCTTGATCACACGCTTATGGCTGGGCACTCTCTATGCATGCACACATCATCATGTGCCTGACTACCGTTGCACAATCAAGGACGTGTGTCCCCAGACCAGTGACTGCGCACTGCTAATGACCTTGCTAACACAGAAGTAGCCCACAGGTAGGCTACCCATGGACTGTTCGAAATCGAACAGTTCCTGCCATCCCTACTTAATTTGCAAACCACAGAAGATCACAACTAGTGAAAAACAAACCTAAGGCTTAGTTCACACCGCAAAGTGCAATCACAATCGCTAGTGTTTAGTGATTGGGATTTTGCAAACGCAATTTTTAGCATGATTTTGTGAATGAATTTGCGTGTTTCTACATTCATTCAAGTAGCAATTTTAATCAACCAAATTCATTCTTGAAGATGTGTTCCACATTTTCATTGACTTTCTGGCCCATCAAGGTAGTAAAAAAGTGAAATTACATATGAATCTTAAAAAAATTGTGAAATATAAATACCAAAATTGAAGACATTTTGGAGGCGTCCTGCGTTTGCATGGGTTGCTTTAGGAATCTCCAGTTTTCTCCCACAACTGAAAGATATACTGGAACGTGAAGTAACTACTTCCAAAAACTGGCCTATAGTGAACAGTATGGAAATTATTTCATAAGGCCTACTGATAGGCAGTTGGTAGAGTGAATTGCTCAGTTATTACAGAGCAGTTTGAGTTATATGTCAAGATGGAATTAATTAGGCCTTAAAATTAAGGACTAGCAAAGATTAACATTACTTTATGATATGTAACTGCACTTTGATCTCCTGATCTTTAAACATTGCTGATGAGATGAAATTTGCTTTTACAACTAAATTCCCTTTTTATCTCAGGCAGAGAATCTACTGTATTTCAAATAAAATTGTTTAGTATAGGTTATGGTGAAGACCATAAAATTTAGTATCCAAGATAACTAAATGCTCACCACAATTACAGACGTCATTTGTAGATCACACAATACTCAGCTTGCAATATTTATTTTTATAAGTGACAGTTAGTTAATCATAATCATAAGACAATGAGATAATGGAGAATAGCCATAGAAGCTGTTTCATCAAAATAGGTACATAAGTTATCCGCTTCCTATCTTCTATGTTATTCACTTGATCAATGACTGACCCTGTGCGCACAGCTTGTGGCAAATAAATCTTCCTGCCTGAACTTGAATTTTGGCATTGGCTGAGTTACTCAAACTATCTGTTTCACGGTCCATGGTATATACATTGAGAAAATAAATAATATTTTCAATAACTAATTCTTGTTTATGATGATAACAAATTAATATGGATCATACATCAAAAATACATATTCCCTTTAAAGGTCACATACTGTCAAAGAAAATATTACCTGAACATTTTCTAAACCATTTCTAATTACAGTATTCCCCACCTCTTATATTATAAGTTCTGCTGAACAGGGTCCTCTTCTCTTACGTCGTAGTATTTTTTTTTTACAACTTTTATTGTACAATGCTTAGTAATTTATGGGTGTTTTATAAATAAAAGGCAATATGATAATAATAATACAGTTTTTACGTAACCATCCCCAGTGCAAGGGAGAACTTGAACGATCAAGCCTCCATGTAGATGCTTACCAGTGGTGGACCGAGCTAGCCAAGGCTCACGACTTGAAAGGTGCTTACAACTTACTATAGGAAAAGTGAAACTAAGGGCTTGATTCACTAAGCTGTGCTGCTACAGCAGTTCAGCTTAATGACTACAGGAAGTGTTATGATTCCCTGCGCACGCTATGTCTTAATACGCTGGGCTCAATTAGTTTAAAGAGCGTTTTGTTACATTTAACAATCGATCCACTGAACCCACCCGGAGCCTGGCGGGTCCAGTAATTTCAAAGAACAATATTGCTGCACTTTATTTGGTCAAGTAGCCTGACTGTAGCCTGACTGTCACTTGACAGGCTACTGGGCCAATCAAAGTGCAGCAATATTGTTCTTTGAAACTACTGGACCCGGCGGGACCCGGGCGGGTTCAGTGGATCGACCGTTAAATGTAACAAAGCGCTCTTTAAACTAATTGAGCCCAGCGTAATTGGACTGAGCATGCTATGGCTGCATAGCATGTGCAGGGAATTGTAACACTCCCTGTAGTAATTAAGCTGTGCTGCTACTTCGTGAATGAAGCCCATAATGCTTTGTATGTATTCCTATTATGACTATACAGTCTTCAAAGTACAAAGAGCTCTGGCAGAGTCCTTCTGCCTGTCTCTGTGAACGTGGCCACACACCATACATGGCCATTCTAGAACATTGTACTTGTTCCTCTGCATGAATGCCTTAGTGGATTTCGAGCAGTATAAAGGGACGTTATCTTGTTGAAAGATCCAGCCCCGGCGCAAGATTCTGCTTTGTCACTGATTCCTGGACATTGGTCTCCAGAATCTGCTGATACTGAGTGGAATCCATGCGTCCCTCAACTATGACAAGATTCCGAGTCCCTGCACTGGCCACACAGCCCCACAGCATGAAGGAACCACCACCATATTTTACTGTAGGTAGGAGTTTTTCTTGGAATGCGGTGTTCTTTTTCATCCATGCATAATATCCCTTGTTATGCCCAAATAACTCAATTTTAGTTTCATCAGTCCACGGCACCTTATTCCAAAATTAAGCTGGCTTGTCCAAATGAGCTTTAGCATACCTCACGCAGCTTTGATTGTGCTGTGTGTGGAGAAAAGGCTTCCTCTGCATCATTCTTGCATACAGCATCTCCTTGTGCAAAGTGTGCCGAATGGTTGAACGATGCACCATCTGCAGCAAAATGATGTTGTAGGTCTTTGGTGCTAGTCTGTGGGTTGACTGACTCTTCTCACCATTTGTCGCTTCTGTCTATCCGAGATATTTCTTGGTCTGCCACTTCGAGTCTTAACTTGAACGGAGCCTGTGGTCTTCCATTTCCTCAATATGTTCCTAACTGTGGAAATAGACAGCTGAAATCTCTGAGACAGCTTTCTTTATCCTTCCCCTAAACTATGATGGTGAACAATCTTTGTCTTCAGGTCATTTGAAAGTTGTTGTGAGACCCCCATGTTGCCACTCTTCAGAGAAAATTAAAAAAGAGGGGGGAACTTACAATTGACAGCCCTAAATACTCTTTTTCATAATTGGAATCACCTGTGTATATAGGTCAGGGGTCACTGAGCTTACCAAGCCAATTTGAGTCCCAATAATTTGTTCTAAAGGTTTTGGAATCAATAAAATGGCAATAGTGCCCAAATTAATGCACCTGTCTAATTTTATTTAAACAATTATTGCGCACTTTCAGTAAATCCAATAAACTTAATTTCACTTCTCAAATATTACTGTGTGTCTCCTATATGATATATTAAACTGATATTTTTTATCGTAACAACCCACGATTTATACAGGAAAATCTTGATGATTAACAAGGTTGCCAAAACTTTTGCATCCCACTGTATGTCACTGTAATTACCAATTCTATATTTTGTATCATTTCAGTATTATTTACCAATTCCTTATTTTGTATCAATTCTGTATTTTGTACCAATTCTGTATATTTTTGTATATTGGTGTATACCATTATCTGTATTATTATGTACCGCCTGTTTGTTTCTTACTTTGGGCAGCCTCATGGAATATGTTGGCACTTTATAAATCAATAAAAATAATACACATAAAAACTAATATGCCTAGCACACTCATGAAACGCCCCATACTTACTGTAGCTATCTAACTAAAAGACAAACACAATATATACAAATGTAACACAATAATGCATGGTACCAAGTCATCAGATGAAGATAACTGGTCATCAAAGGCGAAAGCACATGTCAGAATCAGAAAATCAAGATCCAAGTCAGACACAGGTCTAAGGAAATGAGTTGTACAGAAACTGAGCAATACTCAGATCTAACAATCCCTGAGGGCTGGTGAACACCAGAGCGGTTCTGAAGCATTTTTTTAAAACGCTTGCAGCGGGAAAACTGCTTGGCTAATGAAAGTAAATGGGATGGTGCACACCAGAGCAGTTCGTTTTTTCCACAAATGCAAACTCATGGGCTGCAGCATTTTTTAGATTTCTGAGGCGTTTCTGCCTCAATGTTAAAGTATGGGAAAGTGGAAAATCGCTCTGAAAAACGCTACTTCAGAGAGGTTTTCCAGGCGTTTTTTTAACAGAAGCTGTTCAGTAACAGCTTTACTGTAACAATCTTTGTAATCTGCTACACAAAAACGTTCTAAAAATCGCTAGGCATGTTTAGAAAACGTCTCTAAGGCCCAGTGCACACAGAGCGGTTTTTGGAGCGATCCGCCGGCCGCAACCGCCGGGAAAAATGCTTGGCTAATGTATTGCAATGGGATGGTGCACACCGGCGGTTTGAGGTTTTTGCCAAGCCGCAAACGCGCCTCCTGCTGCGCGTTTGTGGTTTGCTAAAAAACCTCAAACCGCCGGTGTGCACCACACATTGAAATACAATAGCCAAGCGTTTTCACTGGCTGATGCGGCTGGTGAATCGCATACAAAATCCGCTTGGTGTGCACCCGGCCAAATATCTGCTCTCTGCTCCCAAAACCGCTAGCGTTTTGATGATCTGCTAGCGGTTTTGGTGTGCACTGGGCCTAAACCTGCCTAGAATTGCTCTGAAATCTGCTTCAAAAACCTCTAGTGTTTTGCAGATCTGCTGGAGGTTTTTGGTGTGCACTGGGCCTGAGTAAGTAGCCCCCACCTGTTGATCTCCAGGCTAATGGGGGAACACCTGAGGGTGGAAAATAGAAATTCCCTGTTTTCCAGATACCACCTTCTGGTAAAACAAATAATTGCACGTATCCATGTGCTGGAGAATGGCACTGGTGAAAGTCACAGTTCAAAGGTACAGTATATTGCCAACAGCAGATGAAACATGGTAATACGCCATTGCTGACACCATCATTATTTCTAACAGGTCACATGATGCTTGGTCAAAACAATAGTTGTTCTGCTGACACACTACTGATTAAAGTTTGAAAAAAAAAAGGTTTGTATCCTTGTAATCAATTTTTTTCTAACTGATTATGCGCATGAAAGAAAATGCCACTTATAAAAAAAAAAAAAAACTGTGCTATAGACAGAGATATCGCCACAGCTGCAGAACATTTTATGAAATGGGGACTCAATTTTTCTATTTTGTCTTATAATAACGTGTTAACAAGTCAAGGAAAATCATTTTGCTTCCTACTAAGGCAATCACAGCATGTTCTCTTTCTCAGTAAGGATGAGTTTTCCTGGTTTTATATAAAATGGCATCTACTTTACTTAACTACACCTAAAAACCCCAAAACACAAACTGTCAGTTTACTACTCATTAATATTTACTACATTTGCATTGTTAAAGGATACCCGAAGTGACATGTGACATGATGAGATAAACATGTATACAGTATGTACAGTGCCTAGCACACACATAACTATGCTGTGTTCCTTTTTTTTCTTTCTCTGTCTGAAAGAGTTAAATATCAGTTAAATATCAGGTATGTAAGTGGCTGACTCATTCCTGACTCAGACAGGAAGTGACTACAGCGTGACCCTCACTGATAAGAAATTCCAACTATAAAACACTTTCCTAGCAGAAAATGGCTTCTGAGAGCAAGAAAGAGGTAAAAAGGGGAATTTCTTATTAGTGAGGGCATAGTTATTTGAGTGCTAGGCACTGTACATACACATGTCTATCTCATAATGTCACTTCAGGTATCCTTTAAGGAAAACATATAATAAAGTAAAGTATAGTAGATTTTCTTTGAGATGAAACTCCCTTTGCTCAACTTATAATACTTAACTATCAATAGCACTAAAGGAGAAGGTGCTACCAGAAAATGTGCTACATATGAAATATTGGACATGAAGTTTTGCAGAAGTCTACAGACAAGATGAAAGTAATTGTTTTGAAAGTAGAGAATAGAGGAGTTGTATGGTGGCCACACACACCATACAATAAAATGATCCGATTTTACGGCAATTCAGTAAAAACGATTGGATCTCTCCAAAAAAAAAAATCTAAAGCTTCAGCAAATCAGATCGGATTTCCCGTTTTCTTCCATTTTTATCGATCCAGAATGGCAGATATTTTTCTTCAATCTTTCTAAAGATTGTATGGTGTGCGTTAGATTTTATTATGAGTGTTTATTAATATACACACCCTTGCAATTTTCTCAGGGTTTCCAAACATTTTTATCATAATTGGGGAAAAATTTAACACAGGTTACATTGGTCATATTTTTGAAATGTTACAATCAGTCAGAAAAAATGATTGCAATTCTTAAATTGAACAGATTTTTAAAAAAATTGTATGGTGTGTGGCCACCTTAAGGCTGGGGGCACACTTGTCTGCACAATTCCACAGGCGGTTTCCAGTTTGCGTCAGTCTGCAATCACATTAGCAATATCTGCATGCAATTTTTCTACTTCCATACTCCCTGTTTTAGATAGAGGTGCAATTCATTGAATGTGTGTGTCGTGCAAACTCCCATGCAGTTTGAATCGCAGCAAAGACATGAATGCAAAATACAAATGATATGCAATCCCTGAGTGGGCCAATGGCTACAATCACCAGTGCAGAAGTGCTCGTTTTTTTGTTACACACAGTTTCTAAATTCTAATATGTATGCTCCCTGGCCAATTAGGCCTAGTTCATTACAAATCGCCAGCGCAATCACAAGCGATGAGCGCTTTTGTAAGCGATTTTCCCTGTGCTTTTCAGAGCGATTTGCGATTTTCTAAGCGGTTTTGTTTGGTGATTTTTTTTCTTCTGGTCACCAACCAGGAAGTGAACTCTTTGACCTGGAACTTAATAAATGCAATGTATTTATTTTAAAAAGTGCTGGGCAAATGGATTTTCAAAACGCTTTGCGATTTCCCATTACTTTGAATTGAAGCGCAAATGCTCAGGAAATGGTGCATGAGCCACGTTTACGATTAGAAAGAAAGCTCATCACTCATGTGAGAATTCTCACATTGAGAAACATTGCTTAAAGAAAACCTGAACTGAACATTAAATGTCAAATTAACATACTTAAGTCATACTTACCTCCTGTGTAGTCTACTCCTCAATCTATTTTTCCTCTCCTGCATCCTGTTTGTCCACTGTGATCAATGGAATTCTCTGTCCTCCATTTTGAAAATGGCTATTACCCCATAACAGCTTCCTGGTCAGCACACTGTTAAACTGTAACATCGCTCACTTGAGCCATAGGGAAACATGGACACATCAGTTCTCCTCTCAGCTGTAACTGACAGCAACTGATATATAACTGACAGCAACTGATATATTTCAATTCTGACAAAATGTTGTCAGAACTGGAAGGGATCACTGTAAGAAGAAAATGGTGAGCTTCTGAGAGGAACTGATAGCAAGGTAACTATGTAATGTTCATTTGAAGTTACCTCATGTGTTTATTTTAAATAATTTTACTCAGTACAGGTTCTCTTTAAGCATTTATAAAGTGCTTTTAAAAATCACCAAGATTTCAAAAAGGAAAAGCGCTCATAGTGTGTACAAGCCCTATCTCAGCATTTGTTGGGCACTCGAGTTAATCATGTACCGCTAATGACATAACATGGGCTACACTGCAGGTGACAGTAACAGTAATATTGCCTTGCACTGCAATATTACCAGCGGTTAATGCAACGACTCCAAAAGAAACCTACAAAAACATGTACCTCATAATACAACACCCTAGCAAAGCCTTCCAATATAAGAACACAGTGAGATTTTTCTACTCTTGAGAAATCTTTGCATGCATTTGAGTTCAGAATAGTTTCAAAAACAACATCTTTTTAACTGCCCATACATCATAAAGCTTAAAAGAAAGGGGGAGAATCGAGAGCCCAATATGGTGTAGTATGTTAATAAGGTGATGTCTGATGCAAACACACACAATGGTTATACTCACAAAAACGGGTCGCCTCCAAGGCAACCACTGGATAAGCAGGTGGGGAGATTTGTAACCTGACCCCGCTCAGGGTTAAGAAGTCGCTCTCTGTAGATAGAAGGAAATGGGGATACACCCCTCCACCAAGGGTGGACTAAACAATTATGTGGTATAACAACAGAGGCGCCAAGTAGAGTAAAATTAGTTAAAATTGTTAAAAAGGGGGAAGTGGGTGGACTCACCTCCCTTCTGAAAAAATGGCCAGACAACAGGCAGGTTACTTCAAGTTTAAAGTAACATTTATTATGAGCTCCAAAAGTGCAACGCGTTTCACGGGTAACAGTCCCGCTTCTTCAGGCAAACACATTTTGGAGGGAGCAAAGTCGGGTCAAGAGCCAGATATAGTGCCTTTGTTACAGAGGCGCTATATCTGGCTCTTTACCCTTTTTAACAATTTTAACTAATTTTACTCTACTTGGCGCCTCTGTTGTTATACCACATAATACATTATAAAGTTTCTTGGCCCAGTGTAGTATGAAAATCTTTGCATACTCCATGCAGTTATTGCTTTAGCTAAAATACAGACTTTACAGATTTTCTACACTAGGACTAAACTGTTTGGTCATATTTTGGATTTAGCAGGAGGGGACTTTGTAAGAGTATAGGCTGTTGGCTTTGTGTGTGCATTTTTCTGAATGCTTTTTCTGCACACCATGTGTGCTTGCATATAGAAAAACGTGTGTGTTTTTTTCACAGCAGCTAATGTAATTGATAGCAAAAACATTTACAGTGCGGCAAGTTTGTTTGTTTTTTTCCTCATGCAAAACACACAATTCAGCATGAACTAGTCCACTGATTAACATTGGTTCTCAGTTTTCCGATGCAGAAAATGTAAATGAAAACAAGCAAGTGTGCTCGCTGCCTTACTCAAGAAGAAAACATTTTCAAAACGGTTTAACCATCAGCCAACAAAAAGACAAACTGGTGAACAGCATATTTGTTGCTTATATTTTCTAACTTTATGGATTAATGTGAACCCTGCATTTCATTGCACAGAATGAATCAAATTCAATTTAATTTCCGCAGGTTTCCTGGTTTCCAAAACAAACCACCGTGTCTTTTCCAACAGCAGCACTGCAGGAGCCTTATCACCCCGCTCCATATGTGGACAAACATTTTTATTTATGCTTCAGTTTATCAAGTCTGTTGTGTAAAGTAAATATGCGTGGTTCAAAACAATTAGATAAGGGTAAAGAGTTCTGTTTCTGCTTATTCATTTTATCAATAAATCTCATAACTTAAAAATGAAGCTTTGTTTTGAACAGTAGAGTGTAGACACACAAACTAAAGTTTCCTGTACAACAAAAGTAACGTAAGACCACCACATGCAAGAAAAAATAATAATAAACAAAAGTGACAGGATCTCTTTAAGCATAGACAAGGAAATGCACATTTTGGTTTCTTCCGTTTTTATTAAGAAATTCAATAAAGTAAGAAAAATTACCATTAGTTAAGTACAACAAATGAATAAGATTAACAGAAATTAGAACAGAGCCTTAAAATACATTAAATAAAATAGAATGAATAACTGAAAAGCAACTCTAGCAATATAGACCTTTATAGTTCTCAAGAAATATAGTATTAGGTGAATAAAGTATATATTTTCTGACGAAGTTTACATTTTGAAAAGATGAAGATCTTAAAATAACTTTAGTAGAGTTTTTTTTTTTCTGGTTGAACTAGATAGACAGATGTCTTTTTTCAACCAAACTATGTAAAAAAAAATAGAAAGATTAATAAAAATTCCAGTGTCGTATACTAAGACTTCTGGAATTACAACGTATGCTCCAAATAATTATATGTTAATTTATTATACGTAATATTAGAACGAGTGAAGCATCCAGATCTCAGTTTCATGGAGAGAACATATCAGATGGCTGTGATACTAGGTATATTACTGGCGTTCCAGTGTAATAACATTTAGGGCTTGTTCACACTACAAGAGCTTTTTAAGCGCTAGCGATTTGAAAAGCTCTTGCTAATGCAATGCTCTGGGGGATATTTAGAAAATCCACATTGCTCCAGTGAGAACAAACACAGGATAACATTAGCAAGAGCTTTTAAGATCACAAAGCGCTTAGAAAAGCTCTTGTAGTGTGAACTAGCCCTTATTGCTTCGCAACAAGTAAAATGTGTGCTACTTGATGAAACTCTTTGTTAACTGACAAAATGTAAATAAATCATCCAATAAGAAATTACTTATTCAGCTTACCTATCCTGTTGTTTTTAGTGTTCACAGTTAGATTTAATAAAAATGTGATATGTAAAAATTATACAAATAGCTCTACTGGTTTTCATCTTTACTGTTTCTCTGTGATGCCAACAGTGACTTCAATTCTGCCCTTCTTTTTTTTTTTTTTTTAACGCAGCTCAGTGTTGATTAACTGCTTATTTTATAGATAACTGTCCCTCTCACAGCAATCATCACCTAGATGAAAAAAAAATACGAGAGGACATATAAGGATCTATTTCTTTTAAAGGGGTTTACATATATATTTGGGGCAACTACTATTTTTAGCATTTTTCTTTTATTTTTGGATGTTACAACTCCCTTTAATTCTACAATGAAATGCCAATGAATCAATTTCTACATGAAATAAAGCTAATGGAACAGTGAATTTCAAATTAGATTTCATAACATGTTTAAAAATAACATTTATAGATTTTCAGGACCATAAAATATGGACCATTTTATAAACATCATCGGCCAATAGGCAATATTTTTTGATTTTTTTTTTTTAATATGGGAAGAAGCCATCTTTCAATGATATACTGTATCAAAGTTAAGTTCATTATTTCAAAAGGTGGTATATTTTATCAACAGTTCAGCAGATAAAACAATGAGATATTTATACCACAAATATATACCCTTTTTTTGAAGTATATAGGAGAAGAAAGCTGAATAATAAATGAATTAGGGATTCTAGTAATTGTAATCATCTGTAATATGATGAAATCATAAGTTTAACCATAACCATTTAACAACGAAAATCGTAAGATTGAACGTATGCTGTATGGTTTGGAATGGCAGTATTGTATCATCAGAAATAGTAATGTGTAAATATTTTACTCGATTGTTATTCCATGACTTATTATTTAAGGTTTTAATATGATATTTTAAGCAAAATAAGAGTATTTTAACTATGGAATCTTCTGCGGAATTTTCTTCATTTTCAAGTAATCAATCCAGATTTCCTTTAATAGGTTGAGAGAGGTTCTGTTGACAAATGGGCAAAAAGATAAGTCAGGGTATCATTCTTGACATTTTTTTTTTCAATATCTATCCAAGTTTAACCACTTAAGGACCAAGGTGATAGAGATCTACGCCCTGTTTTGATGGGCTCCTAGTTGGCAGGGCGTAGATCTCTATCACCGGCGCCGCCGCTCCCCGCCGCGATTGTCTGTGCAGAAGCCGGAGCTCTAAGCTGTCTTATGACAGCTAAGGCTTCCGGGTATCGGCAGGAGCCGTCACTGATTGGCTCCCTGCCGTGTGATCGCTGTGAGCCAATCACAGCGATCACCCTCCGAAAGGCAACATAGTGCCGTTCCGCCTCCCTCTCCCTGTCACCGTGTGGATCTTTTGTGACAGGGAGAGACGCACAGCCTGCAGCCGTGACAGGCTGTGCGGTTTTAGTGAAATAAACACTTTTAAATACATTTTTTTATCCAGATCTCCCCCCATTCATCCCTTGATCCCCTCCCAACCACCCATATATATATATATATAGCATACAGCTATATATATATATATATATATATATATATATATAGTATATAGCTATATATATAGTATTATAGTATATATATATATATTTATATTATATTTATATATATTTACTGGATTGTGATTTTATTTACTGTGCTTTACTGCAGTTAGATAGGGGTTAGTATAATAGGCAGGGTATATAGTGTTTAGCGTATAGTGTAGGGTATTTAGAGTTTAGTATATAGTTCAGTATATAGAGTAGGGTATATAGGGTTTAGTTTATAGTGTAGGGTATATAGGGATTCGTATATAGAGTAGGGCATATAGGGTTTAGTATATAGTGTAGGGTGTATAGGGTTTAGTATATAGGGGTTAGTATATAGTGTAGGGTGTGTATATAGGCTTTAGTATATAGCGTAGGATATAAAGGGTTTAGTATATAGTGTCGGGTATATAGCGTAGGGTACATCGGGTTTAGTGTATAGGGCTGTATATCAGTAGTGTAAAGGGTGGCATATAGGTTCAGGGTTTATACGCTTACGTATATAGTGTCAGTGTGGGGTCTAATATTGTCTGTGCATATACAGGCTTCTCAGGGTATATTGTGTACTTTATATTGTGTCCTTTATAGTGTCCTGCACTATATGCATGATGGCGAAGAGGTCTTTTACTGCTCAGCAGATTGTAGATATGATCTGCCAGTCTGGTGAATCCAGTGAGGAATTAGACTCTGAAGAATCAGAGCCTGAAGATTCAGACTCAGAGTTTGGGCCAATCCCGGACAGTGACACCCTACCAAGTGAATCAGATGTGGAGGAGACAGAGTTCTGAGACAGCCATACCAGAGCAGCCAAGCACTAGTCAGGTGCAGGAAGAGAGTGTCGAAACACCCAGACAGAGACGCCGCAGGCAACAGAGCGCTTCTACTAAACGTCACCGCACTGACGTACTGGAGGAATTGCTTCACCCCATGTTGTCGCCTGCCAACCTAGAAGCACCCTCAATTCCTCCTTTCACAGGCCATGCTGGAATTAAAGTGCAAACGGCTAACCTCTCCCCAATTCAATTTATGGAACTCAATCACTGATGAGCTCCTCGGCTCTATTGTTGAGCAAACAAACTTATACGCTTAGCAACACATTGCTGAGAAACCGCAATCCAGCTATGCGAGGCCTAAGAACTGGTGGCCCACTACAGTGGAGGAAATAAAAACATTTTTAGGCCTCACAATAAACATGGGCATTACCAAAAAACCAGACCTAAAACGGTATTGGTCGAAAAGACCAATTCAACATATGGGGATTTTTTTTAGCAAACAATGTCGAGGACACGTTATTTGACCATCTTGCGCTTCCTCCATTTCAGTGACAATTCCCAGTGACCACCCGGAGAAGATCCAAATATTGATCCCCTATACAAAATTCGTCCCCTAATTATTAATAATAATAATAATAATAATAATGGCAGTATTTGTATAGCGCCTTTCTCCTGTCGGACTCAAAGCGCTTGCGAGGCAGCCACTAGAGCGCACTCAGTAGGCAGTAGCAGTGTTAAGGAGACTTGCCCAAGAAACTCCTTACTGAAATAGGTGCTGGCTTACTGAACAGGCAGAGCCGAGATTTGAACCCAGGTCTCCTGTGTCAGAGGCAGAGCCCTTAACCATTACACTTTCCAGCCTGCTGGATAATTGACTACCTATCGCAAAAATTTTCAGAGGTATACGTGCCAGAAAAAAATATCAGTATTGACGAGTCCCTTGTACACTTCACTGGTCGACTTAGGATAAAGCAATACATTCCTTCCAAGCGTACCAGATATGGCATAAAAATGTATATGCTTTGTGAAAGCAGCACTGGCTTTACTACGCTTTCCGAGTGTACGAGGGAAAAGACAGCCAGCTCGATCCACCTGGGTGCCCACCTTATATGGGCACAAATGGTAAAGTTGTCTGGGATCTGATTCACCCTCTCCTGAACAAAGGATACAACCTGTACCTAGACAACTATTACACCAGCATCCCACTATTCAAACATTTAGCGAGAGAGATTATGCCAGCTTGCGGTACCATCAGATCCAAACGCAAAGGCTTCCCTCAGAGCCTTGTCAACAAGCGCCTCAAACCTGATGAATCGGAGGGTCTCCGCAGTGAAGAGATGCTAGCTCTGAAGTACAGGGGAAAAAGGGACGTACATATGCTTTCAACCATACATACTCCTGAAAGCATAACACCCAGGACTGGAGCACAAGAGAAACCTAAATGTGTTCATGAGTACAGCCAATATATGGGTGGTGTAGACCGCAATGACGTGGCAATGAAGCCGTAACTAGCCGCACGCAAAACCAGATATTGGTATAAAAAATTAGGCTTATACTTGCTGCACTTGGGAATTTACAACAGCTTTATACTATACAAAATGTCAAACAACCCTCTCAGCAATTTAGAATTCCAGGAGGAAATCGCTGAATTTCTCATTTCCAAAGCTGCAACTCACCCTGGCAGAAGATTTGATTCAGTCGAGAGACTTTCTGGATATCATGTTCCAGAAATTATACCACAGAAGGGGAAAAAGCAATACCCCAAGAAAAAGTGTAGGGTCTGCACTAAACAAAAAATAAGGACGGATACACGATACCATTGCCCTGAATGTCCTGAAAAACCAGGACTTTGTTTAAAAGACTGTTTCAAAGTGTACCACACCTGCCTAAATTTTTAACTTGGATTGTCCTTCAAATTTATGGTACACAAATAGTGTAACATAAAAAAAAATATTTTTTTCTCCTACCAGGCTTCACAAAAACACCTAGCAGCGCCAGTAGCCACACATAGGCGATATAATTTTATTCAGAAGGAGCAACTGAATCCCTGAGCCCAAAAAAAATTGCTACATTTATTTTTTTTCCCCAAACATTCCATTCAAATTAAAGTATTGTAGGCATTCACCCCACAAATGATTCAGTAATTCCTTCTGAATAAAACGATACCACATATGCATGGCTAGACTATTGCTTTAGTCCAAAGCAGTGCTGAGAAGAAGTTGTCAATTATTGAACCTTCAAAGACCATAAATCACACGTTTGCAATTTCCAGCACAGCCCGCTTTCAATTAAGTCTGAGGTAAAAAGTCTGTCAAATTCCCACCAAAATGACCCCATTTTCTAAACTAGACCCCCTGAAGTATCCATCCGTGGGGGCATTGATGATTTTGACAGCACATATTGGTGGAAATTGGTGGAATGTACAAGGACAAAAAGAAAAATTCATTTCTTTTATTCAATTTCCACCAATAATCTGTGCAGTCAAAATCATCAATGCCCCCATCGATGAATACCTCAGGGGGTCTATTTTACAGAATAGACAGACTCTTTACCTCAGACTTCATCAAAAGCGGGCTGTGCTGGAAAATGCAAGCGTGTGATTTATGGTCTTTGAAGGTTCAATAATTGACAACTTCTTCTAAGCACTGTATTGGACTAAAGCAATAGTCTAGCCACACATATGTGGTATCGTTTTATTCAGAAGGAATTACTGAATCATTTGTGGGGTGAATTTCTACAATACTTCAAAGCATGTCTGTCACACAACAGAAAAACTGACATGTCTGAATAGAAAAATGATTTTTTCTTTTTTTCGTTATACATTCCATCAATTTCCACCAATAATCTGTGCAGTCAAAATCATCAATGCCCCCATCGATGAATACCTCAGGGGGTCTATTTTACAGAATAGACAGACTCTTTACCTCAGACTTCATCAAAAGCGGGCTGTGCTGGGAAATGCAAGCGTGTGATTTACGGTCTTTGAAGGTTCAATAATTGACAACTTCTTCTAAGCACTGTATTGGACTAAATAGTCTAGCCACACATATTTGGTATCTTTTTATTCAGAAGGAATTACTAAATCATTTGTGGGGTGAATTTCTACAATACTTCATAGCATGCCTGTCAAAAAACAGAAAAAACTGACATGTCTGAATAAAAAAAATGATTTTTTTCTTTTTGTACTTATACATTGCATCAATTTCCACCAATAATCTGTGCAGTCAAAATCACCAATGCCCCCATTGATGGATACCTCAGGAGGTCTAATTTACAGAATGGGGTCATTTTGGTGGGAATTTTACTATTTCAGTGACTTAGGCCTAGTGCACACCAGAGCGGTTCTGCTGCGGTTTGCGATCCGCTTGCGGGTGCGGATCCGCTAGGGTAATGTATTTCAATGAGCTGTTGCACACCAGAGCAGGAGGAGTTTTGCAGAAATGCATACTCCCGGGCTGCTGCAGAGTTTGGATTGCAGATGCGTTTCTGCCTCAATGTTAAGTATAGGAAAAACACAAACCGCTCTGAAAAACGGCACTTCAAAGCGGTTTGACAGGCGTTTTTTTGTTACAGTAGCTGTTCAGTAACAGCTTTACTGTAACAATACATGAAATCTACTACACCAAAAACGCTTCACAAAACCGCAAAATGCTAGCTGAAACGCTACAGAAAAAGAAGAAAAAGCGTTTCAAAATCTGCTAGCATTTTGCGGATCTGCTAGCGGTTTTTGGTGTGCACCAGGCCTTAGTGCTTCAGAGAAGTGATGTACAACGCAGAAAACAAGCATTGTAGATTTTGTTCACTGAAAAGCAAAATTACACTTTTTTTCACAGTCCCTACAATGTACCAAAGATGTAAATAGTTTTCATTTTTTTTTGCACATCTATATTAGAAACATATGGCAGAATACATTTTGAAAAGAATTTATGTTTTAAAGGGACTCCGAGCAGTGCAGAAACTATGGAAAGATGCACATCATTTTAAAGCTCTCTTCCTCCTCTTTCCAATGATATATAAACCACCACCCTACGCCTTTTAGTTTTCGCAATTTTCGCGATTGAAATTGCCGCGGCCGCGATTTCGATCGCGAAAATAGAAAAAACTAAAAGGCGTAGGGCAACGATGTAGGTGTCGTCAGAAAGAGGAGAAAGAGAGCTTTAAAATGATATCCATCAAGCCATAGTTATATTGTATTACACAGGGCGACTTTTTGTCAAAGTCAGCAGCTGCATTCAGCAGAATGGAGCTGCTGACACTGGGGAAAGTGTCGTCCTGTGTAATACAATATAACTATGGCTTTATGGATATCATTTTAAAGCTCTCTTTCTCCTCTTTCTGACGACACCTAAATCGTTGCCCTACACCTTTTAGTTTTCTCTATTTTCGCGATCGAAATCGCGGTCGCGGCAATTTCAATCGCGAAAATAGCGAAATCTAAAAGACGTAGGGTGGTGGTTTATATATCATTGGAAAGAGGAGAAAGAGAGCTTTAAAATGATATGCATCTTTCCATAGTTTCTGCACTGCTCGGAGTCCCTTTAAATCAAGATATATACATATTTTTGGTTAAAAATTTCAGACAATATACATTTTTCTTACTTTTTTTTAGCATAAATTCTCTTAAAAAACATATAAAATTCCTCTATCAATATAATTAAGTGGTATAGATAAAAAGCCCTATTTGTTCTGAAAAAAACAATATCATTTGTTTGGATAGACCAAAAATTTACTGAAATATCTAAACTCAAACAAAGCATGTCAAAACCAGAAAAACCGCTGTGGTCCTTAAGGCCATTTTATATGTTGGTCCTTAAGTGGTTAAGTGGAATTTGTCAACCACAAATCTCGAGAGAGGTCTAGAATGCAAACTCTAGAGCAGGTTTCCATGCATAGGAGACCAAAACCCCCCTCAGGAGCACACATTTTTCAAGATCTTTTAAAAGACTGATATTTAAAATGTGCAGATTTACAAAATATCTGCTTTGAAAAAAGTAGATCATAATTCTGTGTGAACCAACCAATTTGGAGAACAGTTATCACAGAAACAGAACTTCTAGGAAAAGTTGGATAATTTTTCAGACAATGAAACTTGTTCATACTAGTCCTATGGAGATTGTGGCCAGAATAATAGTGATAATATGAAAAGGCAGTGATCAAACCCAGGAAAATAAATTGTCATTTCTGATTGGCTGCTATGCAATACCATACTTTGCACATTGTTGTTCTATAGCTGATCTGATAAAGCCTTATAAGTAAATATTTAACTTTTGTTGAGGGAAAAAAAGCACTCCACTCAGTTCAGGTCTACACACTGCTAGGAGTAACAGTAAACAGTATTTCAAACGGTTTACCTTAATTCTGAGCATATACAAACTCCCAGTCCAACCATAGCTCCTCTACCATGATTCTTACATAGTCTGTAAAGATAGGAGTTTCGTAGCTGCTGACAGTCACTCACTTGATGCAAGTGTGGAAAATAAGGAGCATAAATTCAAAAGAGCCAGGACACTATCTACAACGAGTTTGTATGTTCTCCCTGTGTCTGTGTGGGTATCCTCCGGACACTGTTTTCCTCCCACATCCCAAAACCATATAGATAAGTTAATTGGCCTCACCTAAAAAATTTGCCCTCAACTATGATTGTGTATGGAACATTACTATGGTAAGGATTACACTGTGAGCTCCTCTACAAAGTGACAAGACTAAATACTTTGTACAGCGCTGTGAAAGATGTCAGCGCTATATAAATACTACAATAATAAAATAAATGGAATTTGCAAATAAGTGCAAAATTTGCAATAGGGGATTCTGAACATATGTAAAAAATGCACTTTGAGACAATTCACAAGTGGATCTTTGCACACGTTCCTGGCAAAATGCATCAACTACAAGTGGACAATATCATTATACCATTTCTGAACGTTTGTCTATGATGTCCTTGGGACCCTACAGCAGATTTTGCTGCACAGCAGCTTAGCTACATTAAGTGGCTAGCTGCAGATTTTTTGGTGCACTTCCATATTCTGATGCAGGTTGGAGATAACTAGGATGTCCTTCATGTGTTGTTGCTTACTGTACATCACATAATGCAGGGAACCCAGCTATGGGAAGTCTAACACAATTGGATCCTTTGATTTCATTAAGGACCATCACATCCAGCATTTGATGAATGGACCATAGATTGCCTGAAGAGCTGCAGATACTAGAACAGAGAGCAAAACTCATTTCTTGTCTAATAGTAAATATGCCCCTAAGCATCATGTTGTGTGAATCTAATTACTGATGCACAAAGGGGGCAATGCCTGGGCTATTTTTAATGCAGATTCCAGGCTTGAAAAGAAATGCAATATTTGTTTATGGTCAGTTTCGGAATTGCATAGCTCACTGCAATTTAAACATTAGCCTAATTATATGACTTACAAAAATATTTGTGTAGCACTGATACAGTACATGCTTTATCAAATTTGTAGGGAAAATGGAAAATCGCTTTAAAAAGCAGTGCCAAATGCTTTGCAGAATCTCATAGCAAGGACTCAGGTGTTCGCTTTTATCAGTCAAAAATGACAGGCTGTTATTGATTAACATTGGCTAGTGCACTTTCCACATGCTCTTTCCTTCCTATTAAATGAGCTTGTCAATGTCTTCATTGTTGCAAGTCCATAAAGAACTATAAACAATATCCATGGTAACACTTACCATTATTCACAGCTACAAAGTACTTAGTAGGCTTGCATTATAATTTACTCCCCACTGGTCAGAACATATTATTAGCTGATTTTTGACATTCTCTGGTAAAATGAAACAGCAGTAAATAAAAGCCAGTTGAACATATAATTACAGCACAATAAAGCTTCAATTACATTATATACATGGCTTGCCAGAGAATAAACAATTTAGAAGGGAAACTGGCAAAACCTTGATGAATTTTCTCTCATTGTTGGCATATTTTCTCATTAAACTAGCTCCTGGCAAAATAATTCAAACTGGAATTGGTTTTAAATGAAATATATTTAATTTCATCATTTGAAATTCTATTTTGTGACAATTTCTGTGACATGCATAACATCTTTTGGAAAAAATATAACTTCATAACCAATGGCACAGCTTGCTGTATACACAAATATAGCAAGTATTATAAGGGACCACTACAGCATAAAAAAAGTAAGCCGTTTAAAATCTGACAGAACCGACAGCTTTTGGACTAGTCAATTTACTCAAGGGTTTTCCTTACGCATTTCCTGAATGGCAGTTGCTAAGTCTGTCAAAATAGTAAGATACCAGCCAACATCCCTACTCACTTGCACACCATTTTGGCAGTTACACCAAGCAACTGCCATTCAGAAAATGATTTTGAAAAACAAAACCCTGAGCATTCCTCATGAGAAGATGGACTAGTCCAAAACCTGTCAGTTCTGTCAGATTTTAACTGCTTACTTTTTTGCTGTAGTGGTCTTTTAAGCAGGACTGTGGTTTCCAGTTTTTCTCAGTTATATGGCTGGATAGTGTAATGGTTAAGGGCTCGGCCTCTGACACAGGAGACCAGGGTTCGAATCTCGGCTCTGCCTGTTCAGTAAGCCAGCACCTATTCAGTAGGAGACCTTAGGCAAGTCTCCCTAACACTGCTACTGCCTATAGAGCGCGTCCTAGTGGCTGCTGCTCTGGCGCTTTGAGTCCGCCAGGAGAAAAGCGCGATATAAATGTTATTTGTCTTGTTTGTCTTATATAATCGAAAGAGATCAGCTTTAAACTATGTTTGCAGTGAGCGTTGCAATCTTTGTAAAACAGAACGAGAAAGTCACACTGCATGTTATCCACAAGTTGCATTACAAACTGTGATGCTTACAGTCAAGGAAAAGTATGCTTCACTGTCAATAAATGCGTTTTACAGTGCTTTGGGATGCCGCAAGTCATTAACCCCTTAAGCCAAACTGGACAAACATTCTCGTCCAGTTGGGATGCGTGCACTCCCGCGGGGGCCCCCGTGCACGCTCCCGCTGCCAGCCGTTAGCCCAGCGATCAATGAAAGGGATTATAGATCCCTTTCACTGATCGAACCCCCCGCAGAAAAGCCGACAGCGTCTCTTCAGATGTTGCAGTTTTTCTGAGCTCAAAAAGTTCCCAGTCTTCATTCTTCTTCCTGTGAGCGAGATTGATCGCTCCCAGGACTTTTTGACTGTGGCCATCTTGTGGCCAAATGGTAAAACTACACCCACAACCACTTTCTATTAAATTAATACATTTTTAACATTTAAAATTAGCTGTTTCCCTCCCACATCAAAAAATACGATTTTTAATTTTAAAAAATAAATAATTACCTAAGGGTCTGAAATTTTTAAATATGCATGTCAAATAAGTATATTCATATAATTTTTTAAATTATGTGCTTGTAAATAGTGATGGACGCAAATTGAAAAAATGCACCTTTATTTCCAAATAAAATATCGGTGCCATACATTATGATAGAGACATAATTTAAATGGTGTAATAAGCGGGATAAATGGGCAAATAAAATACAAGGGTTTTAATCATGGTAGCATATATTATTTTCAAACTAATGACCAAAAGCTGAGAAATAATTATTTTTAATATTCCTGTTAAAATGGATTTAGAATAAATTAATTCTCAGCAAAATGTATCATCCAAAGAAAGCCTAATTGGTGGCGGAAAAAACAAGATATAGATCAATTCATTGTGATGAGTAGTGATAAAGTTATTGAAAAATGAATGGTGAAAGTTGCTCAGATGCAAAAAAACAAAAACAAAAAAAAAAACCCTTCGGGCTTAAGTGGTTAAACTGCACCAGCCACACTGTGAATGCCACATAGGCAGTGCATTGCACGGGAGTGTCAATGCAGCTCTGTAGCTTTTCTAATGTAGATATCCCTTATCTATAAAGAGATGTCAAGTTATACATTCTCCTCAGCATAAATGAGCAAATACTAAGCTTTCAGAACCAGGTCTGATAATAGGTTTGTGGGAAAGGTCAGGGCTTAATTGGAATGGGAGTATGGCACATTGTCTACTGTCTAATAGTTTAGGTGTGTCTACAACAGCCTGTCTTAACAGAGTCCTCTTTAAAAACTCAATCAAATTCAATCATTTTATAATAATCTCTTTCTTTTGGATTAAGATGACTAGAATTAGACAAAATTGATTTAACCACTTCCCTACCACAGTTTATTTGGTATTTGTCCCGGTCATTACTACATTTAAATTATGTTCCTAGAACAAGGAATGGTGAAAATATTTTATTTAGAAATAAAAGTTTATTTTTTCTGTTTATTGATTTTTTTTTTTTACACAATATCAATAATTACAAGCCCTCATTTGGAAAAATAACAGTAATATACCCTTATGACATAAAAATTAAAAAGTCCAAGAGGTAGCTATTTATGCTTTGTTGTTATTTTTAACTGTCACTTTTTAATTTTGCTAAGTATGGGGTAGGGGGAAAAAGGGGTTAATAACTAATAAAAAATTATTTTTATACATATTATAGTGTATGTGAGTGTATTTTTATTTTTTGACCTCTCAATGTCCCCACACTTTTTTTGATGTACTGTGAACAGTACACAGGAAGTGTTGTGTATGTGTTTTTTACTTTCACTTTATGAATGAACAACTGGTATCTAGCTGATGTCGGCTTTCATTAATTACAGGCATTTATATATTATTCATATCATATATATATTCATGACTTCAATGCAATATCCTCCATTTCTATTTGTTTCTAAATTGTGCATCTATTAGCTTCAAATGATATGCATTACTAATTGGGACTATTTCCTGGTGTTGCCATTTGCCATTTCATTAGTCAGTATTTGCACATCTTTAGATTGGCCCTGCTTCTGTGAAGTTAGCGTGTTAACTAATCCCACCTAAAATGAGCCTGCCCACTAACTTTAAGGCAGCTCGGGCTACATTACCAGATGACATGGTCAGCAGGACCTTCGAGTATAAATTTAAAACGGACCCAAACCAAACATTTTTTTTAATTAAAAATCTTTAGTTGCACCACTCTGACACATACAAAGATAAATAAACACTCCTTCAAACCTATGAGCATTTCACTTCATGTTTTTCACCCTTCTCTTTTCATAACTAGGGTTATACTGGGGGCAGCCATTAGCAATTCCTCCATTGCGGGACACCACCTACTCCACCAGTTTGCCGGATTTTGTCCTGGCAATTTGAAAGGAAGGGAGGGGTTCCTCCAATAAATGTAAAATATTTTATATTTGTCATCATGCAGCTGAAAAAAGGCTGCTATTTATTATTATACTTTAGAAAATAGATTTTATTTCTGAAATCTTGTATTTTTAATTTGGGTCCACTTTAAAGGGTATTAAATTTAAGGGTAAATACAAATTAGAGCAGAACTGAACCTGAGGGGAACTAACACAAAACTAAGCTGCTGTTCTTTTGCAGATGTGCTAATACCGGGGTATGACCTGTTTTTTTCTTGAGAAATGCTTTTGTTGTGCACGGCTTCCACCTTCATATTGTCTACTGCAATCTATCAGTCCATATCTCTTTAGCCTAGAGATACTCCCACTGCCACCTTCAACATACAGTAAACTAGATAAATTCAGAAAATTCATATTACATCCTTTAGGTTTGTCACATACAACATTTTTCACTTCTACATAAGTTACCTTGCCGCCAAAAAGTTCAATATCCCTTTTACAGCCATTATTCTCTCTGGAAATCACTGGATCACTTCACCCTCTCATTGTCACAAATGATATTTACATCACTCCTCTCTACCATCTTCTCTAGTTATGAATTTATTTTTTTTTGAGTCGCACATACCATCCTCCACTTCCCTTAAAGTGAATGGGAACTGCATTCAAAAAATGAGAGAGATACTTACCCAATTAGAGGGAAGGCTCTGGGTCCTATAGAGCCTTCCCGCTCCTCTCCTGGTCCCCTCGTTCCAGTGCTGGCTCGCCTGGTAGCAGTATTTGACTAAACTAGTCAAATACTGCTTTACCCGGCCAAAAGAGGCTTCAGAAGTCTTCAGGGAGCCCAAGTGCTCCTGAAGAAGGGTGGCCCTGTACTGCGCCTGCGCAAGCACGCTCTCTTGCACACTCATGCCTGTGCAGTATGGAGCCACACGTTTTCGGGAGGACATGGCTCCCGAAGACTTCCAAATAACCTTTCGGCGGGAGATTGAAACGGTGAGGAGCCAGCACAGGATAGAGAGCGCGAGAGAGGAGACGGAAGGCTCTATACGACCCAGAGCCTTCCCTCTCCTTAGGTAAGTATTTGCTTCATCTTTTCAAAAATGCGGTTCCCACTCACTTTAAGCAGCACCCTGCCATATACAAATCATATGCTCACCTTTCTCATCTCTGTCTACTACTTCTCCCCGCTGCTTGGGAACAAATCGCCCAATCCAGGACTCTTTCCCAGACCTTATTGCACGTTGGTAAACACTACACCTTGCTCTGACCCTATTCACTCTTCCATACAAACTAACCCAAGTAATCTGATCAGCATTGTCTTCCCAGCTCTCCCCCTCCCATATCTGGTGCCATCTGGAATGCCCACTCTGTAGTCAACAAACTGACCCCTATCCATGATCTGTTCATCACTAACGGATTCACTCTCTTGGGGTTCACCGAGACATGGCTAACTCCATCTGATACTGTGTCTTCAGTTGCCCTCTTAAAGTGGACTTAAATGTAGCCACAATCCTAGATGGAGTGGCAAACATGGAGGCGGGGTGGGATTTCTTCTCTGCTCCTATACACCACTTGCACCTGAACCTTAAATGGCTTTTTTTCTTCTTTTGTGGTAATGCTGTCTGTGTCTACTGTCCTCACCACTTCCAGATTGCTGTCATCTACCATCCTCCCGCACCAGCCTCCACCAATATTGACCACTTTTCTCTGCAAGGCTTCTTCATTTCCTCTCTACTGACATAACTTCCATCATTATTGGGGACTTCAATGTCCCCATCAACACAAACTGCCCTACTACCACTAAACTCCTCTCACTCACCTCTTTCTACAACATCTCCCAGTGGTTCTCTGTGTCTACCCACAAACATGTCCACACTCTAGACCTTGTCTTTACTTGACTCAAATTTATTCAACCCAAATTTATTTTTCAGGCCCCAACCTCTCCACATTATTATCTAAAGTGCCTGACTGTCTATCCACTCTATCTTCATTCATGTCATCCCATATCCTTAAACATAGCATGGACAAAATGGAGATTGTAATATTTCCACTTTCTCACTGATCCATCCACCACAGTCACCATCAATGTAGAAAACATCCCAATAACCTCAACTCATAAAGCCCGCTGTCTAAGGTTAATTCTGGACCCTGCACTCTCATTTAGACCATATATTAAATACCTCCTGCTATTTCCATCTCAAAAACATTTTCAGAATTCATCCTTACCTTTCACGGGGGCAACCAAAATGCTTGCACATGCTCTAATCATATCAATCCAATCCTGTTTTGACTACTGTAACATTCTACTCTGTGGTTTACCAAGAAGCCGACTGGCACCTCTCCAGTCCCTACTAAACTCTGCTATCCACCTCTCCTCCCGCTACTCTGAGGCAGCCCCTTTCTGCTAATCTCTCTATTGGTTACCAAACACCCAGATGATCCAGTTTGAACTCCTCATGCTATCAAACAAAGCTCTACACTAGTTGCCACCTCCATACATTTCCTCAATCTCCAGATACCATCCTGCCCGGAACCTTTGATCATCCCAGGAGACCATTTTGTCCTCTAGCTTTGCCACCTCCCCCACATTCAGGACTTCTCACGAGCATCTCCTCTCCTTTGGAACTCTCCCCACAGCCTGTCCGTCATGCTCAGAGCCTAAAAACCTTTAAACGTATTCTCAAAACACAATTTTTCAGACAAGCCTATAAATTTGCTGTAGGTCGCAATGGAGACTCACGGCTTTATCTGCTAACTCCTGTGTCTCCTTCCCTATTGTATTCACCTCACTACCCTCTAGATTGTAAGCTTGAAATGGCAAGGACCTCCTCCTTTCCTATTTTGCTGTTATTTATCATATGAATGCATACAAATTTTTATTTTGCTGTAATGATCATATGAATGCGTACCAATTTTAGTGATTTCTCAACCCACACATTAATTATACAGTATATGAATTTGTACTTGGATGTCATGGTCATACAACAGGGTCTTCAACTTCTTATGTATATATGTTCCCAATATGTGTACAGCGCTATGGAGGATGTTGGTGATATATAAATTGATAATAATAATGGAAATAAATACATATGGGGCAATAGATTAACCACTTAAGTACCAGCGGTCTTTGCCCCCTTAAGGACCAGAGACCGCAGGTACAGGAACGTGGAATCCCGACAAAATGCGGCACATACCCGCCTCCATCGCCACTCGCCGGGACCCCCAGGACATAGACTCTGCCGTCTCTATGACGGCAGAGCCATGTGAGCCGGTCAGGAGCCGCTTTCATTGGCTCCTGACACAAATGGGAGCGGCTTACATTGATAGACACAGCCAGGAGCCAATGAAACAGCTCCTGACCGGCTCACATGGCTCTGCCGTCATAGAGACAGGCAGAGCATGTGAGATGCGGCGAGACTCGTTGGGTTTGAGTGGTGCGATCGGCGGATGCGCGCAGCGGCAGCTAATTGAAAACTACGCCCTGCCAGCCAGGAGCCAACCAAAAAGGTGCGTAGATTTCAATTAGCTCAGTCCTTGAATAGTTAACACCCTCTAACCACATGCTGATTTCCTACATGCTTCACATTGACATCCCTCGACCTCACTCATGTCTAACTTTCCTCTGCAATTTGTATATTGTTCCTCAAAGTGTTAATATAGTTTACATGTCTTAAAAGATAAAACCAGATTATTATTTTTTTTAAAAATAACCACTTTTTAAAGGAATCCTGCAGTGAGAGGAATCTGAAGGCAGCCATCTGTCTTTCCTTTTTATAGATACAGTTGCCAGAAGCTCAAAGTGATTGTTTGGCTTTAGTAGTACTGTGACATTTTAAATATTCCAAGTACAAGTGTCATAAATCTTTCTTAAAGCAAGTCTGAAGTTAAAAAAAACAAAACAAAATAAGATACTCACCTATGGAGAGGAAAAAGGCTCTGGGTCCTGTAGTGCCTTCCCGTTCTTCTCATGGTCCCCTTGTTCCAGCAATGTAACCTGTTTAAATCTGCTGCCACAGGAAGCTTCAGAAGCCTGAGTGTACTCGCGCCTGCGCTGTACGGAGCCGTCCATCTTCGGGAGCAGACTTCTGAAGCCACCCATGCCAGCAGATTGAAATGGAATAACAGTGCTGGAATGGGGGGAGAGGAATGGGAAGGCTCTGTAGGACCCAGAGCCTTCCCTCTCTATAGGGGAATATCTGGTTTTTGTTTTTTAATGTCAGGCTTGCTTTAATCATAGCATTCCATAACAGAGTACCTAGAGGTGTGCAATGCACTTTTGTTGTCCAATCAGCATTCTGTTTGAAGAGAGGTGACCAAGCTATGCAACATACAGGAAACTTGAACTGAAAAGAAGGGTCCACTAACTGCACAGGGCATCTCAATCTTAATGGCCAGAGCTGCCAATTGTATTAGTGTACATCAAGAGGGCTTCCATTTTGATTAACCATTTTCTGCATCTGATACTTTTTTTCTGAGTACAAATAGTTCATTTCTCCCATTAACCCTTTGTAATTGGATGCTGGGGCATGTTGGATGTGCAGAAGATGGAGCGGACCTTCTTTATAGCTTTTGGACTTGTAGTAGTAGAATTTAAGTGTTTTGGGAAGGAGTTCATGATGTTCTGTCTTTCCTGTTTAATAATATACTACCCTAAACAGCTAAGTCATTACTCCTTGGTGCTTTTGGTTATATAGCGCTCTCAGATACGAAGGCCTTTTTGGCATGACTATTGTTGATGTATGCTAGAAGAATGGTAGCTATGCACTGGAAAAAGCTTTCTCCACTGTTAGTGACAAATTTTGTACAGGGGATTAGCGCTGATCTTCATACATCTTCCTCTTCTGTATGAAAATAGGGGTTTATTTATTTATTTATTGTATTTATAAAGCACCAACATATTACGCAGCGCTGAACATTAATTTAGGTTACAGACAATATTTAGGGGTGACATACAGCAATATGACAATACAGGAATACAAGCAAACCAGATCACGCAGCACAGTATGAGTACAAGGTAATGCTTAGTCAGTCACTGGATTGAGCATGGAGATTAGGCAAGTTAGGTTCAATTAGATGCATAGCATGGGTTCACAGTAATGGAGGTGCATGATCAGGTAGGACACAAAAGGAGGAGGACCCTGCCCAAAGGCTTGCAAACTAGAGGGAGAGGTAAGGACACGAACGGTAGGGGACCAGAGTTCAGCTGTAGGTTTAGAGCACTTGTGAGGGGTAGTAGGCCAGAGTGAAAAGGTGAGTTTTGAGGGCTCTGTTGAAGGAGGGGGCTGCCCTAATGGGTGGAGGTAGGGAGTTCCATAATGTTGGAGCAGCTCTTGAGAAGTCCTGGAGGCGTGCATGGGACTGGGTGATGCGGGGGGCGGTTAGGCGAAGTTCATTGGAAGAGCGGAGTGAGCGGTTAGGTGTGTACCTCTGAGTAAGATCGGAAATGTAGGTTGGACAGGTTTTGTGGACAGATTTGTAGGTCAGACACAGTATCTTGAATCTGATTCTGGACTGGATAGGAAGCCAGTGAAGGGATTCTAGGAGGGGATCTGCCGTGGTGGAGAGATGGGAGCAGTGGATAATTCTGGCTGCCGCATTCATGATGGACTGCAGTGGGGCTCTTCGGGTCATAGGGAGACCAGACAGCAGGGCATTGCAGCAGTCAAGGCGGGAAATTATGAGGGCATGGATGAGGAGTTTGGTGGTGGCAGAGGTCAGGAAAGGGCGAATCTTACAGATGTTAAGAAGGTGGAAGTTGCAGGACTTTGTGAGGTTTTGGATGTGGGAAGTGAAGGAGAGTGCGGAGTCCAGGGTGACACCCAGACAACGGGCGTGAGAGGTAGGGCGAATGGTAGTGTGGTTAACCATGAAATGCACATCTGGGAGGTTCGTGGATGGCCGGGTGGGAAGATCATAAATTCTGTTTTGTCTAGATTTAGTTTCAGGAACCTAGCGGACATCCAGGAGGAGATCGCTGATAGGCAGGAGGAGACCTTGTCCATGGTAGTGGTGGATATGTCAGGGGTGTGGAGGTAGATCTGGGTGTCATCTGCATACAGATGATAGTTAAAACCCATGGAGGAGATAACCTTGCCAATGAAAGATGTGTATAGGGTGAACAGTAGGGGGCCAAGGACCGAACCTTGGGGGACTCCCACCGAAAAGTGGTTGGGGAATGGACGAGGAATCATTGATGGCGGTCATGAAGGAGCGGTTGGAGAGGTAGGATGAAAGCCAGGACAGGGCGAGATCGTGAATGCCGAAGGACTGGAGGGACTGGAGGAGTAGGGGATGATCTACTGTGTCAAAAGCTGCTGAAAGGTCAAGGAGGAGGAGAATGGAGTATTTACCTTCAGCTTTAGCTAAGGCAAGGTCGTTGACCACTTTGGTGAGAGCAGTTTTGGTTGAGTGGGCAGGCGGAAATCCAGATTGCAGTGGGTCTAGGAGTGAGTTGGCATTGAGGTACTGGGTACTGGGTACTAGGGGTTCTCCCAAATAATTCTATAGGGTATGGAAACACTGGTTATACCTGCATAAAATTGATATGTAATGATAGTCTGTTATACAAAATTATCCATTCATATACCTTTTTGGACTGTTGCTTTGTTATAACTTAATAATAATCAATAAAACTGTTTTGCGCACACACACACACACACACCCTTTCCATGCAATTTTCCTAATCATCCATGTCCTCCCCAGCACATTGTCTTTTGGTGTGCGGAGTAGGGAGGGACCTAGGTGATCAAGAGAATTCAGCTGTGGGGGAATCTGGTCTGGTCTTTATCTCCACACTAAGGTAAGGAGGTGACCCAACATCAGTGGGAGGGGTGGGGCTGGAACCAGCTCATGTGCTGTAGCTTCAACCCCATTCCACGCATTCCAGCGTAATAATAATATTATGTGGTGCATCGTGGTACTGTCAGACTTCGCGTGCCCATGTAATATCTAAATTACGGGGCACATCAGCATAGCGTGGGGGGGGGGGGGGGGGGATTTAACTACGTGTTGGACTTAGTCTCACACTTTGATTTAAAGGGGCTGATGCCGTACCATATTTTAACCCGCAACATCACTCCTAGTGGTGGCCATGTTTTTCTACATCAGACTATGCCTAACACTGGTCCTATACTGGAAAGTGCCTATGTCACACAAAGTCTGATATAGGATTGAACAGGGTTGAAAATCTCAATGTTTACACAGCAGAGAGTGGGCTATGCAGAGAGCAGATACAAAGAAGAGAAAATTCGACTTTATTAAAAAAAATAATATTTATAAGTGCTCAGTTTGTTTTTTTTTAAGCTTTATTGCTTAGTTTTTATGTGAATATAAAACATGAGTATTCCATAGTGCTTTTAATGGAAAGTGCTAGAAAGAAGTATCAAACTTTGTTACCAATCTGTGGATTAGTCCAGTTGTTGAAAATGAGTAACGAAGACTTTAGCCATGTGCAGATACTAACTCCTGCACAAAGGTGGGATAGTCTAATAGCAACTATATTCCTAAGAGGCAACGCAGGGCATCAGTAGCATAGCTGAGGAGCCCCAGTGTGAGTTTTACATTGGGCTCATACAATATACATACTTATAAATGGTGGTTACAGAATGCACTGAATGCACTAGCATCAATATTTGTTCATCTTACTGACACGGGAGAAAAACTTCCAGAGCTTAATAGCCAGACAATATTTAAAGGATACAAATTTTACGTAGAGTTTTCCAAATATTGATAAATCGATAATTACGGAAATGACTTTGGAGCATGTTAGCTACACAAATCCCAGATCACATTGTGCAATCACATTTATATATAGAAGTGTATTTTTTCCAAAAGAAGCCATTAAAAAGTAGGTATATCAAAATGGGAGACAGAAGCAGAGTAGTCTACAGACAAGGAAGATTTAAAGTAAACATGTGACTTGTGTAAAGGAAGTATTCAGATACTTACCTCATGAGAGGGAAGAGGCTTCCCTTGTCCTCCTCCTCAGCCCTGTTCTAGTGCTCCGACCACCTCTCTGTGCACATGAACTAGCACCATTCCGCTTGGTCTCTGGTGAAAATAGCTGAGCCCATTTGGGTCTGTGCTACTGCGCAGCTGGCTTGCATGGACCCAATCCAGCCTGGCATTCTAGACAAAAGCTCAGTGTGACTTGCTAGTGTGCCTGCGTGAGCTGTGAACAAGCATCGATAAGCTCGAGGAGGATGAGAGAAGCCCATAGAGTCCAGAGGCTTCCCTCTCCTAAGGCAAGTACCCCTTAGGGGTACTTTTTCAGTACAGGTATACTTAAAATGCTTTTAAAGCCATGTCCCTAGTAGTTCCATAAACTCAAATGCAGTTATTAAATTACAAAATCATTTTCATGGAACCTAGGGTCTGACAGTTTTGCAAAATGTACAGCTACATACTACATACAGTGATACATATTTTAGAGAATGTGTTGCAAAAGGTACCTAGATGCACATATGGAGGTCTTGTCCTAGGTTCAGAAGACTATGCAACTTGTGTTTACCAGGTTATAGCTACTGTTCTATAATGGTCACTTCCTTAATGTCCAATGTAAGCTTTCCTAGGTAGAAAACCTCAGGATACTATGAAGTATCTGTTCCATCTGCTGACAAACATATTTAGGACAACTACGCAAAACAAGAGTTTGCTTTCTTAAAACAGAAAGAATTTGCGATAATTCAGCTTGTACTTTTGTATTTTTGTTACTTGAATAAAGTAATATTTTGAATAAATATTATTATTATTATTATTGATTTATGAAGCGCCAACATCTTCTGTGGCTAGGTACAAAGTAAGAAAACAAACCTAATAACACAACCTAACCTATACATCCAATATAGACACTGGTACAAAATATAGAATTGGTGATTACAATGACAAATGTAACACAGTGAATAAATGTGCAAGCTATGAAATTAATACTTAACCTCCTTGGCGGTTCAATTTTTCCGCCAAGGAGGCTGCATTGCACTTTTTAAAAAAAAGATTGTTTTTGTTTCATGTAGCTACCTGAGTGGTAGCTACATAAAACTCCACTAGAGGGCGCATGTGTCCCTCTAGTCCGATCGCCGCCGGCTACAAAAGTAAACAGGAGATTGCGTATAGAACGCGATCTCCTGTTTGGCTTCTCCTGTCGCCATGGCGACGATCGGAATGACGTCATGGACGTCAGCCGACGTCCTGACATCAGACCCATCCGATCCAGCCCTTTGCGCTGCCCGGGACTGATTGGTCCGGGCTGCGCAGGGCTCTGGCGGGGGGGCCTCTTCCGCCGCTGCGTGCGGACGATCGCCGCAGAGCGGCGGCGATCGAGCTGGACGCGCAGCTAGCAAAGTGCTGGCTGCGCGTACAGCAATTTACAGAACAGGAATCGCCCCACCAGGGGCTGAGATATCCTCCACAGCGGCTTACCCCGAGCTCAGCTCGGGGTTACCGCTAAGGAGGTTAAAGAGGAACTGTCACGAAAATCTTACAATTTAAAACACATACAAATAAGAAGTACATTTCTTCCAGAGTAAAATAAGCCATAAATGACTTTTCTCCTATGTTGCTGTCACTTACAGTATGCAGTAGAAATCTGACATTACCGATAGGTTTTGGACAAGCCTATCTTCTCATAGGGGGGGGGGGGGGGGGTTCTCAGGGTTTTCTTTATTTTTAATAGCACTTAGTGAATGGCAGTTGCTCTGTCCAACTTCCAAAATAGTGTGCAGCAAGCAGGGAGGCTGGCCAGCATCTTTGTATTAATTTTCAGGGGATGTCTTTATAAAGAATGAAGGCCATGCTAAGAATCCCCCATGAAGAGATGGACTAGCCCAAAACCTGTCGGTAACGTCAGATTTCTACTACCTACTGTAAATGACCACAACATAGGAGAAACGCAATTTATGGCTCATTTTACTCAGGAAGAAATGTACTTCTTATTTGTATGTGTTTTAAATTTTAAGATTTTCGCGACAGTTCCTCTTTAACTCCACGACACATAAGGGTGAGAATCTAAAGGAATGGGGGGGGGGGGGGGGGGAAACGGGACATGAAAACATTGGCAGAGTGTGGTAAGAGTTGAGGGAGGCTTCTAAATTAACCACTTCAGCCCTCAGTCGTGTTTAACTTTATACATCCGAGCAATTTTCAACTCCCATTCATTTGCCTATAACTCAATCACTACTTCTCACAATGAACTGATCTATAACTTGTTTTTTCCATCACCAATTAGGCTTTCTTTGGGGGGTACAATTTGCTAAGAGCTACTTTACTGTAAATGCATTTTAACTGGAAGAATAAGAAAAAAACTGAAAAAATTCATTATTTCTCAGTTTTCGGCCATTATAGTTTTAAAATACATGCCTCCATAATTAAAACCCACGTATTTTATTTGCCTAATAGTCCCAAGTATTACACCATTTAAATTATGTCCCTATCACAATGTTTGGCGACAATATTTTATTTGGAAATAAAAGTGCATTTTTTCTGTTTTGCATACATCATTATTTACAAACTTATAAGAAAAAAAATTGAAATATTTCATCTTTACATGGATATTTAAAAAGTTTAGACCCTTAGGTAAATATTTACAGTTTTTTTATATTGTAATTTTTTTTTTATTAAACATTTTATTTGGGTATTTTTGGGAGGGTGGGATGTAAATAGTAATTTTTTAATTGCACCATGTAGAGAAAAAAAGCTGGCAGGCACACTAGGCTTAAAATTGACACCAAGTTTATTGGTACTAGCATTAGGTGCATAAAATACACTCTGGCAACGTGTACCAGCATTACATTGCAAATCCTAGAAAGCAGACTAAATGCACATCTGTGTAAGCTAGCTCAGAGCAAAGCAAATAAAGCATGCAAGGAAACCAAGGAGTTAGCAGTGCAGGATACTTGCGTGACCTAGTGCAGGCTGGTGTGGACTAGATGGAGGTATGGGGTGCTATGCGTACATGTCGGGGTTGATGCTGCGCGCTGTGGCCATCTTGTAGCCATTTCAAAGTAAGCACTCACCTAATTCAACTATATATAGAATAATACAAGGAACTACTGCCTCCATCCAGTCTCACCAGCAGAAGAAAAGGAAAGGGAGCCGCATACCAAGACTGGAAACCTTCAATTAAATTCTACAAATCTAAATATAATAGAATTGACAAACATTATTACTTGATATATTTTTGCTATCAACTATATGATTGTCTCATTTTACAGGGCACACCAAACAGAACACTGTAAGCTACGTGATAAAAGATACCAAACACATTAATTTGACCTCGGCATCATAATCAACCTCATTTTTTATTATATTTTTTAATCTTTATCTTCAATTTAATATCATCAATTTTTTATCGATTCCTTATCATAAATAATGGCCATGTTGAGGGAAAGGGAGGGAAGGGGAGGACAGGAAAAATGGGGAAACAAGGGAATAGGAAAAACAAGGGGAGAGGGAAAGGGAAGGGAGGGGAAAGAAAAGGGAGAGAGGGAGGAGGGTTAGGAAAGTGAGAGGGAAGGATGGAGGGAAGGGGGGTTGGGGAAGGGGGGCCAAGGCTAGAGTAGATCCATTCCACGGGGAGTCGATTCACAGAAAACATGTAAGTAATTTGTTAATGTAAATATGTGTTTATTTTTTTTTTTAACATGTAGATGTAGTTTTACGATTTGGCCACAAGATGGCAACCATGAGTTTGTTTACATTACATCGCTCTAAGTGTAACACGTGCTGTGTTTTTGTGTTATTTTAAAATGTAGAAAGGTTTTAACTTACATCCAGGATCAAATGACCTCATAAAAAAATGTTTTGCCATAGTGAGTATCTATTAGTGACCATTATTTTGCCAAAACAGCTGAAAATACTGAACTTTGAGGGCCAGTTTCCACTTGCGCGGAAACTGGGCCAAATCCGCAGGGAAACTCTGCCATAGAGAGCAATGGCACAGCCGGCCGAATTGCTTGCGTGAGCCGGCATTTCCATCCGAATCTGTGAGAATCCTATAGCCATGTATGGCACAGCTCATGGGATTCGTCAGCGTTACCGCAGATCCGGAAGGGCCGCCACGCGTCTCGCAGACACGTGCGGCTGCAGTGGAAAGGGGGCCCTGAAACAAACTTCTCAATGTGGCCCCTTCAGTCTAGTGCCTGTAGACTCTAAGGGCCATATGCAATTCACTTTTCACCTGACTTTTCTCCTAGGAGATAATTTTTCATCTTCAATTTAGAATAAGTTTTCAGCAATTTGCAAATGAAAAGTCCCAAAAAGTAGGAGAAAATGTACTATCAAAATTATTTTGAGTATTTTTTTGCTTGCTGGGGGTTTAAAACGCATTTTATTGACAAGTTTCAAAATATCACCTAGGAGAAAATCCAGGTGAAAAACTGAATTGCATATGGCCCTAAGGCTTATACTTACTTTTCTCATGGGTTTTCTCCCAGGAGATATTTCAAACCTTACCAAGAAAATACCTTTAACTGCTTCTGGCCAGCAGTGATTGAAATCTACACCCTGTTTGTGGCTGCTTAGTCCTGCCAGGGTGTATATTTTAAACACCACCACCGCATCACTGTGCACTCGTTCTCACTGCTGACAGCAGAGCTTCCGTATATTGGCTACTGACCCCGTGATTGCTGTGAGCCAATCGCAGCACTTACAATTCGTAATAGGACACAGATGGCTCTGCTCCCAGCATGCAAGAAAATACTCAAAATAAGTTTGATATTACTATTTAATATTATTATTTTAAGTACTTTTTTATAATGGCAGGGTGCTAAAAACATTTTTAGAAAAGATGTAAAGCTATCCACTAGGACAAAAAGTTAATTGGATAACAGCTTAAGAAAAGATTGCACCTAAGCTGTCTTCCAATACCGTAAGCCACTCAGAAACCTATTACTACTATTAAGGAGGTATTATCTACCAAATGATTTTACATCAGAAACTGTACTGTAAACGGTATATTACATTAGGAGAGTGTTATACCGTTTTTCAATAGTAAAATAAAGGAAATGTAGAGTAAATTATACATTTCATTAGCTAACTTAGTTAATTACTATAGCAGCTCAAATCTCTTCATTAAGTTTGGTTTAATAAAAGAATCTAAGTTTCTTATGCTTTTTATTCTAAATGTAATAATTTTGTCATTCATATGTAAAACATGTATACATTCTGCCTTTATGAATGTCTTTAGCTGATGTCTTTTGATATGAAAATTATCCATTGATGGACGTCATGCAATATGAATCAGGCTGTGTAGATTTAAATCATGCTCTTATGTAGCACCCAGTTGGGGATAAAACATTACACTTTCTTAAAGCCTCTATGACTTGTTTTATCATGTTTTTCACACTTTTTCTCATTTCCCTGTAGGTCATAATTCACATGCATTAAACAGCCTTAAGAGTTTTTAAAACCCGTTTTTGCATAATTTGGCATTAAGGCATATGTGCAAATTCACACAAATTATTTCATTTGATATTTCGGAATGATTCATGACAGCTTTTCAGCTGCTGGCAGAGTGTCTCTCAAGCGTGACTTAAGGATTAAATTGAGCAGAGCAAACTGAAACCGAACAGCCAAGCTGTGCTTTTGTTATGTGAAATAAACATTGTTCAACTCAAATTTGTCCAATTGTCCTGGTTACCACAAATAAGTAGGGAAATAAAACAAAATATAATGGCAAAGGGTTGCCTGTCAGAGTATTTCTCGTTCTCACTTCACAGGCAGAGGAACACTGAGAAACTCCACAAAAATAGTGGTACCCACGTCCCTACGTACCAACTGCCCTATCAAACAAAAGAGACGGCACGCTACTGGCTGCAAACAATTTTGCTTTATTGGAGCAAGTGCACACTACATGTTACGGATATTACATACTTCTTCAGGTGTCACCTGAAGAAGGATGTAATATCTGAGTGTTTGTGGTGCTATTCTCTTACTCCAATAATGTGATCACATAAGCACACCTGCCCAGGTTAATGAGTACAAACACCTTAAAGAGAACCTGAACTGAAAATAAAAAGTCAAAATAACCATACACAGGTCATACTTACCTCCTGTGTAGTCTACTCCTCAATCTCTTTCTCCTCTCCTGCATCCTATTTGCCCACTGTGATCAATTGAATTCTCAGTCCTCCATTTTAAAAAATGGCCATTACTCCATAACAGCTTCCTGGTCAGCACACTGTTAAACTGTAATATAGCCCATGCGAGCCATAGGGAAACATGGACATTACCCTGCTTATTCAGTTGTAACTGACAGGTGCTGTGTGGAAAGAATTTATGAAGATTTATAAGTAATCATATGTATATCCTTTATATTCCCACGTGGCTATAAGAACCACATTAATGTAATCAGACCAGTGTGCTAGAGTGACACTTTAACCACCCTGACGTTCTATTAAGATCGCCAGGGCAGCTGCGGGAGGGTTTTTTTAAAATAAAAAAAAAACGATTTCATGCAGCCAACTGAAAGTTGGCTGCATGAAAGCCCACTAGAGGGCGCTCCGGAGGCGTTCTTCCGATCGCCTCCGGCGCCCAGAATAAACAAGGAAGGCCGAAATGAGCGGCCTTCCTTGTTTTGCTTAGATCGTCGCCATAGCGACGAGCGGAGTGACGTCATGGACGTCAGCCGACGTCATGACGTCAGCCGCCTCCGATCCAGCCCTTAGCGCTGGCCGGAACTTTTTGTTCCGGCTACGCTGGGCTCAGGCGGCTGGGGGGACCCTCTTTCGCCGCTGCTCGCGGCGGATCGCCGCAGAGCGGCGGCGATCGGGCAGCACACGCGGCTGGCAAAGTGCCGGCTGCGTGTGCTGCACTTTATTTGATGAAAATCGGCCCAGCAGGGCCTGAGCGGCAGCCTCCGGCGGTGATGGACGAGCTGAGCTCGTCCATACCGCCAGGCTGGTTAAATAATATGATTATAAATATTGCCTTAAGAGTTATCACAATATTACTGAATGAATGTATGTTCTTGAGCTATTTACTGTGCACAGCTTATTATGCTTTTTCAGGGGAATTCCAGCCTTTCAGAAGACAAAAAAACAATCTAAAGTGTCAGTTTGAACCAGATTTCCATAGGCGGATTTGTCCTTGCTGGTCACTGACTAGAGGTCAAAACGAAACTTCATGTACCAGGACTACTGTTTCATTTTCAGTGAAACGAAACCCAGCCTGAAGTGGAACTTGAATTAACAGGAAGTCTCTTGAAGGACACAGAAAAACCCGCCCAACGAGGAAGTCCAAGTCTCCTTTGGATACTGCTCATTGGACTTCCAGGATGACAGCCTGGAGGAAGGAATATGTTAGCATATTAACTGGGGTATAAAGATCAGCAGAGGAAGGAAGTCCTCACCTTTTCTGACTAGCCAAGCTGCAGTTAGCGTGTAGTTTCTTTAATACGCTGGTTCATGAAAAGGTCCTCAGCTGAGTAAATAAAGATTTTACTTTCATTGGCACCAATTGAAGAGGTCTCATCGTATAAGTTATTTCTTTTAACATCTGACATATAACTGACAGCAACTATCACTGTAAGAAGAAAATGGTGAGCTTCTGAGAGGAACTGACAGTGAGGTTAGTATGTAATATTCATTTGCAGCTACGTCATGTGTTTATTTTAAATAATTTTACTTGCTTCAGGTTCCCTTTAACTATCTGACTGGAAAGTTCTCAGTAATCCAGACCAAGTGTTATAATATTGCTTTTATTACTTCTTTGTGTTGACAGATTTATTCAAAGTTGTTCTGCCAACAACCCATTTTACCTGCAAGCATATTCTTAACCACTTCCCGACCGCCGTATTGACAAATGGCGGCCGGGAAGTGCACCCCTCAAGGACCGCCGTATTGACAAATGGCGGCGGTGCTTGTAGGGGCATGGGCGGAGCGATCGCGTCATCCGTGACGCGATCCTCCGCCGGCGCCTGTCTCCGCTCACCCGCCGCAACATCCCGCCGGCCATACGGAAGCGCCGGCGGGATGTTAACCCGACGATCGCCGCATACAAAGTGTATAATACACTTTGTAATGTTTACAAAGTGTATTATACAAGCTGCCTCCTGCCCTGGTGGTCCCAGTGTCCGAGGGACCACCAGGGCAGGCTGCAGCCACCCTAGTCTGCACCCAAGCACACTGATTTCTCCCCCCCCTGCCCCAGATCGCCCACAGCACCCCTCAGACCCCCACTACCCACCCCCCAGACCCCTGTTTGCACCCAATCACCCCCCTAATCACCCATCAATCACTCCCTGTCACTATCTGTCAACGCTATTTTTTTAACCCCCCCCCTGCCCCCTCCTGATCACCCCCCCACCCTTCAGATTCTCCCCAGACCCCCCCCCCTGTGTACTGTATGCTTCTATCCCCCCTGATCACCTGTCAATCACCCAATCACCCCCTGTCACTGCCACCCATCAATCAGCCCCTAACCTGCCCCTTGCGGGCAATCTGATCACCCACCCACACCAATAGATCGCCCGCAGATCCGACATCAGATCACCACCCAAGCGCAGTGTTTACATCTATTCTCTCCTCTAAACACCCACTAATTACTCATCAGTCACCCATCAATCACCCCCTATCACCACCTGTCACTGTTACCCATCAGATCAGACCCTAATCTGCCCCTTGCGGGCACCCAATCACCCGCCTACACGCTCAGATTGCCCTCAGACCCCCCCTTATCAATTCGCCAGGGCATTATTTACATCTGTCCTTCCCTGTAATAACCCACTGATCACCCATCAGTCACCCCCTGTCACTGCCACCCATCAGTCACCCCCTGTCACTGCCACCCATCAATCAGCCCCTAACCTGCCCCTTGCGGGCAATCTGATCACCCACCCACACCAATAGATCGCCCGCAGATCCGACATCAGATCACCTCCCAAGTGCAGTGTTTACATCTGTTCTCTCCTCCAAACACCCACTAATTACCCATCAATCACCCCCTGTCACTGCTACCCATCAGATTAGACCCCTATCTGCCCGTAGGGCACTCAATCACCCGCCCATACCCTCAGAACGCCCTCAGACCCCAGCCCTGATCACTTCGCCAGTGCATTGCTTGCATCTATTCCCCCCTCTAATCACACCTTGCGACACCCATCAATCACCTCCTGTCACACCCTAGCACACCTACCCATCAGATCAGGCCCTAATTTGCCCCGTGTGGGCTCCTGATCACTCGGCCAAACCCTCAGATCCCCCTCAGACCCCCTTCCGATCACCTCCCCAGTGCATTGATTGCATCTATTTTCCCCTCTAACCACCCCCTGAGACACCCATCAATCACCTCCTGTCACCCCCTAGCACCCCTATCCATCAGATCAGGCCCAATACAACCTGACATCTAAAAGGCCACCCTGCTTATGACCGGTTCCACAAAATTCGCCCCCTCATAGACCACCTGTCATCAAAATTTTCAGATGCTTATACCCCTGAACAGTAATTTTGAGACATTTGGTTTCCAGACTACTCACGGTTTTGGGCCCGTAAAATGCCAGGGCGGTATAGGAACCCCACAAACTGACCCCATTTTAGAAAAAAGACACCCCAATGTATTCTGTTAGGTGTATGACGAGTTCATAGAAGATTTTATTTTTTGTCAAAAGTTAGCGGAAATTGATTTTTGTTTTTTTTTCACAAAGTGTCATTTTTCACTAATTTGTGACAAAAAATAAAATCTTCTATGAACTTGCCATACACCTAACGGAATACCTTGGGGTGTCTTTCTAAAATGGGGTCACTTGTGGGGTTCCTATACTGCCCTGGCATTTTAGGGGCCCTAAACCGTGAGGAGTAGTCTAGAAAACAAATGCCTCAAAATGACCTGTGATTAGGACGTTGGGCCCCTTAGCGCACCTAGGCTGCAAAAAAAGTGTCACACATGTGGTATCACCATACTCAGGAGAAGTACTATAATGTGTTTTGGGGTGTATTTTTACACATACCCATGCTGGGTGGGAGAAATATCTCTGTAAATGGACAATTGTGTGTAAAACAAATCAAACAATTGTCATTTACAGAGATATTTCTCCCACCCAGCATGGGTATGTGTAAAAATACACCCCAAAACACATTATACTACTTCTCCTGTCCTCGCATTTTGGGGGGTGCTAATTTGTAAGCACCCCTGTAAAGCCTAAAGGTGCTCATTGGACTTTGGGCCCCTTAGCGCAGTTAGGGTGCAAAAAAGTGCCACACATGTAGTATTGCTGTACTCGGGAGAAGTAGTATAATGTGTTTTGGGGTGTATTTTTACACATACCCATGCTGAGTGGGAGAAAGATCTCTGTAAATGGACAATTGTGTGTAAAAAAAATTAAAAAATTGTCATTTACAGAGATATTTCTCCCACCCAGCATCGGTATGTGTAAAAATACACCCCAAAACACATTATACTACTTCTCCCGAGTACGGCAATACCACATGTGTGGCACTTTTTTGCAGCCTAACTGCGCTAAGGGGCCCAAAGTCCAATGAGCACCTTTAGGCTTTACAGGGGTGCTTACAAATTAGCACCCCCCCAAAATGCGAGGACAGTAAACACACCCCACAAATGACCCCATTTTGGAAAGTAGACACTTCAAGGTATTCAGAGAGGGGCATGATGAGTCCGTGGCAGATTTCATTTTTTTTTTGTCGCAAGTTAGAAGAAATGGAAACTTTTTTTTTTTGTCACAAAGTGTCATTTTCCGCTTACTTGTGACAAAAAATAATATCTTCTATGAACTCACTATGCCTCTCAGTGAATACTTTGTGATGTCTTCTTTACAAAATGGGGTCATTTGGGGGGTATTTATGCTATCCTGGAATTCTAGCCCCTCATGAAACATGACAGGTGGTCAGAAAAGTCATAGATGCTTGAAAATGGGAAAATTCACTTTTTGCACCATAGTTTGTAAACGCTATAACTTTTACCCAAACCAATAAATATACACTGAATGGGTTTTTTTTAATCAAAAACATGTTTGTCCACATTTTTCGTGCTGCATGTATACAGAAATTTTACTTTATTTGAAAAATGTCAGCACAGAAAGTTAAAAAAATCATTTTTTTGCCAAAATTCATGTCTTTTTTGATGAATATAATAAAAAGTAAAAATCGCAGGAGCAATCAAATAGCACCAAAAGAAAGCTTTATTAGTGACAAGAAAAGGAGCCAAAATTCATTTAGGTGGTAGGTTGTATGAGCGAGCAATAAACCGTGAAAGCTGCAGTGGTCTGAATGGAAAAAAAGTGGCCGGTCCTTAAGGGGGGTAAAGCCCACGGTCCTCAAGTGGTTAAAAGTTTTCATCACTAGTAATCTGCCCATCATCCCAAAGTACACTCATTAAACTAAAAAAAAAAAATCATAATAATTTGTTAACACACAAAAAGTTTTCTTATTTAACAACCAAAACACATTTTAATAATGCAAACTAAAAAAACAAAACAAAAAAACAAACAAACCCCATTCCACACTATGCAATACTAAAATAACATTTCTGCGCTTGGGTTTTGCAGTGCAGTTCTTAAAGGTCTGGTAAATGCCAACTTTCCTGACCTCTAGTACTTCCCGGGACATTTTATCATGTGTGAAAGTGCTAATTCACATGCTTAACATAAGAATAGTATTGCATTTCTACCCTATCCTCTGCTATAATTGAGTTTACCCGATGGATATTTTTAACTGAATACATAGGCTAGTCCAGGCAAATCTAGCTGCTAATGCAAAGTATTATGAAAAGTATTAAGAGTGAATTAAATCTCACTTTCTTATTAACAGTGTCTCATAGATTTCATTTAATAGAAGCCTCAAATATTAAGAGAACTCATGCAGTAAAGCAAAAGCGTTTCTGATAATCTTTTCCAATAGAAAATGGAGATAATGCAACTTTCTGTTTACTTCAATGATGCTATATTTCAATCTGAGCAGACAATAGAGAAGATTAACACCAAAATAATGTATATTAAAACTGCTGCCATCAAAAGAAAACAGCAAATTTGTATGGTCATTCCATCCAAAAGTGATCTGTCGGCTATCAGTGGCTTGATCCTTGATTTGTGATTCTAGTCATAAGAACTATTTGAAGCAATAAGGCAATCTGTTCCTAGAAGTGTTGATACTTTGGGTGTCCCTTCTCACCGGTGGTATTCCCACCCATTTTGTTGCCTTATCCATAAAACAAAACAAGGAAAAATCCAAAATAGAATGAGAAATATTTTAATGGCTGTGTCAGGGATGCATTAGCACCATGTGAGTCTCACCACAAAATGAGCTTGGTATCTCATGCCATTGTTTATCGATTTCTAAATACAGCCACAATATTGGCACCCTTGCATTTATTTCAGAAAAGGCAATCACAAATGCTGTTTGGAAAGAACATTTTCTCCTGCGTCATCTCCAAGGAGATCATTTGTCATGTTATCTAGAAAAATGTTTTCAGCACTTCAGCAATTGAAAAGCTACTAAAAAGTAGGTAAAATGGTAATATCAAACATATTTTGAGTAATTTCTTTCTTAGTGGGAGCATTAAAGGTGTTATTGATAAGCTTTAAAAATATCTCCTAGGAGAAAACTTTATAGGATTTAGACTTGGGGTAATTGTTGGCCACTTCTTAAAATCTTTTATATTGCTTGTTGAAGTATGCTTTGGGTCACTGTCGTGCTGCAAGACCCCTGACTGCCAGCTGAGACTCAGCCTTTTGAAACTGGGTCCTACATTGCGCCCCAGAATTCTTTGGTGGTCTTAAGATTTATAAAAAGTCAAGACAACCAGTGCCTGAATCAGCAAAGCAATTCTCCCCAAAACAGTGAACATCCTCAATGTTTGCCTGTAGGAATCATATTCTTATTTTTGAAGGCTTTTTTTTTTTATTTACTGTAAACAGTTGAATCATGTGCGTAACCGAAAAACTGTATGGTTTTTCTCATTTGGCCATAGGAGTTTCTTCACGGATTGTGGCTTCCACAGGTACGTTTTAGCAAACTCCAGTCTTGTTTCTGCATGTTTCTGTGCAAGCAGTTGGGCCCTTCTAGTTCTCCTACCATAGTGTCCCTTGTACCCTGTGCCTGCAGGTCAGCTTGAACTTGTTTGGAAGTTGCTTGAGGGTCTTTATCCAATATCAATCATCGATTGCTACAGGCGAGTTAAAATCTAAATTAAAGAAGCACTGCAATGAGATATAGCAGGATGTAAAACATTATTAAGGATACCCAATTTTTACATTAATTATCCTGGTTTCATAATTAGAAACACTTCCTATCCATCTATTGCTGTATATTGGTATTCAACCCCACCCTCCCAGAGATGTTTATCCTAGGTTATTTAGTTGTGCAGCCTTCCACTCCTATAGCATTCTGTGAGACCAGGGCCTATATGCAGTTAGTTTTTTCTCCTATGTTTTGCCCTAGGTGATAATTTTTCATCTTCATTAGAATATCTTTTCAGCACTTTGCAATTGAAAAGTTCCAAAAAGTAAGTGAAAAAGTACTTTCAAAACAATTTATAGTATTTTTTTTGCTTGCTGGTGATTTAAAAGGCATTTTATTGACAGTTATTTCTGCTCACTTTGGAACACAGAGAAAACAAACATTCCACAGTGAAGCACCTTTCCAGCAGTAAATATGTTGCCATCTATGATAAATTTAAGAATGTAAACCACAAAAAGGAAACATTTTACAATGGGCAAATATTGACTAAATAGTGTATAAAAACATTTTAAAATATACCCAATTTTACTCATTAAGTTACATCCAGTAAAGTTTCTCTTAAAACGAGTATCCCATATTTGAAACGTAATTATTTCAAACATTTCTGATAACGTGCACATAATCTTGTCTAGGCCATTTTTAATGTTTTGTGTGGAATATTTAAGATTTTTTTCCCTTTATTTTAATGTGTTCTTCCAGACATGCATGAAATAGAGGCACAAGGAAAAACGGGTGCCGGGAGAAGCCAATACAAGTGTAAATTATAAATATCGTTGCATAGTTATAGTTAATTATAAATGTGTTGTATAGTAAAATATAAGTAAATGTCACCGATATTTTACTACAACTAAGCCTAACCCTACTCTAGCACAGAACCCTCCCTCCTCCAATGCCTAACGTTACAAGCCCTCTTCTTGACGCCTTACCCTAAAACCTTCCTTACTGACGCCTAACCCTAAAGGTGGGTACACACGTCAGATAAAAGTCTTTGGAAAATGAAAGATCACAGACCAATTTTACCCCCTTTCATGTAGTATGAGAGCCATACTCTACAGTCTATTCTATGGAGCTGAACTCCCCATCAGATAAACATCTTTGCAAGATGCTGCACACAAAGATGCTGTACACATGCAACAGATCAATATCTGCAAAAGATCAATCCCTGCAAAAGATCCATTCCTGCAAAATGCTTTCATAGTCCATGACATCTGCAGATCATCATACACACCTTGTTGAATGGACATTCATCTGCAGATCAGACAATTATCTGCCGATCTGAAGATCCAACCTGGTGGATCTGATCCACAGATAATTGTCCGTGAAACAAGATGTGTATGATGATCTGCAGATATCATAGACTATGAATGCAGTTTGCAGGAACGGATCTTTTGCAGGAACTGATCTTTTGCAGATACTGATGTGTTGCATGTGTACAGCATCTTTGTGTGCAGCATCTTGCAAAGATTTTTATCTGATGGGGAGTTCTGCTCCATAGAATAGACTGTGTAGAGTATGGCTCTCATACTACATGAAGGGGGGTAAAATTGGTCTGTGATCTTTCATTTTCCAAAGACTTATCTGCCGTGTGTACCCATCTTAAAATCCCCCTTCCTAACCTTATTTTCAAAACAATAAATTTTAAAACAATTGTAAAAAATGCAGGGCTGTGGAGTCGGAGTCGGGACAATTTTGGGTGCCTGGAGTCGGAGTCGGGAAAAAAATGCACCGATCCAGACGCCTAATGAATTTAAACTTTAATTAAAATAGAAGATATGATTCAATGTTCTATTTCTCAGATAATAGTCATCATAAATAATTTATACATACAGTAATAGCTGTGCTTAGTCCACAAAAATGAAATAAACCAATCAAAATGAGTTACTTGTGCTGCTTCAATAAAGCAGTCCCCATATTTTTAAAGTCAGATATACACATCTGATTGTGACTGTATATATGATGTGTACACAGGATCTCTTATATATACGAAATAGCATCTATGCTGTAAGTATAAAGCCTGATGTGTAGCCGTGTCACTAATAGAGATTATCAATGAGATGGAAATAGTTCTGCGTTGATTCTGATTTATGCAAAGTTACACACTCTCTTTGCTCATGAAATCAAATAATTTGATATGTTGTTAAAACTTGGTTTGGTGACTACGAATTAAATGGTACCTGAGAAGGATGAAAAGAAAAGTTTTATACATACCTGGGGCTTCTTCCAGCCCCCTTGAGGCTAATCAGTCCCTCGCTGTCCACCTCCACCACCTCCATCTTCTGCTATAAGTCCTGGTAATTTAGCCAGTCAGCGCAGTCCGGCCGCATGCCGCTTCCACAGCCAGGAGCGTTCTGCACATGCGCAACAGTGCTGCGCAGGTATAGTACGCTCCCGGCGGTGGAGTGTGTGCATGCACACTACGCCAGACTGGCTTAAGTACCTAGACTCATAGCAGAAGATCCAGGTGGCGGAGGAGGACAACGAGGGACTGATTAGCCCGAAGGGGCTGGAGGAAGCCCCAGGTATGCATAAAACTTTAATTTCATCTGTCTCAGATTTACTTTGTTACACAGTAGTACTATACTCTACATATGCACTCTCCACAGAGCTGCAGGGAATCCACTGAGAATGTTGTGCACATTGAACACAGAGGTGTTGTCTATCACCCATAAACTTGGTTCAGATTGTGCATGAAGAATGTGTAATAGAGGAAGAATCTCCTTATTCCCCTGCAGAGTACCTGCACATCACTCTTACATGTACCCACAGTTACATTGCCTAGGGCCTGATAGATGTTCTTTGTTCTGGCCTGTACCTTTTACAAGTACTCTTACCAAGGACTAGTTTTAGTCTATGACTAAAGGGAATAAATATGGCAGTCTCCATATCCTTCTCACTTCAGTTGTCTTTTAAAATTCCTAAGCGTTGGCAGTTAAGAGACGAATTTCATGTTACATACTTTCAATCAATAAGATTGTAATATGCAAATTAGAGGAGTCGGAGTCGAGAAGTCTGAGTCAGTGGAATCCTAAACTGAGGAGTCGGAGTCGGTGGATTTTTGTACCGACTCCACAGCACAAACATTTGTAAACACAAAAGACAAATTTTCAAACACTATAAGGGCTGGTGCACACCGAGCGGCTTTTTCAGCGTTCCTGCAGCCGCTTGCGGCTGCGGATCCGCTTGGTCAATGTATCTCAATGGGGTGGTGCACACCAGAGCGGGAGGCATTTTGCAGAAACGAAAAATGCCTGGGTGAGGCATTTTTGGGATTTCGGATGCGTTTCTGCCTCAATGTTAAGTATAGGAAAAACGCAAACCGCTCTGAAAAACGCCTGTTCAGAGCGGTTTTGCCGGCGTTTTTGTTACAGAAGCTGTTCAGTAACAGCTTTACTGTAACAATATATGAAATCTACTATACTGAAAACCGCAGCAGCAATCCGCAAAACGCTAGCAAAACGCCATAGAAAAATAAAAAAAAGCGTTTCAAAATCTGCTAGCATTTTGCGGATCTGCTAGCGGTTTTTGGTGTGCACCGGCCCTATCAGTCTAATGTTCAAAGCTAGATTTATCGGGTGCCCAAATTTTTACTTTTGGCACCCAACAGCCGATATTTGCATTAGCGCCTATGGCAGCGCCCAAATCGTCCAAAAGCTGCAGGCGTCCAAAATTTGACAAACAAAATAAATAAACATGACAATACAAAAGCATCTTTAATTGCTACTATTTTCTAGGAAAAGTGGTGGATTTACTCATAAAAATGTAAGGGTGCCAATATTTTTGACCATGATTATGTGTACGTATATACTTTGCATATTAGTTTAAAACTAATACTTTTATGCCTTACTGCCAGTTTCAGTACAATATGCTTTGGAGTTGATTGCCAAGGTTTTCTTTTTAACCACTTCGCATTCAGTCGTTTTCACTTTATGCATCTGAGCAATGTTCACCTCCCATTCATAAGCCTAAAACTTTATCACTACTTATCACAATGAACTGATCTATATCTTGTTTTTTTCCGCCACCAATTAGGCTTTCTTTGGGGGGTACATTTTTCTAAGAGCCACTTTACATTTTAACAGGAAGAATAAGGAAAAAACGGAAAAAATTCATTATTTCTCAGTTTTCGGCCATTATAGTTTTAAAATAATACATGCCTCCATAATTAAAACCCACTTATTGTATTTGCCAATTTTTCCCGGTTAATATACAATTTAAATGATGTCCCTATCACAATGTATGACGAAGTATTTTATTTGAAAATAAAAGTGCATTTTTTCCGTTTTGCATCCATCACTCTTTACAAGCTAAAAATTAAAAAAAAAAATAGAAATATTTCATCTTTACTTTGATATTTAAAAAGTTTAGACCCTTAGGTAAATTTTTACATGTTTTTTTTTTCTCTTAAACATTTTATGTGGGTATTTTTTGGAGGGTGGGATCTAAATTGGCATTTTAAATGTAAATATATGATTATTTCTATATTTTTTTACATTTAGGTGTAGTTTTACTTTTTGGCCACAAGATGGCAGCCATGAGTTTGTTTAGTGACGTCACTCTAAGCGTAACATGTACGCTTAGAGGGACGCTAGAGCCAGAAAAAGCGAAGCTCCTGAGAGAAGCTGTTGCTTTTTCTGCGGGGGAGAGGAATCAGTGATCGGGCACCATAGCCTGATTCACTGATTGCCTGGCTAACAAACCGCGGGCCGGGAGTGCACATGGTCTCCTGGACGTAACTTTTACGTCCGGGAAGGTTAATTGGTTAAAGGGAATCGCAAGTGAGAGCAATATGTAGGCTGCCATCTTCAGTCACTTATAAACAATACCACTTGCCTGTCTGTCATGCTGAGCTTTTGGCTTTAGAACAAGAATGCAGTCAGTGGCGTCAGAACAGAGTCACAGCATCTGATCTGCATGTTGATTCTGTGCCAGTAACTTAAAGTGCTAGAGGCAGAGCATCAGCAGAGAAGTTAGGCATCAGGCATTGTTTATTAGGATGCGTCCATATTACTCTCACTTAAGTTTCCCTTTAATGGAGTTAGTAAAATGTAAATAATTCTGGATTTCATACAAAATTCTTTGCATCTTGGAAATGGGCCAATCAAATTTGGCAGCAACACAACTATTTCAATGAATTGGCCCAATTCCAAACTACATAGCATTTGCAATACAACTGGATGCATGTCAGAATTATTAGCAGCTCACTGACTGACATCTAGTGATTAGACATTGCTTTTGGGATCTGGTAGGGACTGTGGAAGAAGGTGTAGTAAATCTATTAATCATCCTCCCTCTAGTCTTTGATGGGATGTAGATTGGGAAAGGGAGTGGAGTTGTACAGCTAGACTCTTGGATACTGCAGGAAGGAGCATGTCAGTCTATTTATAGGGGGTCACGAGTCTTCCAAACCCATAGACCCCAAAGATGAGAAAGAGGGTAATTATGCATAAGGTGGATTTGTGAGTAGAGGTTGCAGGCCTGCTTAGTCAATTCTCAAATTCAGTTTGTAAGTTTTACAATAAAAATCTTTCTCCTAGAGCTTCTTTACATCTTGGCCCCCTTAAAATGAAAATTGCAATGAGTACAACCATGGGTAGATTGGATAGTGCAGAGTTTAAACAACAAACAAGCTGTCTAAAGATATCGGTTACGAATAACAAAAGCACACAGATAATAGCAGAGATTATCCAGGACCTCAGTGAGGAATGTTTAACACTATGCCAGACCCAGCCCTAGTGGTACAGTACCCATATTGCGGGGTCCACTGCATCAGAATAATGGCAACAAAGTTCACAGTCTGAAAAAAATATATACATGCAAACTTACCAACAGAAAATGCTTATTAGCTTTGCCTTGACTGTATCTGCTGCCGCTCCAATAAAACTGAGCGAACTGGACCTAGTATGGTTGGTGGTTCAATAACTGTATTTGATTGATTTTAGTTCAAAGCTGTAAGGATAAATGTAAGGGAAATATAAAAAAAAAAAAGTCCCTGTTTTTTTTTGACTGAATTCTAATCCAATGTCAATCATATTATTGTACTTTACCTGTGGAAATTGAATAATCAAAATTGGTTGTGACATCAAAGTGCAGTTGACCCAGTGTATACCTATATACGATTGATTAAAGATTCTTGATCTAATAATCAGCGTATCAATCAAAATATAATTTTTTCATAATCGAAAAGTGTATGGCCAGATTATCAGCATGTGGCCACCATACAATCTTGAATGTACAATCTTGTCCAGTTGTACAATTTCTATATACTACAAGAGCTTATATAAATAGTTCGAAGTATTCTAAGTTTGTTAGCCCTTATATTCCATAGATGTGTTAGGCTAGACTATTACGCCTGAATGGTGTATGGCTGGGAAGAGTATCATTCATAGTCAGTTATCTATAATCATGTCCCATATCCTCTGCATCAATTAAGAAAACAAAAAACCTTAAAACAAAATGTTTATCATGAAGCTAGCAAATAGACTGTATATTTTCCACCACTAATAGTGCTAACATAAAATTACCAATGTGTGCCCAACGCAGTCAGAAAAATTAACTCCCCTGTGCTAAATGGCAAAAACATGGTAATAATTTACATTCAGATGGATCTGTTCTTGTAAAGCCTTTTACTTTAAGTGCATCTTAATTACTGTAATGCCTGGTTAAGGGTGACCACCACTTCTAGCTAAACACTTCCTCAAATTACAGTGCAATAAACATGTAACACCTCTAAAATGCTTATGTGAAAATGCTAATATTTCCGTGGTCACAATGACCCATGGTAATTTCAAAAGTATTACAAATAACTATGTCAAAATTATGTTAAAACATGGTACAGGAACATTATAAAAGAAAAAGAAATTGCGTATTTTAATTTTATATACCTTGTTTCGGTATTAAAAAGGAAAAAGAAGTGCACATTGAATAGAATGTAGATAGCCTGTGATATATTATAATTCATTTCCTGACAAAAAGCAGCTTTAACTGTGTTAATTTAGGTGTAAAGCTGTGCAAGGTGAAGTCATTATTTGCGCTTTGCGCCCCACATCTTGCAAATTTATTGGGGTAGGAAGGTCAGGAAAGGTTAAAGCTAAGGTTGTGTAAACTGCAGGAAAGCGTAAAGGACCACTTTCATGGACATATTTAAAATACCTGTAAACCCATACAGCTAAGAAGTACATTTCTTCTCGAGTAAAATGAGCTATAAATTACTTTTATCTTATGTTACTGTCACTTACAGAAGGTAGTAAATGCCTGACTAGTCCATATCCTCATGGCAGATTTTCAGTATTTCCTTTATTCTTCAGAAAAGCACTACTTAGAAAGGGTCTATGCAAAGATGCAGGCAACCTCCCTCCAGTTTGCACAATATTTACACTATTCAGTAAGTACTTTTGAAAATAAAGAAGAATTCACCATGAAGAGATGACCTAGTCCAAAACCTGCCAGGTCTGTCAGATTCTCACTACCTACTGTAAATGACAGCAACATAGGAAAAAAAGTAAATGACTGTATAGTGCATTTTACTCTGAGAAAAATGTAAAAAATGTAAATATCTATACACACACATACATACATGTGTATTTTACAATTTTTCGGGATAGTGGTCCTTTAAGGTTATTAGGCTAGGGCAGTTGGTGAAGGGTAAGGTATTTTATCAGGTTTGGGTTACTGGTAGACTAGGACTTAAGGTTAGGCATGGCTTCTAGCATATAGGTTAAGAGTTATATTTAGGTAAGAGGTAAAGTTACAGAGCTGACGGCATCAGTGGTACACAGGATCTTACAAGACTATGAGGGTGTGTGTGTGTGTGTGTGTGTGTGTGTGTGTGTGTGTGTGTGTGTGTGTGTGTGTGTGTGTGTGTGTGTGTGTTTTACTGGTCCACTAGAAGGTGCATGGGGTAGCAGGAGGTCAGGATATTGGGTTTGCCCAAAACAACTTAATATGCTATATTGAGTTAATCAGCACAGAGGTATTGGTGCTTAATTTAAACATAAATATAAGTTGCATCAGCTTAACCACCTTAGCAGTATGAACGAACTCAGCTCGTCCATTACCGCCGCGGTGGATTGCTCAGCCCCTTGTGGGTCTTTTTTGACAATTTTCACTCGATCGTCACCGCTCACCGCCGCTACGCGCCGCGAAAGAGGGCCCTCCCCAGACTCATTGCGCAGCCTGGCCAATCACCACCAGGCTGCGCTAAGGGGTGGATCGGGACTCCCCTGACGTCATGACATTGATGATGTCATTCCGATCATTGCCATTGCGACGGCGGAAGCCCTAACAGGAAATCCTGTTCAGAGCGGGATATCCTGTTGGGTATAATCGCCTGCGGCAATCGGAGGGGTAGGAGGGATGCCGCAGGGTGGGGGGAATCATGTAGCTAGCGCTAGGCTAAAAAAACATGAAAAAAAAACAACCCGCGGCCGAGTGCCGAAAAACAATCAAACGCCAGGGTGGTTAATATCACAAGGGCAGTACAGTGTCAAAGCATTAGCACTTATGATATATCTCTAGATTTCAATTCCAGCCAACTTCAAAAAACCGCTCTACATGTAGTGTGTACATTTTTCTATAAATTTCATGTTTGTGTTCCTGTTTCCGTACACATCTCACAAAACATACCAGGAGGTTAACTGGTTTCTCCAATACTGGCCCCTAGATTGTCATGAATACATTAGGCTGCAAGTCCCTCTGAAACAATATGAATACTGTATATATAAACAAAAAAGAATTAAAGTGCAAGTAAGCTAGAAAGATTATGGCCTCAATTCACTAAGCTTTATCAAACACTATCAAACATTTGATGATTTACCTCATGGGTAAAATCTCATTTTGAATTCACTAAGGTGTTATAGATTTATTGAACGTTTAAGCTAAGAATATCACATTTAGAATCCCTCGATGTTAAGTTATATGTAAATTCATACCACGGCCTAAAAAATGCCACCCAAAAATCTTAAAAAATTAATTTAAAATATACCTGAACTACGCAAAGCTACCTAAGGCAAGCGCTGAGGTATGTTCATGCTGAGTCTTCATACATCTGTGTGTGTTGCCTGTTCCTCTCCTTGTTCCCCCCAGTCCCTGTAATTCAGTGAAATATCTGACTTTCATCTGAATTCAAATGTTCAGACAGGAAGAGGAAAGCTTGAGGGGATGCTACCACCGATCCCCCTCCCATTAAGGGAAGCGAATTAGGGGAGGGGAAGAGGAGGGATTGGGAAGGTGATAGAAATGCACAACTAAACTTGAAGTGCAATACAGGAGTCCCTAAGAAGGTCTCACATGATGTATAGATCTTAAAGCAGACCCAAAATCTTGCACAGCAATGGAAAGTCTTTATTCCACATATACAAGGAATCATTATTCAAAGTCTATTCTTGCCTATGGGCTTTGCATGACAGAATGAGAGGCCATTGGAAAGTACTGCAATTTCAGCTTTGCTAGCTTGATATGGGTAAATTGTTATTACATCTGTGCTGCTTTTGTATCCACTGTTTATTCTAAGTCTCCAAAGTTTATTTGCCTTGTTAATTAGTATTCTATTTAAAAACAAAAAAACCCACTGCAATTCATAAACAAATGGCTGGCTATAAAGAGAATCTGTCTCCAACTGTATGTGAGGTCAGACCTGAGACATATATTGTGTCTGTCCCATCCTCCTTCACTACTCTGCTCTTACTGGCAACTGTCACCATCTCTAGTCATGTCATGTTGGTGATAAGATTAGTGAAGACTGGTCTAGTGGCAGCTGGCCAATGGGAACAGTTTAATGAGTGAAAGAGGAAGGAGTGGGCACAATTCACAACTCAGTCCTGGCCTCTGTCTTTAAGCAGACACAGGTTCACACAGATGCTTGTGGTGAGGTAAACAATGTCCAGGACACTCTGTAACGCTGCCCATTCAAATAAATGTACAACACTTGGTAACGTCATTTACCGCAGTTTGCACAAAAGCAGCATTTCGATCTCCCGTCATTTTGTTTTTTCTTGGATGCAACCTGCACCAACTGTGGCACTATCGTATTGATGTCAAAACATAACGTACAATGCGAATGACAAGAAAACATTGCTAAAGGTAGACAAATGCTTTGCTGCACACATCCTGGGCGTTTGAACGAGAAACTGGGTGGCTACAGGCTTCTGGTTCAGACACCAGTCACAAGTGCAACATAAGAGTAAGGGCTGCTTCAAAGTGCATTTGGGTAGATTTTTCATAGTACACTTGGTACTGAAACACCCAGTTGTTTTCTTAAAGACAAGCATTAATATTATTACGATTTTTTAACTATCCAGGACAAGTTTTGGATTTTGTATCTATCACAATTTCGTTAACTAGTTTTTCTGCTTTTATAAGTATTATTGTCTTTCACATTTTTTGGAAGATAAATACACTTTATGCTTGCTCTTTTTCTTCCTGACTTAACCTTATCACCTCACCAGGCAGTTTTGTTCATCTTATTTCCTACTCATTTTTTTCCAGACTTCTTCTGTATCTATGAACACACGCTCTTTAATTGCTTCCTAGTTGCTCTTTTATTTATTTTTTTGTCCCCAGTCACACCAAAGACATGCAGCCAAATTGTACTTTTTGTTTGATTTTAATGCTGTATTTTTCTTGGCATTCTTTTTTCTCTTCAGAAGATCATATTTAAGTTCACATTCTATAATGACAATTGGTTTCCTAACTTTTCTTTGGCTGGTAGTCTTGAGTACTGTTTCCCGTATTATCAAACAATAGTCGCTGTTTAGCTCTGCTCCTTCTTTGACACTTCCTTATTCCTTTGCTTGTTTATAGAGACTATGATTGCCTTTATCTTACTGGTTTATCCCTTGTGTATCTGTGCACTGGCTTATATGAGAGTTGTGTATTTTCAATAGCAGATGGTTGGATGCACACAAATACTCTATTCTTTCTTAGTGGTTACAGATCTTTGCATCCTCTCTAAACTTTCCCACAATATTTTGTTTCTCCTTGTATGTCTTTGCGCTCCTTCATGAAAATCTACCAAAAATCAAAATAAAACCTTGTACTTTTGTAATCAATCTCCTAAGGAGTCTTTGGAAGGGATTAAAAGGTGTGTGATGTCTGTAACTTTAACTTTGTGCAACTAGATGGCGATAAGCACAATCCTGAATTACCAGGAAGTGTTTAATTTGTTTTACTTTACTTTTGTTTTGTTATTATGAATGGACATGGCCCCTGATCAGGGTCATGTCCTTTCATTACAGACATTATGATTGGTTCGGGGATGCCTTGCTTCCCTTACCCAATCGCCGACACAGAAATGCCGCCAGAAACGAGTGGCATGCACATGCTCCCGACGCTTAAACACTGGACCTGTATACGCATGCAGTTAGACTTAAGTGGTGCCTATAGTAATCCAGATAGGCTGAAGTGGTTAACCCAATATAATATGTTTAGTATCATTTCAGATGGAAAAAGTTATTTGTAAGGGGTTTCAAATAAGTACACAAAAATCCTAGAACAAAGTTCTGTATAGGAGAAACAAAATAAAAAGTGCACACAATAATAAACCATTAGGAGTTTAAAAACAGTAAGATTCGCAGAGATAACCCAAATGTGACAGTACTTCTGAAAACAGCATTATTATTGTTTAGTATTCATATAGTGCTGACATCTTCTGCAGCCCTGTGCAGAGGAATACATCTTATTTGGTCGCCGGACAGTTCGGCCCAAAGCGAGCTGCCGCTAAACTCCCAGGCGTTAAATACAACTCGTATTACGAGGAGGCTAGGAGGCGCCCTTTGTAATGTGTTCAGTGATTTCTTTTTGTACAGAAACTCCACTTGATAAAGAGTTGAAAGTTTTATTAGCACTATAGACAACGCGTTTCGCGGCTTAAACCACTTCCTCAGGTCAAGTACAGGTGCTTAAAAGAAAACTGGAATGCCTGAGCGCCAGAGTTTGGCGCTCAGGCATTCCAGTTTTCTTTTAAGCACCTGTACTTTACAAAGGGCGCCTCCTATCCTCCTCGTAATACGACGTCTTACCACCCCACTTGTGGGGTCCTTCACGACTAACCAGAAGTGAAGCCTTTTTCCCTAAGGAGCAGCGACCGACCATCATAAAGACCGAGTGGGGACGGGACTTCCCTACATGCCTGTACAAGTGGCTGCCTTTATAGCAACCTACACTTGTGAGTATAATCTACTCTTATTTTTATCTAATTTACCTGAAGATAATACACCATAAGGGCTCCGAGTAGCCCTGCGTTTTTTTTCTTTTTTCCTTACTGTACTAGCTACAGCTCCCTGGTTAAATACAACTCGGAGGGAGATGTAATTCGGGGTCTGGCAACCGGTGGAGTCCTGAATTACCATTACCCGGGGTGCGCAGCACGGCATTGCTGCTATGACATCACCCATCTTTGCTGCGCAGCGACATAACCTGCTTCGGTATAGAGTATATTGTCTTATCACTTAACTGTTCCTCAGAGGGGATCACACTCTAATCCTGACCATAGTCATGTGTATGTATGTATTGAGTAGTGCATGCATCGTAGTCTAGCGACAATTTAGGGGGAAGCCAATTAACTTATCTGTATGTGTTTGGGATGTGGGAGGAAACCGGAGGAAACACACACAGACACAGGGAGAACATACAAACTCCTTGCAGATATTGCCCTGGCTGGGATTCGGACAAAAAATCCTAACCTCTACGCCTCCGTGCTGCCCATCATGCAACAAAAGAAAGCTCTTGTGTTTGTGGAAATTTCAAAAAGGGGACGTTTACGGAGAAATTCTGTATATATAACCTTAATAAATAAGTCCCAAATGTAACCTTATTATACAGGTAGGTGTGTTTTAACCTTATAAGTTTTTCATCTTTTTCTTGATACCAGGGCTTTATTAAGCACTAAGAACAATTTGGCCTATATGCAATTCACTTTTCTTCTGAGTTTTCTCCTAGGAGATAATTTTTGATCTTCTCTTTAAAATACATTTTCAGCACTATACAACTGAAAAAAATAATCAAAAAGTAGGGGGAAAATACTATCAAAATTACAGTATTTTCTTGATTGCAGGTTATTTAAAGAGACTCTGAAGCCTCCTTAAAATCATGTTTTTATTTTAATAACCTCTTAAGCATGTTTGCCCAACCTAAAATGCTGCATCCCCGTGGCTGAAAACGAAATTAATCACCCCTAACAATCCACAAATTTTTTGGTCGTGGATTTTGCTGCCCAAAGGAGGCAGAGCTTTCAGCTGCAGCTCTGCCTCCATGCGCGTCAATCCGTGCATATCTCCGACTCTTCCCCACCCCTCTCAGTGAAAAAAGACGGGGTGGGGAGAGGCGCGGGGGGGAGTGGGGCGGGGAGAGGCGGAGATCCGCTCTGATAGAGGCATGTAGAGGCAGAGCTACAGCCTAAAGCTCTGCCTCTTCATGGAAGGAGCCCCGCAATCCGCCCCAGCGAGTTTGGGGTGATTCGTTTTCAGCTGTGGGGATGCTGCGTTTTAGGTTGGGAAAACAGGCTTAACAGCTTTTTAAAATAAAAACATTTTAACGAGGCTTCAGAGTCTCTTTAAAGGGAAGAGGAAAACACTGTATTTTCAACATTGTACCTTACTTAAATTCAGCAGCAATGGTCCCCCATAAAAATGGAAGGAACTGACATAGAGCACATGTCTGTAAGATTTTAGGCTAGGTTCACAGTGGTCAGTTGCACAATGCACGCATTATAATGAGTGTGAACTGAAATGGAAACTGGACATAGACTTTACTACAAAGTCTGCATGCTGTGAGTTAAGAATAATGTGATCAGTTACAAAGCATTACTGTGAACAGGCCCAGGATTGTATGGGCAGTGAGTTGACATGCAGAATTATTCTGCAAGGCAACTGAGCACTGTGGACAAGCCCTATGGCTTTGCAGTACACGACATAACATGTAAAAATGTGAATGCAGGCACTCAGAGCTCATTATACTGTGTACAAGGAATTTTTTTATTGACCTGTGGAAGTGGCTCTGAGCTGTGAAACACAGTTTAGTGCAATTTTCGAATTAAAGTCTGAACTAGTCATCCAGCTTTTTTTTGAAGGTAAGATCCACCCTTTTAAAGAGACACTGAAGCGAAAAAAAATGATGATATTATGATTTGTATGTGTAGTACAGCTAAGAAATAAAACATTAAGATCAGATACATCAGTCTAATTGTTTGCAGTACAGGAAGAGTTAAGAAACTCCAGTTGTTATCTTTATGCAAAAAAGCCATTAAGCTCTACGACTTTCAAAGTCATGGAGAGGACTTTCCAAAGTCGTAGCGAGGGCTGTCTTCTGACTTTTATTATCTCAACTGTTAGTGAACAATTTCCTTTTTCTCTGCCAGAGGAGAGGTCATTAGTTCACAGACTGCTCTGAAAGAATCATTTTGAATGCTGAATGTTGTGTAATCTGCACATTTTAGAGAATGATGCAATGTTAGAAAAAACACTATATACCTGAAAATAAAAATATGAGAATATTTTCTTTGCTGCTAATCCTCTAGTAATTATTCATAGTACACAACCAATTCGTTATAACATATTTTTTTTCGCTTCAGTGTCTCTTTAAACAGGTTTTATTTATTTTACTGTATGTTCACCTTGGGCACCTCCCAGTCCTTTTCCTGTTTAAGTATTTCAGTACCTGTTTAAGTATGTCAACCTTGCCTTATCTTCAATGTCTATCAACCTGTCCTTTGGTTCTATCAGTAAAGCATTAGGGAGTAAACCGATCTACCAACAAAGCAGTGCATGATTCTATGTTGCAAACCTTCCAAGAAGTAGTATACAAATGATTCAGCTTTTGTGTTTAAATTTACAGCAGATGCAATAAAGAAGATTTTTGGATTTATTTCATTATAAAATAAGAGTCTTTGTGTTCTGTCTGACATATTTTCAGGCAGTTGTTGGATCATAACAGCAACACAGTTTCTGGTTAACTCGTGTTAAATGGCTTATCCAAATTATTATTTTGCACCAACATTTTCCATAGCACTTTACACAGTATATAGTCTTGTCACTAACAAGTGCGCATAATGTAATACCTACCATAGTCATGTGTCCATCATAGTCTAGAGCCAATATTAGGGGGAAGCCAATTAACTTACAGTATCTGCTCCTCAGAGGGGCTTACAATGTAATCCCTACCATATTCATGTGTCCATACTAGTGTTGGGCGAACATCTGGATGTTCGGGTTCGGTGTGGTTTGGCCAAACATGCCCCTGATGTTCGGCATGTTCGAGCCGAACCCCGAACCCAACCCGAACATGTCCCTTTGGGGCCCCTATAGGGTCCCAGCATAAAAGGAGAGCATGCCCCGAGCGAGGGGGGGGGGGGTCGGAAATGCCCCCCACCCCTCCCCGCTAAGCTCTCCCTTCTGCCGGTACCCTATAATTAAATGTAAGTGCCCAAAAGTACCTGAGGAGGAGGAGGGCAGGAAGAGGGAAGCCGGAGTTCTTGGGCACTAGTACCATCTGGTGCTTCCGCCCTCTCGACGCACTTGCTGTTTACATTTGAAGTCGCGTCAAGAGGGCGCAGAAGTACCGCGATGACGCGAACGAGGGTACGTGTCATCTACATGATGACACGTACCCTCGTACGCATCATTGCGGTACTTCTGCGCACTCTTGACGCGACTTCAAATTTAAACAGGAAGTGCATCAAGAGAGGGCGGAAGTTACATAGTTAAATAGTTATTTTGGTTGAAAAAAAGACATACGTCCAACGAGTTCAACCAGTATAAAAGTACAACACCAGCCTGCTCCCTCACATATCCCTGTTGATCCAGAGGAAGGCGAAAAAACCCTTACAAGGCACTAGCACCCAAGAACTCCGGCTTCCCTCTTCCTGCCCTCCTCCTCCTCAGGTACTTTTGGGCACTTAAATTTAATTATAGGGTACCGGCAGAAGGGAGAGCTTAGCGGGGAGGGGTGGGGGGCATTTCCGAACCCCCCCGCGCTCGGGGCATGCTCTCCCTTTATGCTGGGACCCTATAGGGGGCTATGTTCGGCCGGACACGGCTGTGTTTGGCCGAACAAAGAAGGCCTGTTCGGGTTCGGGCAGCGTGCCCGAGCACCCTCCCTAACACCATGAGGTGTTCAAGGGGTGCCGAACCGAACCCGAACAGGCCAAAATCCGGGCGAACCCGAACAGTGGCGAACACTGTTCGCCCATCACTAGTCCATACACATTTATAGTTGAGGCTTATTTTAAGGGGGAAGCAAATTAACTTATTTGTATGTTTTTGGGATGTGGGAGGAAACTAGGCTGCCCAGAGGAAACCTACACAGACATAGGGAGGACATACAAACTCCTTGCAGATAGTGTCCTGGATGGGATTCAAACCCATGATCCAGCGCTGCAAGACAAAAGTGCTAACCACTATGCACTGTGCTGCACAAATATGTTCAAACATTATGCAACCTATATGTACCTATGTTTCTGAACTCTAAATTCCTTTAATTCAGCATTTAAAATGCACCCCCACACTAAAAATATCTAACGACATATATAGATATTCATACATTTGCTCTCTGAATGTTTGTTGTATCCACATCATTTAAAACTTAATGTATCTAGGCTGTAAGAGTACGTACCACAAAGTGCTGATGTTAAAAGTAATTTGTTAAGATAAAGGTTTAGCCAACAAGACTAAAAGCAGCCATTAGTCATGCATTCCTTAATCTCTATTAACTAACAGAAGCCATTAGCAAGTGCATGAATTTTACAGGTCCCATCGGACTCTTTCCTAACCGCCTTGGCCTCTACAGGAAAGTGATTCCATTTTTGTTCAACTTCACTGAAACTGGGCTTCTATGAAATATCATTTAGTGGTTACAGTACAAGGAAAACTGGATTAATCTGTTTAATAAAAATATTGAAAAACACACAAAGTTATCAGAACACAATCTGATTTAAACCTTTTTAAGCCCCAATGTCAACTAAGAAAATTCAAAGATATTTATGTTGTCTTGCATATAAAGTGATGATATTCCACAACATGTTTAACAGAAACTGGCACATGGCAATGCTTAAGTTTGCTAATGGTCAATAAATGAATCCACATGCTAAAAATGCATAACAAAGCCTCTTGCCCCATGCAGGTAATTACTTCCCCAGCAAGGAAGAAGTCTCTGGACTGTCTCATGACAACACTACTGTAAGTATAGTACACAAACCAGCGTCCAGTTGTTCTGTATTGCCAGAAGAGTGGGAGCTCCTTCCCAGACACACAGCACATCACCTGACCTGGCTCATCCCACTACAGGACTTCAACTGTGCAGTTACTTCCTGCTCAGTGTGTAGTAAAGCATTTAACCCTTCACATACCCGCCTCAGTGTATTTATAAACGCTATATGTACCTCTCATCACCTACCACAAAAACATTTCCCGCTTTTTAATTTAACTTAAAAAGAATGTTTAGCGGAAATTAAACATTCGATGGATTGTCTTGCAATAAAAAGTTACAATTACTTACCAGGTCTTTTTTCTTAAACTCACTTGCCCAACCCTTTGTGTGTCAGCTTCTGGAGCGTAGCCCCACCGCCTTGCAGAAGTCTGAGTTAGGAAGTGTCACGGAATCACCACAGCCCGTTCCTGCAAGGGGGTGGGGCTACGCACCAGAAGCCGACATACAAAAGGTTTGAGAAGTGAGTTTAGGGAAAGCGACCCGGCAAGTAATTTTAACTTTATATCACAAGAGGATCAATCGAATGTCTAATTTTCACTGAACAGTCTCTTAAAAAAAAAAAAACACAGTGGAAAAAGGTAAAGGTGTCATTGCATACTGAGCAGGGAAGTAGTAAACAAAAATTGATGGAGAGACTCTGCAGAGCTGCTGTGCTGTAGTACTGGCCATAAAATCACAAACATTAAGGGCTGTTTAAAGCGGTATCGTCACCATAAAAATCAAATTTCAACAGCAACTGGTCTGAGTGTATTAAGTGATAAAGATGCTAATCCTGCATTCAAAACTGTTTCTGCTGTTATGATTTAGTTATCATATACCTTAGGAGCACTGGCTCTTTAGTAGTCGGTGCCAAAGAATTGCATGCTGGGGGGTCTTTTTATCTATAATATATTCCTCCTATTCCCTTTATTTCCCTGCCTGCTGCTTATCTGAAACCTGATCCCCTACTCACTTGTGTTTACAAGCAAGGCTGAGGTGACTCAGTGATTGGAGGAGACAAGGAAAAAAGTAAGGGGCAGAAATGACATCACGAGTTAGCCTTAACTGTGGGCAAAAGACATGGCCCCCACCAGGAACAGAATTCTCGTCATTTACTATATAACATTCACTGAAATCAAAACGTGGACGGTACAATACATGTGTTATGTAAGTAGATCAAGTATTTATCTACTTATATGTTTTTTTTTCCCTGGCATAATATGGCTGATCCTACTGCTTTAACTCATGTGATTTGCAATTTTCATGATACAATTGCAATGCACTGTTTGGCAAGTATGAGCAGGCTCAGCAGTGTAAGAAAGAACGTGCTAGGGCATATTTTTTTATCATACTTAGCCTTACCCCCGCCGCAGAGAGCAGCGGTCCACGAGGAAGCTACTTTAGCGAAACAATTGTCGACTGGACAGGTCTCTGTGGGTGGTATTATACGATGGAATGGTGATGTATTGCGATTGGATACATTCTACTGTACAATGCTGTTCTTTGAATTGCAAACCTTGCTATTAAATGTGGCAGTTTAACACCAGCTGGTGCCCATGTGAGGACATTGTTTTTGTTGACTTTTTATCATACTGAGTCCTTTTCAGAGGTAATGTTTAACAAAAAAAATAGGACAGATGGGTGCTAAACTTACCTCCACCTTTACCCAACTGACATACCCAGCCTAACATGGAATTGTGACTTTTGCACTTTTTTGTCATTTTGATTATTTTTAATACAATGTCATAGCCTCTCAAGCCTCTTTAACTCCTTGTGCTTACTGCAGGAGGCTGGGTATTTCATAAAAGCTGAGTCAGTCAACATGTGCATACTGTGTCAAGCCCTCAACCCCTTTCAGCAGCCGGGGGGGGGGGCAGAGTCAGCTGTGTCTACAGTGAAGGACTAGTGGTTATCCTCTCCCAGTACCTCCCTCGCTGCCTTATAAGGACAATGATGCGAGTGGGACACAGAGAAGAGAATAGTCGACAAACTGTTATGCTGTGTAACCAAACTGCATCTGTCTTTCACACAGGAAGCCAGTTTTCCAAACCTAACAAGCTAGGTAATAAAATGCAGAAAACTTTGTGCATTGCAAATTATGATATACTGCACACAATGGGCCTTCAAATAAATTTTTTTCTCGAGTTTTCTCCTAGCAGATCTTGTTCATCTTCTGTTTAAGATAACTTTTAAGCATTTTGCAATTGAAGTAACAAAAAGTAAGTACAGTATAATATCAACTATTTTCTTGCTTGTTGGGGGATCAAAAGGCATTTTATTGACGAGCTGTAAAAAGATCACCTAGCAGAAAACTCAGAAGAAAACGTGAATTGCATGTGAGCTACAATGTATAAAAATAATCCTTGATGAAGATCCTGTCAACCCAAAACCTGTGAGTATATTCTGCCACAATACAGTGTAGATCTAAAATGTGTGTTATGCCTTCTCCATTTAATCTATTGATTTGTATGACATATTTAGGAGTGGTGCATGTGCCTCTGCAAGACAGTAGCACTAGAATTCAGAGGCCACAGTGGCCTGGAGTTCAGACTAAGTAATGGCTTTGTTGTACTTGAAACAAAGTCTTTAATATACAGGTTCTACGCTAAAGTTTGCAAAGTCTACATTACATTGCACAGATAATGAATGCACAGATGTCTGCCAACGTTAGCCTTAATTTATCAGCCATGATTGTCTCTGCTATATTTCAGCCAGTTGGTCAGGAAGAGGTGTGAGCAAAACTTCTGTTTCCTAGGTGGCCATATAATATATCTCCTGCAAACAGCTGTGAAAAGATTACAGCTATAAGGTTTATGATGACAAGGTAATGTCACCATAACTTTACTTTAGCTGTATTACTAAAGTAAACCAAATACTTCAAAATTGTGCTTTCAGAGTTGACGTAGAAAACAAAAATCTTTTCAGCTTTAACTGTTGAGTCTGTTAGAGTGAAATTACTAAAATGGTTTCTCTCTTAGCTCTGTATGTTTCATTGAGAAATCTCTCTTCCTATGGTCTCAGCTAGTTGTGAGATGGGATTGATTATTGCAGACCTTGCATATGCAGAGCAAGAATCCCTGCAGATATGCAAGATCCATGTGGAATGAAGATGTAATTGCAGAAGACCTAGCTACACAAGTGGGTGTAAAGGAGTATTAATCTGTAATCTTACTTCCTGCTTTGTGCAGACTTATGAACCACTGAGACAAACCAATTTAGAAGAATTTTAGGTACCTTTTCCACCAATGCAAATAATATATTTGATTTAGGCTTGTGTACTAAAGTGGAGTAAAGATAGTCAATCCAACATCTCAGGATGTCATTATTGCAAAGGGAGACCACCCCAAGTTTTAGCTTAGGTGCAAGGAAAATGATTGTGCTTTTGGAAACTGGGACAAAACAATGCTACCCGTTTTGTTTTCTAGCATCACATTAAAGGGATGCTGAACGCTAGGACCTCGTGGCCTAAATGGGGCTGGAGGAAGCCCCAGGTGAGTCCAGATTTCCTTTTTTTTTTAAGTGCTGCATAAGGTCCCTATTAAAGCCCAAGTTCAGGCTTGTGTTTTAAGTTGCAATGCACAAAGTTCTGTGAATTGAACACAAACCATTTTTGTGTTATTGACTACTTGGCTGAGTGTACAATTAGCTATAAGGCTGTTCTCTAAGGAAGTATGTCAGGCATGCATAACACATAAGCCAATCAGCTTATTTAGGATGATCCTCTGTAGAGACAGTCTACTAGCGCTAGCAGGGGATGTCCCAACATTAGTGCCAGAATGGACTTCATTGGGACAATTACCCCACTGTCAGCCTATTTCCATAACAACCTTTATGGAGACATCTTAACACTATGATGGGTGAGCTCCAGTGTATCCACAGAATATATCAGCTGTGAACTTGGTGCCAAATATCAGAATCCCTGTTCTGGTTGGAGTAGTCGAGAAGCAACTGATCAAATTAGGGTTCATCAATAGTTATTGATTTCTACACCCTGTGGCACCATTAGATTAAGATGGGTGATTACTGTATATGTAAGGTGAAGTGTTGCTGCAGATAGTTGATGGAAACTTTGTGTGATTTTAATAACAATAGTAATAATGTTTAAAGTTTTTATGTCTGATGTTACAGTCTAAAAAAAGCAATTTTACATTCTCTATGGTCAACTGTAAATATATATTATAAGTTGGGTGTGTAATGCTCACTTCCTGTGTGTCTGTCAGATACGGCTTGGCTAGTCCGTACAGCAATCTATGGGCTTTCCAAACTCCTCTTAACCCATCATCACCTACAGTAGTAGTTAGTAAGTAGTTGGGGAGAAGCAGGGAGGAGACACTATACAGTCTCTTTAGGTTGACCCTGCTCCTGTCCTGTGCTCCACCAGAGGGAGGAAGTTGGAAAGGTCGGGAGATGGATCTGTTCAGAATAGTAAACACTCATTCTGCATATACTGTAGCTCTATACTTCTTGCACAACATGACTGACTTTCCTAAAGCCTCATACTCTCCTGGCAATTCTTGCAGCGATGTTACCTGATGTTGGGCAACATTGTTAAATGATGTTAAACAATGTTGGCCCACTTGGAAATTGTGCATCGTTAAGCAAAATACACAGTGGATCAAATCTTTTAGATCTCAGACGACTCTACGCAATTTACGGCGATCGCTTACTTCCTGTCCACACCCATCGTGTGACGTCGTAAGCAGGAAGAGGCGTCACTTAATGACCTTCGTCAAGGGGACATTGCTGTACCGGGGTACTTCTGCCTAGTGTAGGTGACTAAGCAAGAAAATGCATTCTTTTGTGAACGAAGACTCCGGCTTTTAACTTAGCTGTAGGAATAACAGTGGTGCCTGGATGAGTGAATCTAAATGCATTCGTTTGAACATTTGCATGCGAGTTTGCAAAGGGTTAATTTTGTTTTTTACATTGCTGGACCAGTCGGGTGGGGAGTATGAAGCTTAAAGACAAGGGCCCATATGCAACTGACTTTTTCTTCTGTGTTTTCTCCTAGGAGATCATTTTTCATCTTCTCATTTTTTTCATTTTTCATCTTCTCTTTAAAATTATTGTTCAGCACTTTGCAATTGAAATAGCTCCCCCCCCCCCCCCCCCCCCACACACACACACAAAAAAAGCCCTATCCAAATTATTTTTAGTATTTTCTTGCTTCCTGGTGGCCTCAAATGCATTTTATTGACAACGGCCCATATGCAATTAACTTGTTCTCCTGAGTTTTCTCTTAGGTGACTTGTCAATAAAATGCCTTTCAAGATTACACAAAGCAAGAAAATACTCAAAATAATTTTGATAGTACCTTTTCACCTACTTTTTGGTACTTTTTTTAGTTGAAAAGTCCTGGAAAGTTGTTTTAAATCAAAGATGATAAATTATCTCCTAGGAGAAAACTCAGGTGAAAAAGTGAACTGCATATGACTGGAACAGCTCCATCAAATATGAGAACAATGTGGGTAATGGCACAGTCCCCTATTGCGCTTTCCTTACAATGAAAAATCAGATTAAACAATGGCGTTACCATGGCGTGGAAGTATACTTTTAATAAATCTATTGGGGTGAATTGCTTTGTGAAGTTAAGCTATCACAGAACAATGTTCTGACCAGCTAAAGGTGATCACTATGAATGTCCTCACTGCAGGCTTTGTCCATGAGAAGGATTTGGTGTAAAGATTGAGAGTGAATGTAATACTTAACTGAAAAGGTTGCACAGATTGAAAAAAGATTTACCACATTGCTTTGGAATGACTTTGTTAATTAACTTTTAAAATATATTTCCTGAAAAAGAAAGATAAAAGTTTGACAATATAAAAGACGATCTTTTTTTTAATAGGGAAATGTGTGGCCAATTTAATCTCTGAATGAATGAGGGAAGAAAGAACTCTTTTTCATTATAGAATACCATATTAACAAAAATCTTCCACATTCATCTGCATGAGTCAGAAATTACAGTATCATGAAAGACTTTACATTTATTCTGTGAACAGATATTCAAACCCCACATGTGGTCCTGTAATGATAAGGTGTGTATGCAAATGTTTTGTTCATCTCTAAGAACTTGGAAGAAACCCATTATCCAAAAATGCAGTCAATCAACTGTAATTAGACATTGGAAAACAGTTCAAAATGTTTCAGGTGAACCCAATGACTAAGGGTAAATATGGCAAATATAACCAGTTTACATCAGGTAATTCTCCAAATTCTGTTATCCATGGGTAATTGCAAACTAATTCACAGACACAGGACTAATTCTTAAGTTACCAAACGCATGTAAAACTTAAGGCAGCCATACACAGGTTGATTCCCACCAGATCCCTCTCTGATCAGGGAGGGATCTGATGGCTGCACATAAACTGCACACACATTCTGAATAGATTTCAGCATGAAATCGATTCACAGTCTGTGGAGCTACCACTGCCACCTCCCTCTCAGCCCCTACTTCCCCCTGCCAGCAGCTAAACATTACCTGTTCTGCCGGCGCGAGTCCCCGGGTCCGTGCTGACAATTTCTCAAAATTTAACACCTCCTGTCCCATCCTATGAGAAGGGAAAGTTCAAACAGTAGAGCGCCCTCTACTGTTTGAGCTTCCGCTGGTCACAGGATGAGACAGGAAGTGAAGTGAAGATGAAGAAGGCCAGCCGGAGAAATTGTCAGCACGGACCCGGGGACTCGCGCCGGTGGAACAGGTGAGATTATTGCTGTGTCTGTCATCGCCGAATCGAACGCTGCTAACGGCGTGCTCCCGACCCGCTGGCGATCAAGCTAAATTTTCCACCTGGACAGATCGACGGAATTGATCAATTTCAGATGGAAATTGGTCCGTGTTTTCGGAATCCATTTCACAGCAGATTCGATCACTGTGAGCGAATCTGCTGTGAAATCGGTAAATGTATGGGCACCTTTAAAGTCACCCTGTGGTTGGGATTTGGAGGCTGACATATCTATTTCCTTTTAAAAAATGCTGATTACCTGGCTGTCCTGATGATCTATTGCCTGCTGTACTTGAAGCCACTGACCCTTTAGGCAGATCCGGCGCCCCAAGCGAAGTTTAACCACATTAGCTGCATGCGTGTATCAGGTTTGTGAATGAGACAAAACTAATGTTAAAAGATCATGAGGTCTTTTAACAACCTGTACTCTTTAAAAGGAAATACATATGGCATATATACCATATATACTATGGTATATACTGTGTAAAAATGCACTTTTACGCTAAATGCATGTACAGATATTATAGTTGATTTAAAAATAAAAAAAAGATTTTGCCTGCAATTTGTTTTCTGATTTATATCCTATAAAACAAAAAGCACAAAGAAGTCGCATTTGCAGTTCTTAGGGAAGGTGAAAATGACTGATGGTTCCCCTGACATGTTTGTCCTTCTTACATCTATCTTTTTACATGGTCAATGAAGCATAAAATATGACTAGTCGCTATAGGAACAAGCAAAAGTAAAGTACTTTCTATACACAAAGCCCTGGGCTACAGTTTTATTTGTCATAGGAAAACCTGTTATATGTTCATTGAATACTGGTCACCAACATCACATGGCTAGAAATGGTCAATGAAAGTAGCTCAGAGAGGCAGGAAGGTGCAGACACTAAACAGAATCTGTAACTGATAAAAAGCCCTCTGGGGCATACTTACCTCAGGAGCCTCAGGCGAGGTAAATATTTACCTACAGCAATCCTGCGCAGGCGCACTAGCGGCTCTTCGTTCAGGTAAAGAGAAAATAGCCTAACCCAATTGTATCCACTCTACTGTGCAGATGCAAGTCCTTTGCACCTGTGCAGTAAAGCGGGTACGATCGGGATCGGCTATTCCCACTTAGCCCGAACGAAGAGCCACTAGTGTGCCCGCGCAGGATTGCGGTAGGTAAATATTTACCTCACCACACTTTGGAGGTCCCGGCGCTTAAACGAAGGGATGGAGGACGACGTGGGAAGCCTCGTTAGGATCCAGAGGCTGCCCCTCCCGAGTTAAGTATTCCCCAGAGGGGTTTTATCAGTTACAGATTAAAGGTGCATACACACGCACTACTTCTGCCAACGACGGGTCCATCAGACCTTCCTGCTGGGCGGACGTTCAGCCGACAGTAGCACGTGTGTACGCGCTGTCGGCAGACTGATAAGGCTGCTACTGTCGACTGAACGTCCGCCCAGCGGGAGGGTCTGACAGACCCATTGTTGGCGGAAGTAGTGCGTGTGTACGCACCTTAAGAGAGGTAAATATATAATCGCTTGTCAAACTGGTCAGGGGAAGTTTCTGGGGAGCCAGTGCTAGATTCTGCCAAGCTTCAGAGGTTGGGAAAGCCTCATTGCGACCCTGAGGCTTCCCCCTCCCGAGGTTTTTTTGTTACAGGTTCTCTTTAAGACTCCTAATAAAGTTTCAATCAAGAAAAAACAGCAATTTCAGAGAAAAAAAAAATGATATTTAAGAAATATATTGAGCAAACAATAACGATTTTGAGGCTTTGCTAAAATTTATAATCCTAGTTAACCCCTGCAGAATTGTCATTGTTAGTTGAGGCAAATAGTGGCCATCACTTACAGCGATGTGAAAAATGATTTGCCCCCTTCCTGATTTCTTATTCTTTTGCATGTTTGTCACACTTAAATGTTTCTGCTCATCAAAAACCGTTAACTATTAGTCAAAGATAACATAATTGAACAAAAATACAGTTTTAAATGATGGTTTTTATTATTTAGTGAGAAAAAAAAAAAACTCCAAATCTATATGGCCATGTGTGTAAAAGTGATTGCCCCCCTTGTTAAAAAATAACTTAACTGTGGTTTATCACACCGGAGTTCAATTTCTGTAGTCACCCCCAGGCCTGATTACTGCCACACCTGTTTCAATCAAGAAATCACTTAAATAGGAGCTATCTGACACAGAGAAGTAGACCAAAAGCACCTCAAAAGCTAGACATCGTGCCAAGATCCAAAGAAATTCAGGAACAAATGAGAACAAAAGTAATTGAGATCTATCAGTCTGGTAAAGGTTATAAAGCCATTTCTAAAGCTTTGGGACTCCAGCGAACTACAGTGAGAGCCATTATCCACAAATGGCAAAAACATGGAACAGTGATGAACCTTCCCAGGAGTGGCGGGCCGACCAAAATTACCCCAAGAGCGCAGAGAAAACTCATCCGAGAGGCCACAAAAGACCCCAGGACAACATCTAAAGAACTGCAGGCCTCACTTGCCTCAATTAAGGTCAGTGTTCACGACTCCACCATAAGAAAGAGACAGGGCAAAAACAGCCTGCATGGCAGATATGCAAGGCGCAAACCACTTTTAAGCAAAAAGAACATTAAGGCTCATCTCATTTTTGCTAAAAAAACATCTCAATGATTGCCAAGAAAATACCTTGTGGACCGACGAGACAAAAGTTGAACTTTTTGGAAGGTGCGTGTCCCTTTACATCTGGCGTAGAAGTAACACAGCATTTCAGCAAAAGAACATTATACCAACAGTAAAATATGGTGGTGGTAGTGTGATGGTCTGGGGTTGTTTTGCTGCTTCAGGACCTGGAAGGCTTGCTGTGATAGATGGAACCATGAATTCTACTGTCTACCAAAAAATCCTGAAGGAGAATGTCCGGCCATCTGTTCGTCAACTCAAGCTGAAGCGATCTTGGGTGCTGCAGCAGGACAATGACCCAAAACACAACAGCAAATCCACCTCTGAATGGCTGAAGAAAAACAAAAATGAAGACTTTGGAGTGGCCTAGTCAAAGTCCTGACCTGAATCCTATTAAGATGTTGTGGCATGACCTTAAAAAGGCAGTTCATGCTAGAAAACCCTCAAATAAAGCTGAATTACAACAATTCTGCAAAGATGAGTGGGCCAAAATTCCTCCAGAGCACTATAAAAGACTCGTTGCAAGTTATCGCAACCGCTTGTTTGCAGTTATTGCTGCTAAGGGTGGCCCAACCAGTTATTAGGTTCAGGGGGCAATTTCTATTTCACACAGGGCCATGTAGGTTTGGAGTTTTTTTTCTCACTAAATAATAAAAACCATCATTTAAAACTGCATTTTGTGTTCAATTATGTTATCTTTGACTAATAGTTAACGGTTTTTGATGATCAGAAACATTTAAGTGTGACAAACATGCAAAAGAATAAGAAATCAGGAATAAGGCAAATAGTTTTTCACATCACTGTACATAATTGTCATATTTAATGCAATTGTTCCAGTTGAATAATGAGTCACATGGCCCAGAGAACAAGGCACAAAATAACATTTTACCAGGAAAATGGATGTTGCTTTTGAGTTAGGGTTTTAAACTTCTGATTCCAACCTATAGTTATGTTTATTTTACATTCCCTTCCTAACTTTGCAATGCATCAATCTATTTGTCGAAAGAGCTTAGTGCTCACCTTTTTCATAAAAACATTTCAAATGTATCAGACATACATAGTGCTACCATGCGGGTTTTTTTTGTGCGTGTGGAGGAAAATGACTTAGTCAAATGATTTCATTTTGCTGTCATTATAAATGGCACTAAATCATCTTCAGGAATTTGAGTTTCACTTCTTTATCATGCAGTCAGAGGATGACTATATGTAAACAATTATAAAACCCAAGAGTGTGAACAATTAGACTCTCTGTGTATTAACTTTTCAATCTTTTCTAAGCTTTAAGTGCCAAAATTCAATTGTAGGCTTCCAGTAAGAATGTGAGAAATGGGCAGATCATTAGGAGTAGACAGCAGATGTCACATATATGTTATGTCCAAGCCACGTAGGGAATTTTTAACAATGAAAAACAGATCAATAATTTCTATTTGCAATATGTAGTCAGTAAAGAACAATTCCAATAGGTTTTGTGCATGTGCCATTCATTTAAAATGAAATAAAGTATTCTTCAGTGGCTATAAATTAATGGGTATTATTCATATATTTACAGATATATATATTGTGATCCATGTAATCAAGGTCTGCAACAAATGCTGGTGCGGCTATTAGAGGCCTCCCCAGCATTTGTTGCTGACCTTCTTTATACTGCTCTACATGTGGGCTCTGGCTGGATCGGTCGTGCACTGGTGAGTGTTTGCATCTGGGGGATGTACATTTAGAATTCTCTTATAATATTCTTATAATATTCTGATCCCATGTCAGACTTAGAAGTATTATCCGATTGATTCCTCTTAAGCAGTTTATCAATCAAAGCAGGGTAGGAGCGGAGGTGGTGGGGTGTCGATTGCACAAAGATTTGCACCTCATTGACAAGCAGCTGAGTTCAGTACAGACTGGAGTGGTGCCAGTCTGTTAGTTGGTAGTCCACAAAGTAGTAGGGAGAGGAGTCAAATATTACCACAGACATGAACATACACCTTGCAAGTATTATTGCATCACAATGTATTTTGCAATATTGCAACTTCCTTTCTGAAACAAGTGCATAAGAAATTGTATATTGTTTCTGAATATATTGCAACTGACAATCAAAGTTTCTTGAGCCGACAAATATATAGCAAGAGTACCTTACAAATATTATCTATCGAATTGTAAGCCTTGTAACGCTCAATAGTAAAAAAAAAAAAAATGAAAAGACGCCTTAGAGGGGATCTAATTAACATGTATAAAAACATCAGAGGGCAATATAAAAGCTTGGCGGATAAGGTTTTTGTCCCTAGGCCTTCACAAAGGACTAGAGGACATGATCTGCACATGGAGGAAAAAAGTTTCAGCCATTTATTTAGGAAAGGGTTCTTTACAGTAAGAGTGATTAAGATGTGGAATGCATTGCCACAGGAAATAGTTATGGCAAATTCTATATCTGCATTTAAAGGGGGCTTAGATGCTTTCCTTGTATTGAAAGACATCCATGGCTATAATTACTAGGTAATGCCCAGTGATGTTGATCCAGGGATTTTATCTGATTGCCATCTGGAGTCGGGAAGGATTTTTTTCTCCCTTTTGGGGCTAATTGGTCTATGCCTTGTAAGGGTTTTTCGGCTTCCTCTGGATCAACAGGGATATGTGAGGAAGCAGGTTGGTGTTGTACTTTGTTTTCTGGTTGAACTCGATGGACGTATGTCTTTTTTTATCCCAAATAACTATGCAATTATGTAACCGTTTTTCATTGTTAGCAAATGAACAATGTATCATCTCACCGAGATTTTCCAGATCACTCATCATGGTTTTAGTACCATTGCGTAACAATAATGACACAATTCAAAACACGTGTCTTATGTACTCTTGACACTAACGTATTGCCCTGCTTTTTAGTTATGTATAAACTCCTTCAGGTATGTACAGTTTACCAATATCATGGCAAGACCGTAAAAAAGGTTAATTTGTCATTCTGTTTGGAAACATGCCATAAAACAACAATGGGACATACAACCATTAATAGACATGTGTATGTATAGTGCCAAGCACACAAATAACTAAGCTGTGTTCCTTTTTTTTTTCCTTTCTCTGCCTGAAAGAGTTAAACTTCAGGTATGCAAGTGACTGCTTCTGTCCAGGTCGGGACTGGGTCAGATTATAGCATAACCCTCACTGATAAGTAATTACAGCCATAAAACACTTTCCTGTCAGTAAATTGCTTCTGAAAGCAGAAAAGAGATAATTCCTAGATTTCAGCTCTGGCATACTTCAATGAAGGTGTCATTGAGCAGAGACAATGAAACAGTAAAAACATAAAAACTAAATTTAAATATAAAACTGTAAAATAGCTTAAAAAGTCATTTTTAGGAGAAGGAGGATAGATGCATTTGTTTTTCTCATCAGTTTATTTTTACCTCAGATGTCCGTTAAACAGCAGCCTATGCAGTCATGTATACTCAAAGCCAACCTCCTATGGAGAAAGGCAGAAGTCTACAGATGGAAACAAAGCAATGAGCCACAAAATCTGTATTATCCTAAATTACCATGTGTGTAGTAAAGAAAATCAGATTGTTGGCTAAAAAAATCATGATCAATCATTTCCAACAACAAAAATGTGATATTTGTATAGAACTCGCAGCAGATTCATTGTCAGAAATGGTTTTCAATCCCAATTAGGCTGGAGCCACACTGTGAGTGCTTTCTGAGCGCTTTGACAATCAGCGCTTTCTGGGAGTTTTTAAAAAACCACTCCTGTTTACTTACATTAAAATCATGGTAAAATCGCTGTAAAATTGCCGCAGTCATGATATTTCAAAAACCCACGACCGTGGCAATTTTACTGCGATTTTAATGTAAGTGAATGGGAGCATCTTTTTTTTTTTTTTAAACACTCAGAAAGCGCCGACAGTCAAAAAAAGAAAGCACTCGCAGTGTGGCTACAGCCTAATGCATCCATTCAGATGAGAGCTGAATTATGTATCCAGTTATCCTATTCATGATAAAGTCACCCCAATAGCTTTCCAAGGATGCACTATACACACATTGATAAACTCAAATAATGCTGCCCTGGATCCGCCCTCTCTGTTGTTGAAGTGCAACTAACTCTGCAATTTCTGTGCACTGTGTACTCAAATCTCTTCAAGGACATAAGAAAGAGAATTGGGGTATTTGTGCTTAAAGAGGAGCTGTTAGGTATAGGGTCTCAGAGAAAATAAACACATATCAGTAGCTAAATACTGGCTGTACTTACATTACATATGCATTTCACTGTCCACGTTTGGATTTCACAGAATTTGTATATAGTATATGCAGAGATTGATGCTCCTGACAGCTCATGGCAGGTTCCATGTTTGTCTGTCTCCTATGAAGCCAAATGTGTCCTCATGTCCTGCCTGCTTCCTGATCACAGAAAAGCTCGTACTGAATAACACTAGTGTGCAGTGAATATTAATTAGCCATGTGGCTAGGAACAATACCGGACTCCTGCAGTGTACTCTGCCCGGAGATTTTTCAGTGCTGTGCGCTGGACTGAGTTATAAGCTGCTGAAACTTGATCCTGTAACTTCTCATTAGCAGCCGAGGGGAGGGCCCCAGAATGCTTTGCAGTATGGTATGCGGCTTGCGTCTTAAGAGCTTGGGTCTAACAGCTTTGCTGATAAGCACACATCAAATGTAAGAGAGATTTTTAACTACAGTATTGCCTTTTTGGCTTTCTTCTAAACTGTTTAACACAGGAGAATAGAGGTTTAAATTAGCTTCTGCAGCCTGACAGTTACTCTTTAAATTACTACCAATTCCACAACAAAGCTGATTTTGCTGACAACAAAAAACTGCCTTCTCTCTAACCCCCCCCCCCCCCCTCCAAGTTTTGGGCAGGCAATCTGTGAGAGAGGAAGGAAATGGACATGGTAGGAGAGAGCCTGATGGGTGTTGTTTAGCCTACAAGTGATTGCTGAATGAATTCCAGAGTGTTGCCTCTTTGTTTCCCATTGTTTTGTGTTTGACAGTGGGTCAGATCTGGGCCTAGGAAGTTAGGTTTCAGAAATCATTTATGATGGGATCCTAAGACACAGATAAAACAGTCCTGTACCTGCGTGGTGATAGAATCTCTTGATTTCTCCATGGCCAGTGCAATTATAATTCATGCACAGTGGTATGGGAACATGTTTTCAGATCTAATAATAATAATCCGAACATTTGTATAGTGCTTTTCATCTGCTGGACTCAAAGTGCTCAAGAGCTGCAGCCAGTAAGGTTGCGCTCACGGGGTCACCCTGCAGTGTTAGGAAGTGTTGCCCAAGTACTGCTTACTGAATAGGTACTGACCTTAGCAAGGAGTCGAGCCTTGGTCTTCCATGTCAAAGGCGGAGCTCTTGACCAGTACACTATCCAGCCACTGTTTAAAAGCTATTCCTAGCCCAGTTAAAAAACAAACAAACATGTTTATCGATAGTTGTTCTTTAAAGGAAAACTGTAGGGGGGGGGGGGGAAATCGGGGGAAAATGAATTGAACTTACCCGGGGCTTTTAATGGTCCCCCACTTTAAAGTCTAAAAACCACTGCGCCTGCGTTGCCGTGTCCTTGCTCTCACTGACATCACCAGGAATGTATAGTAAAGCCCAGTATGGTCTGTGCCTGCGCAGTACCCCCCTGGTGACATCAGCGGGATCGAGGACACGGCAACGCAGGCACAATGGATTTCAGACTTTAAAGTCTGAAATTCCATAAGTGAACCGGAGGCGGGGCCAGAGCATCGGTGAGTGGCTGCGCGTGCCCAGGATGCGGGGGACCATTAGAAGCCCCAGGTAAGTTCAACTCATTTTCCCTCGATCCCCCTACAGTATTCCTTTAAGATATGTAAAGTCACTGGGGGGCTGGATAAACTTTTGAGAAACTATCAACACTGAGATAAAAGCCTGAAAAGAAGAGACAGTCACAGCTTTGATTTCCCCAAAATAATTCTTCATAGTACAGGAAATAAAACTACAATAAGCATAGATTCCCTTGAGCTAAAATAATTATGCAAATATTTTTTTCTAAGGTTAAAGTTCCTTTAAACATTATTTGTTATGCAACATCTGATGTGAAATGACAATTGGATGCAGATGAGTTCACCTTGCTAGGTACCGCCATTCGGCATATATAACACTACTTATTTTTCTGGCAAACAATGCAGTGTACTACAGAACATCCACAAAATCGCTATGGCGACTAGAGATCCCAGGTGTCTCTGAACTTTTGCATATTAATGCAAACTGAATAATTGTCTTTTCAATCACCTCTGTTAATTATTTATAGCTCTGCAAGAGTTAATGAGCCTTAATAAATATACCAGCACTTATCAGTGTATTACAACAGTCTGCAGGGACAGGGAATCATGCGGGATATTTGATGCATGTACTGTATGTGGCAATAAAGAACGATAAGGTCAAAGGACACCTGCAGTTATAAATTGACTATGAAAAATAGCTACAGTTACTTGTGTAAAAAAGAAATAATGGCCTATTAAATAAGGACAAATGACTTGGACTTGACCCACAGCTAGATTCATTAAAATAAGATAAGTCTTATACTCTGTATCGAGCTAAGCATGCAAGGGATTTAAAATACATTCAGTGAGCTGCACTTCTTGAGAGATGATCAGTGATGCTCAAAGGTCTGTGAGAGTCATCATTACAAGCATTAAAAAAAAAAAATCAACTGTCAGTCTGCCAATAGAAAGGCAACAAATTAGGCAAGTCTTTTGGCTGCTGAATACAAAGCTGCTAAAATCCAGCATATCTGAGTATACTGTACAGCCTGCTACCACTTGGCCCCGTTTAGAGAAAAAAAATCAGCATCAGGACCAAATTTACTCCACCTTCAAAGTTCCCACATACCACTGCAGACCCCCTCCCAGCTATCCTGAGATCATCACAGTCCCATGTATGAATGTGAAGTTCTGTAGACATCTGTACAATTGCAGGGGAAGAATTTCAGAGATTTACAGTACTTCTCCCTTCATGATGTTCAGTACATTCAGGAGATGGACTCATTATAGGCACTTATATCTGTGCAACAGCCCATATTAATTTATATCTACTTGTCTGATCATCTAAAGGTGCCCACAAATGAAACAATCTTTTTCTGTCCAATCTTAGCAAATGTATGTAGTAGAAGGGTAAACTGAGTAAATATACAGTAATTTGATTGGATATTTTAGGTACCGTAGTCCCTCATATTACATATAAGTAGCAAGAATGTTTTTGTACACTGTATTATTAGTGGAACAGGGCTTAAAGAGAATCTGAAGCGAGAAGTATATGGAGGCTGACATATTTATTTCCTTTTAAACACTATAAGTTGCCTGGCAGCCCTGCTGATCTATTTGATTGCTGTAGTGTCTGAATCACACCAGAAACAAGCAAGCGGCTAATCTTGTCAGATCGGACAATGATGGCAGAAACACCTGATCTGCTGCATGCTTGTTTAGGGTCTATGGCTAAAAGTATTAGAGGCAGAGGATCAGCAGGACAGCCAAGCAACTTGCTTAAAAGGAAATAAATACTGTATGACAGCTTCCATATCCCTCTCCCTTCAGGTTCCCTTTAATAAAGAGAGTAAGAATAATAGGTTTCTGCAGTCGGTTAAATGGTGCTTGTATTTGGATCATCCAGGGCCGGGCCGAGGCACAGGCTGGAGAGGCTCCAGCCTCAGGGCGCAGTGTAGAAGGGGGCGCACAATTTATTCAGTTGTCATTCCTAATTGTGTATGAAGCAGAAAGAAATAAGAAAAGGGATACATGGCAGTGACCGCAAGCCAGATAACTAGAGAATAAGGTGTTGGGGATGTTGTGGGCCCTGTGGCCCTCTTAGTCTAATAGCAATCAGTGTGTGACAGCTGTGGTGGGAGGGATGGAGGGGCGCACTTTGGTGTCACAGCCTTGGGTGCTGGAGGACCTTGTCCCTGCTCTGGGATCATCAGTGCTAATGCTCTCATGCAGGGTATCAAAATGACAAGACTAGAACTAGCCTCATCTGAGCCACATTGGCATATAGTGATAGTAGCTGATCTGTAATTAAATGTCATCAAACTAGCAGGTGAGTGGTTGTCATCTCATGCAGGATGCCCACTGTGGGAATGTTAATAAACTCATGCAATATAGGATTTATTAACCCTAAGGCCACATACACACATCAGACCATAGTCTTTTGAAAATGAAAGATCACAGACCAATCTTACCCCCTTCCATGTAGTATGAGAGCCATACCTACACAGTCTTTTCTATGGAGCTGAACTCCCCATCAGACAGAAATCTTTGCAAGATGCTGCACACACAGATGCTGTAGACATTCAAAAGATCAGTATCTGCAAAAGATCTGTTCCTGCCAAAAATCCATTCCTGCAAATTGCAATGATAGTCTATGAGATCTGCAGATTATCATATCCTTTAAGATGGCGGATTCACGGCAGACATCGCAGACAATCGCAGCTCCTCACTGATGATTTTCTTAAACGGGGTTATAATCGCAAGAAATGTGAGGAATTAGCCAGTGAGGTGGGGATGATGGGGAGAGAAACACTGAGAATCTATAAGGAAAAGACAAATGATGGTGAGAGAGGAGAATTGAATTTTATTACTACTTTTTGCCGTGAATCCGCCATCTTAAAGGATATGATAGTCAGGTTTTGGCCCATGGTGACTGCGGATCCCCAGTTGCTGTCAGTCTGCAGGGCCACCCCCAGATTTGTGTATAGAAAGGGTAAGTCCCTAAGGGATCATCTCGTCCGAGCTGACATCGGTAGACCCGAGGGGGCGAAACAAATGTTCCTGGGTACCCCTAAAAAGGGTACTTTCCCTTGCTTGCATTGCCAACACTGCAATAACATTATCAAAGGGCCTAAGGTCCACCACCCTCGATCAGGTGAGGGTATATTGCTTAGAGATTTCGCCACCTGTGACACAAAAGGAGTGGTTTATTTTATCAAGTGTCCCTGTGGTCTCGCCTATGTGGGACAGACCACAAGGGACATTAAGACCCGATTAAATGAACACAATAGTAACATCAAAAAAACAAAAAAGGTCACAGGTGGTGAGCAAGAGGATTCCAGAAAGGATCCACCACTTGCCAGACATTTTTTTGAGTTGGGCCACAGTGTTAGTCAATTGCGCTGGCAGGTTTTGGAGGTGGTCCCGAGACATGAGGGTAGGGATCATATCAGGGAACTTTTGAGGAGGGAGGCCTGGTGGATGGATAGGCAGGGGACGCAGTCGCCAGGGGGCTTAAATGAGGACTTCAGTCTCAGGTGTTTTTTATAGAGTTAGCTGTTCATAGGGTTAAAATGCAATAGGTATTGGTCCCACCCCCTTATGTAAGGTGTGGTTAGGTGGAAGGATTCTATAAATGTGTTATTCCTATGTGAAACTTCGAGCACTTGACAAAGGGCACCTCGCCCGAAACGTTGTGCTGGATGTGATATGCTGTGTATACTCGTGTAACACTTCAATAAATGGACATCGTTGGATAAGTATCCGCTAAGGGTTGAGTTCCTTGTGGGAATTGCGGGAACCATTCCTGGGACATCTGCCCTGTCCACAAAATAAAGTTCCAGTTTTGCCCTGTAACATGGATAGTTCAGAATCCTTCCTAGAAAACTTGAAAAATGATGTTCCTGAGGTCTTGTTTGATGTTCTGGAGGTCTCCGGGTTCCTCCCAAAGGCTGCAGAACTTGTAGGAGATGTCTCCTGTCCCCCAAGTCCTTCTGAGGTGTTGCCCTCTTCCGTAGGCATTGCTGCCTTGCTGGCTACCTTTTCAGCTCTGGTGGAGCTTCAGTCATGTGTAGTCAATGATGATATTGCAGTCACAGAAATTTCCGATTTTGAATCCGAGTCTTCTTTTGAAAGTCCAGTGCTTGAGACCATTGCTCGTGATGATTCTCTGCCCAGTCCTGGTTTTGGTTTCCTCGTGCCGGACTCGGAGGTTGGCAGTTCCCCGACATGTCCTGAGGTTTATCCTGTGCTGGTGTACCCCAGTGTGCTCTGTGACCCAGAAAGCCCAAGTGTGCCTCGGTTACCAGCGTACTCAGATGCTTCCTCGGTGGAGACATGCTCTGATTTAGCCTGCCTGCTTGCATGCCCAGAAGTGGTCCCTGAAAGTCTTGATCTTGATGGGTGTCCTCGCAATTCTGAATCCGGAATTGTCATTGGTTCCATGGGGGTTCTTGGTAATTCTCCATGTGAGCCTGGTGATTGTTCAGCCCTCTTGGGATCTCTGTGGAGCTTCAAAAGGTTCTGGGAGATTCCGGGAGAAATTTTGCTTGGTCCCCTGGATAAGATCAACGGTGGCTTTTGTGTTGTAAGGGACACTTCGAACAGGTATTGTGGCAGGTTTGGTATTTTCGGACGCTCCTTGGAAGGTGGTGGGTATTGTCTGGAGGGTGTCGATGGCTTCTTCTCTGGCAGTCACAGTCCTGATGGGTGTTATACTGAGACTGGTAGTACTGATGGGCATGTTTCGGTGGCTTCTGTTTCCGATGAGGTCGGTTTCGGGTGGACTGACTCTGGAATTGGACCTTGTCGGGCTGCCCCGACCTTCATGAGTCTTCAGTTTGAGTCTGTTGCTAATAGCAGTTTTGAGGGTCGTCTGGAATTCGACCCTGGAGGGGGGGGGGTACTGTGATGATTTGCTCAGCTGCCTGTGCAGGCAGCCAGCCTTTTGACCATTGTGTAGGTTTGCATGCTGCAGGACTCTGGAAAGAAGAGCTTCTGTCAGTTTTGCAGCTTGTGCTTGCAGAGGAATTTGCATACGTTGTCATGCAAATTGCCTGGCCACATTCATTGGAGGCGTGTACTATAAGTACTATGTCTTTCCCACAATGCTTCGCTGTTCATAAGGATTTCGTCCTATGTAACACTCCTGGTGGGGCGTCAGCCTTGCTCTCTGTTTGAACATCAGCTTAGAGTAATTCCTGAATCTGCGCTAGGCAGATTTCCCTAGTGCAGTTAGGATTGTATTATCTGTATTGCCTGTTCTGTCTTGTCTTGCCTGTTGCCATTGTCCTGTCCCTATGGTGGTTGACAGGAAATGGTTCTGATCTCTGTTCTTGGAGTATAGCTGGTGCAGCGGTTGCTACCAGCTATCTCTTCTGTTCTGTTCTCCTGGGATCGCACTAGCTACTTTTCGCTAGCGCTGGGGATCCTTCTGTTCTGTCTCCTGGGATCGCGCTAGCTACTTTTCACTAGCGCTGGGGATCCTTCTGTTCTGTCTCCTGGGATCACGCTAGCTACTTTTCGCTAGCGCTGGGGATCCTTCTGTTCTGCTACTCTGTACCTGGATCACGCTAGCCACTTTTCGCTAGTGCTGTGGATCCTATCTCTCGCTTGTCCCTGTTTTCGTGTGTCTGTCTTATCTGCTACGACCGCTTGCTGGAGGCTCGGTGAGGTAACCGTTAAGCAAGCGCTCGCGTCCTCTGTTTCATGTTTGTCTGTTAATGGTTAGTTAGGCGTGCTTGTCTCTATTGTGCTTATCATGTGGAGACCGCGCATAACCGCATGCACTGTTGCGAATGAGTGCGGTGTTCGTGGTTAGCTAGCGTTTGTTATTTTCCGTATCTCCTTATTGTATTTGCTGTGCCTTTGCTACCCTCGTATTCTATTCTGATCTGCCTTGTGTCACGTCTGGCGATCGCACCTCTCGCGATCGCGTTCCTATTTCATATCTGCTGTTGTGTGTGCGCGGTCGCGGGGTGGCGACTGGATTGGCGCACACACATACAACCTGTCCCTTTGCTCAATCTCATTCGCAATCGCCTCTCTTGCGATTGCGTTCTGCGCTTCGTACAATTCCTGTCTGGCACTTGTGGAGGTACAGAGGATTGGTTCCTCTGCACTCCCCAGCGCCATCTGCCGACAGGAATTTCCCTCTACAGGTGCGTAGCACCTTTTGCTGGGTGCCTGCAAATATACGCTTGTGGAGGATTTCCGCTGTGTCAGCACACGCGTTGTGTGCTGATCACGGAGAAAGTTCCACAATCGTTACACTGATGTGTGTATGTGGCCTTAGTCTGCCACTGTTTTTTTCAGCTACACATCAGTGCCTGCTAGGCTTGAATTGTGTTTGTGAAATAAGTTACCAAAATCTACATTTAATAAAGTCCACATTAGTCAGTAGGGGTTGTCACTTAGGTGCAAATAAAATTTGGCATGATTGAGAATTATGCTAATTATTATGGATATTAATATGAAAATCCATTAAGCTGCATAGGTTTGCAGTAATATTTTCATAATTCTGTATTGTAAATTTACATAGCTCAAGCCAAGCAGAAAGTTGGCACTGATCCAAAACCTTGTAATAAGCACCTTTAGACATCGATGGCACAGGAATATGGGGGGGGGGAAACACTTCTAGGGAGAAAAACACCAGCTGCAGTGGTGTTGGCCGCAGGAGAAAGTAGTTCTGTACTAAAACGCTTTTGATATTCCATATGGATAAGAAAACAGATACAATGCTTTTAGATGACGGCAGCAGTCTAGGGGTTAAAACATAAATTCCACTGTGGATGCTGCATAAAACAGCAGTCACAGAAACACTAATTCACATGTCTCAGCTGTGATCTAATATGACAAAGGTGAGGGTGTCAAAGCATACTGTATCCACTTAAAGCGGATCCAAACTAAACATTTTTTTAATTCAAAATATTTAGTTGCACCACTCTGACACATACAAATATAAGTAAACACTCCTTCAAGCCTATGAGCATTTCAGTGCATGCTTTTCACCCTCCTCTTTGCATAACTAGGGTGATACAGGTGGCAGCCATTAGCAATTCCTCCTTTGCCGGACACCTCCTACTCCACCAGTCTGCCGGATTCTGTCCCTGCAATATGAAAGGAAGGGAGGAGTTCCACCAATAAATGTAAAATATTTTATTTTTGTCATCAAGCAGCTGAAAAAAGCTGCTATTTATTATTATAATTTATAAAATAGATTTTATTTCTGAAATCTTGTATTTTTAATTTGGGTCCACTTTAAGGGACCGTGAGCAGTAAACCCCCTTCCCTCCTATAATTTGGACTTACCTGGAGCTTCCTCCAGGCCCCTGTAGCCTGCGAGGTCCCCCGGCATCCTGTTCTGTACCTCCTTGGTCCCGCATGTCGCTCCGGTAATCAGAGTCTGAATTGAGCATGTGCTTATGGCGAATGGCATGTTGATGTGATGGTCGCACAGGCAACTTCACCTGAAGTCACCGATTACCGGAGCCGCCAGTGGGACCAAGGAAGAGCCAAAGAGGATGCTGGGGGAACCTCACAAGCTCTGGGGGGCTGGAGGAAGCCCCATGTAAGTCCATATTTCAGCTAGGTGAAACAGTGAGGATTGGGTATAGCAAAAAAAAACTAGACAAATTTTAAATACTATGGTCCAGGTTTGCTGGCAATTATACTAGTGATTCATGATAAAATACTGTATTAGTTTAAATTATTATTTATTGCATTAAATACAAGTTTATTACACACTGCAATGACACCAGAGGAGCAGGCTATACTACTGAAGTATTGGAACATTGATCAACCCACAGATGCGTTTCTTCCACTTGCTACCTGGCTTATTGAACAAGGCTAAAGGGAGAAAAAAGAAAATGTAAGTTGATGATGAAAATGTAAAATGCAAACAGGTTTCAATTTACTGTGCTCAGTTTTCAGTTTGATTTGTTTGTTATTATTAAAGTACATAATTGTTCTTTTCACATGCGGTACATGCAATTCATCTGTACATTTAAACCAAATGTACTATTAAGCCATTGCTTCCAGGAATATTGGTATACTAATACCTTTGAATATAGTGTATTGCTATAAAATTCCTTTTTCATTGATTAGGTTGTGAGGTGCTATTTAATACAAGTACATGGAATCGGCTTGGATCATCATCTTTGGAGTCTTCAGCTAATCATTGCCGTGGTAACAGCCATAGCTGATGTTATTGTATCAGTCTATCCCTCTGCAGATCATTCTCTTCTGCAGTGACCTCTCTCAGCATCAGCTTTCTCTTTGCAAGATTCACCCAAAGTGTTAAAATCTAAATCTTGTTATGCGAGCCTCCCAGCACAGTTTAAGGTTGATCGCCTGCATTATAAATTGATTTGTTTTTCTGGGTAGTCCAGGGTGTTCAGCAGCCCCTGCCAGCTTAATCATTTAAAGAAAGTATTTTTTTCCTATACCCAATCCTCACTGTTCCACCTAGCTCATTTTGCCTTTTCCTTGTCTATTCACTCCTCATTTATTGATCAATAGATTTTTTTCATTGATTAATAATTCAAGCTATGTCTATTTCTACGCTGTACAATGTAAGAAACAAACATGGGGTACATAATAATACAGACAATGGTGTACACCAATATACAAGATACATAATTAGTATAAATAATAAAAAAAAAGATACAGAATACAAAATACAGAATTGGTAATGACCGTGATAAAAATAACATGATAAATAAAATGTATAATGATTTCCAAGATACAAAAGAGAGAAGATAGCCCTGTCCTTGCGAGCTTTCAATCTAAAGGAAATGAGTGGGGGGTTGGGGGGGTCACAAGAGGAGGGGTAGTATACAACAAATATATAGAGGCAGTGTGTTTTAGGATACCTAGTAGGAGTGCAAAGGACAAAGGGAAGTGGCCTAAGGTAGCGCATATGCTTGTCGGAACAAATTTGTTTTTAGAGAGCGTTTAAAGGTAACAAAGGTTGGCGGAGGAGGGCATTCCAGAGGAGGGGTGAAGCGCGTGCAAAATCCTGTAAACGTGAATGTAAGGAGGTGATTCTAGAGGAGGACAACAGAAGATCATATGCAGATTTGAGATTGCGATTTGGTTTGTATCTGGAAATTAGTGAGGATATGTACCGGGGAGAGAGATTGTGGAGAGCTTTGTAGGTTAGGGTTAGGTGTTTGAACTGGATCCTATGGTTAATTGGCAGCCAGTGAAGAGCTTGACATTGAGGGGCAGCAGAGGAAGATCGAGAAGAAAAATGAATGAGATGAGCAGCTGAGTTCAGTACCGACTGGAGCGAGACCAGTCTGTTAGAAGGTAGTCCACAAAGTAGTATGTTGCAGTAATCAAGACGAGATATTATAAGAGCATGTATTAACATTTTAGTTGTGTCTTGAGTGAGAAAAGGTCAGATGCGAGATAAGTTTTTGAGTTGGAGATGGCAGGAGCGGATTATGGAGTGAACATGAGGAAAAAAAGAGAGATGAGTCGAATATTACCCCCAAGCACCGTGCTTTGGGAACTGAAGTTATGGGAGTGTTATTAACATTTATTGTAACTTCAGGCAGAGAGGTGGACAGAGATGGTGGAAAAATGATTAGTTCTGTTTTACTCATATTAAGTTTTAAGAAGCGAGAGGACATGAGGAGAATATAGCAGACAAGCAGTCTGGAACACGTTTGAGGAGGGAGTTAAAGTAGAACTGTAGTGAGAAGTATATGGAGGCTGCCATATTGATTTCCTTTTAAGCAATACTAGTTGCCTGGCAGCCCTGCTAAGCTATCTGCCTGCAGTAGAATGAATCACACCAGAAACAAGCATGCAGCTAATCCTGTCAGATCTGACAAAAATGTCAGAAACATCTGATTTGTTGCATGCCTGTTCAGGGCCTAGGGCTTAAAGTATTAGAGGCAGAGGATCAGCAGGACAACAAGGCAACTTGTATTGCTTAAAAGGAAAGCAATATGACACCCTCCATATACCTCTCACTACAGTTCTCCTGTAAGGTCTGGGGCCGAGAGGTAAAGTTGTGCATTATCTGCATACAGGTGGTGTTGAAACCCGAATGAGTTGATTAAGTCACCAAGACCGTGCATGTAGATGGAAAAGAGGAGGGGGCCAAGGACACAGCCTTGAGGAACCCCAATAGAAAGCAAGAGGAGACAAGATTTGATCTGAGTAGGAGACTGTGAAGGACCTTCCAGAGAGGTAGGAAGATAACCATGTGAGAGTGATGCTCTTTATTCCTACATTTGAAAGTATTTGTAGGAGTAAAGTGTGGTCGACAGTAAGGGCCCTTTTCCACTAGCAATCACAAATCACAAACTCCAGCGATTGAGATTTTTCATTAATTCTGTTATGTGATTGCGATTTTCATTTGCATCGCATTATCATTGTAGAAATTGCTCCAGAAAGCGATTGCGATTTGCGATTTCCAAATCGAATCACTGTAGTGGAAAATACTTCTCGTGATTTCTATGATAAAGTAACAACCCTAGCAATTTAAAAATCACTAGCGATTTAGCAATCGCAATCATTCTAGCGGAAAAGGGCCCTATCAAATGCTGATGACAGATCAAGAAGGATGAGTATAGAAAATTGACCTTTGGATTTAGCTGTAAGATCATTAGCCACTTTAATAAGGGCAGTTTCTGTGGAGTGGTTAGAGCGAAAGCCAGACTGGAACTGATAAAGTAGGGAGTTAGCTGACAAATAATGGCTTAATTCTGCATGTATATGGCGTTCAAGTAATTTGGATGCAAATGGGAGAAGTGACACTGGACGGTAGTTGGCGAGTGTAGTAGGATCTATCTACAGATGTTTTTTTTAAGTAGTGGTGTCACAACAGACTTTTTATAGTGGGGACGGAAAGATGCCAGTGGAGAGGGACAGGTTAAATAGCAATGTTAGTGCAGGCATGAGAGATGGGGATAGCTGCGGAATGAAATGGGAGGGAATAAGATTCAAAGAACAGATGGTTAGCTGAGCTTTGGATATTATGGAGGAGAGAGAATATTCAGAGAGTGGAGAGAAAGCAGTTGGAGAGTAGTCAATGAGGTGTGGAGGTGGGATTTGACGGCTGCATGGAGAATTCACTTCAGATTTTGTCAATTTTATCTGTGAAGTATGTTGCAAATTCTTCAGATGATAAGCAAGATGAAGGAAGAGGAGGAAGGGGATGGAGAACGGAGTTGAAGATGCTGAACAAGCGTTTTGGATTGTGGAAATGGGCGGATAATAGGGAAGAAAAATAGGACTGTTTTGCCACATAGAATGCGTTTCTGAAGTTGTTCAAGGCAATTTTATATGAGATAAAGTGCTCACTTGTGTTACTTTTCCTCCAACTCTATTCAGCTGCTCTAGAGCATCTTTTTAACTGTTTAGTGGCTTTGGTCATCCAGGGTTGGCGACTGACATGGTGAGGGCAGACATTGTCGAGAGAGGCAAAGTCATCCATGACTTTTGTAATGGAGTTGTTGTAGTGTATAGCAGCTGAGTCTGGCTCAGTGAAGGATTGTGTGAGGAGAGGTGCCAGGGCATCAGACACAGATTTCATGTCTAGATTGCGATAGATTCTTCGAGTATGTGAGCGTGCTTGTGTCAGGGTGGTGGGAAAAGAGGAGGAGAGAGAGAAGTTAATTAGGTTATGGTCAGACAGTGGTAGTGGATCATTAGTAAAGTCAGGGACAGAACAGAGACTAGTGAATACGAGGTTGAACGTATGACCATCAGTGTGGGTTGAGGTAGAGGACCACTGAGACAAGCCATAGAAGGAAGTGAGTGATAGAAGTTTGTTGGAGACAGTGTTATTGGTGTCAATAGGAATGTTAAAATCACCCATGATGATGGTAGATCTTGCATAAGAATATTAAAAGTGTAGGTTGCTAGTAGAACATTGACAGAAAATGTTACCATTATTAATTAGGCATTTAAGTAATTGACCACCTGATCAGCCTTTATGAGGAATTAGATAGTCAACATTCTCTGTGCAGAAGAACTTAAATCAGAACAACACTCTGCACCCCCCCCCCCTCGATGCCTAGAGAGTTGGCACCCAGAGGACATTGTTTTCTTAACCTCCTTAGCAGTATGCCCGACACTGTGTCAGGCATACTGCTCTCTATCCCCAGTAGTTCCCCCATGCAAAATGAGTGTGATCCAATGGCTTTAAAACATTTAGCTAGCACTAGGCTAGCTAGTAGAAGTGTCCCCCCGATTGCTGCCGATCCCCCCCTTAATACATTACCCAGCCTAGATCCAGCCAGCGATCGCGCAGCCACCCTGCACAGCTTTGGTCTCTCTATGGGGAGGATCGGGTTTGCGCACGACGTCGGCGACTTCATGACGTCATGTGTAATCCTCCCCATAGTGTAGACCGGAGCTGTGCGGGGAGGCTGTGCTATCGCTGGATCCAGGCTGGGTAATGTATAAACGGGGGAGCGGCGGGGATTGGGGGGGTGCTGGACACTTCTACTAGCTAGCCTAGTGCTAGCTAAAAGGTATTAAAGCCATTGGATCACATTCCTTTTGCATGTGGATACAAACTGGCAAAACCTCCTGAGTGGCGTAACGCTCAGGAGGTTAAAGTGCACCGGACATGGCGCAATTGGCCTCGGTAAGTCGTCCAATCGGCACAGGTGCAGTCTGGCTACACGCGCTCCCATCACTGGGAGCATTTTGCAGGTTTGCATTAAGCATATGTAAGTTATTGCAAATATTTCATGCTAACCAAGAGCACTTCTGGTGTGTAGGCTGGAGCTGACTGACGGCGGTGATGGGTCCCGGTTCCCAAAGCTGCAGACAGCGAAGGACGGCGGCGTTGGAGTGATCTGAGTGGATGGGGCTGGGGGAAGCCCCAGGTATGTTTAAATCTTTTTTCATATCTCAGCTCTGGTACAATTTAAGTGTCCCAGAGTTAAAGTACATAAATTACTGACCTTTTTCTATCTCTCCCCTACCCCTCCTTTCCGCCTAGGAAAACTTTTATGACTAATTTTCTTATCAGTGAGGTTTACTATATTCCATGACAATGTACAACAAGACAGAAGCTGGCACTTGCATCCCTAAAAATGAACCATTTCAGGCAGCAAAATAAAACAAAACCAGTCCATTTTCTTAAATCTTTTGCACTGTACATACACGTTTATCTCATGTCACATGTCACCTCGGGTACACTTCAGCATTTATAAGGGTTCTCTTTATAGAATTTCTGAATTTGAACCTAGTTGCAAGTCATCTTATTCAGCTGCACACTGTTCTGCTTACGGATAACACGGTTTACAATCACTTATGTGTTTTTCTGCACTGACTAGTATTCCCAAGGGGTTTGGATCTTTTTGCTGTCTCTTATTTCCTCTGTAAATCTTGTTTCCTAGTTACTAATTTCTTGTCTGTCAGGCTTGGTTCTGTTTCTTTCCTTTGTCACTGGAATGGCTATCTAGTAACCATGATTCAGTGGGATTCTATTCTCAAGAAATATTTTGTTAACTTAGGTTTGCAACATTTTTAGATATTCCCCTCTTCTTGTTGTATTGGGGACATGAGGGAGGCAGTGCATACAAGTCTTACAAATTAAGTAATTCACCATATTGGAAGAGGAAAGTACAATAGATTTCAAATTAGTGTGAGCCCCAGTTTGATTTTATACGTCATTTATCTATTACAGTCAGCGGTTAGAGGTTTGGATTTCAAACCAAGCTTTTAATTACTGGGTACGCAAGTGAGCTCAGTTCAGGACATATTCTACCGGTCCTTCCTTTAGGTTGGAGTGACAATAGGGAAATCTGTTGGGTACGTTTCCTAGAAGAATTGTAGCAGTTGTGCTCTCTTTGGGCACACCTGGACATTGTAACAATACATCTGCAGTTAATAATCTAAGTTTAATTCACAAAATGAGAACAAGTTTTGTTTAAATTTACCAGCAGCGGTCATCTGAGGAGGCTGTGACCCCACTCTATCACCTTTATTGTAGGAGTAAGACTAGGACGAACAGAGTAGAATTCTGCCAGTTATCAAGTTGTTCTTCACTATAGACATTTGAAATTGGAGGGTTTTTCCTGCTTTATTCAGGAGAAGATTAAATTCATCTTTTAGAGACTGACTTAGATATTTTCAGCTTGAATATTGTAAGAATCTATACGTTGGTTGCTATGGGCAACAACACTACACCTTCGTTCGGCACTATATCACAGGAAGTGTGATAACTCGACTCTCATAACAGCATAGGAGATAGAACTTCTTAGACGTCGTCAAAGTTTCAGGAGTTTATTCAGTAAACAGATATACAGATGCTTATCTCTACATGTTCGTTACACCTCAGCGAAGCCATTGGTCTGTAGTAAGTACTCTTTGCGTTACATGCTCTTGGTCCATTCCTTTTAAATGGAAACCAGGCTCTCTTATGTAACATCTATACTAGGTTGCACTTAGGCCTATATACAGCATACAGTTAGATAAGATGACAATACATTACAAAGAGTATAAAGTACAAGTCATCAGCCAGAAGTCAGAAGCAACTTCTGCCATGCTGGGTCCCTCTTGTATATGAACATCAAAGAGTAAAATTCTGACATCACCCGAGCCATACCCCCAAGCCTACAGTTGGCGGGCACGGGCATGTGACCCACATCATCATCTAATATACCAGTGCTTTATAACCGAGTTGCAAAGAATGCAATGTTTTCCAAATATTGGCTTTGTTTACCATTTCGTCATCTGTCGGTACAGTTAGACCTGATAACCCATTATGTGGTCTTCTAGAGGAACATGTTCCTTGTAAATGACTGCATAATTTCTCCCCAAGAAGCTCTGCTTAACCTATTTTGGTTCCTGGATGTAGAAACTACGTCCAGGAACCATGCGCGCTACCGTGCGCTCCCACGGCCGATCGCACGTGTGCACATGCACTCCCGGCCGCGGATTCAGTAGCCACGGAATCAATGTATCGGGCTATGGTGCCTGATCACTGATTCCTCTCCCCTGCTGAAAAAGCGACAGCTTCTCTCGGAAGCTGTGCTTTTTCTGGCCGTTGCCTCCACCCTGCGTCACTCTAAGCGTGTTACGCTTAGAGTGACGTCATGTAAACAAACTCATGGCTGCCATCTTGTGGCCAAAAAGTAAAACTACAACTAAAAGTAAAAAAAATTAAAAACAACACACAATTACATTATAAAACTATAGTTTACATCCCACCCTCCCAAAAATACCCAAATAAAATGTTTAATATAAAAAAAAAACCATTACAATAAAAAAAATAAAACATGTAAATATTTACCTAAGGGTCTAAACTTTTTAAATATCAATGTAAAGTTGAAATATTTCTATATTTTTTTTATTTTAAACTTGTAAATAGTGATAGATGCAAAACGGAAAAAATGCACCTTTATTTTCAAATAAAATATTGTCGCCATACATTGTGATAGGGACATAATTTTAACGGTGTAATAACCGGGACATATGGGCAAATACAATACGTGAGTTTTAATTATGGAGGCATGTATTATTTTAAAACTATAATGGCTGAAAACTGAGAAATAATGATTTTTTCCGTTTTTTTCTTATTCTTCCTGTTAAAATGCATTTACAGTAAAGTGGCTCTTAGCAAAATGTACCCCCCAAAGAAAGCCTAATTGGTGGCGGAAAAAACAAGATGTAGATCAGTTCATTGTGATAAGTAGTGATAAAGTTATAGGCTAATGAATGGGAGGTGAACATTTCTCAAGTGAAAACGACGGAATGCGAATGGGTTAAAGAGACCCTGCATCTCAAGTATTTACTAGACTTTAGTACCTGAGGCCTAGAATTCAGGTATACTTACATTCTAACAAATATGCAATTGAGTGGGCCCCTCTAGAGCAGGCAGGTGCATAGTGTCAACTTCTGTGGTAGGACAATTCTAGGCAGACTAAGTCAACCATTCATGCAGAAAACGGGGGAAAAAAAAATAACACAACCTGATTGTGTGTATGCTTGACAGTGAACATACAAATGTCTATCTCATCATGTCAAATAGTAAAATATATATATATATCTTAAAAGAACTTAAAGGTAAGCTTAAGGGACATGATGAGATAGACATTTGTATATACAGTGCCAAGCACACAAATAAATAGGCTGTGTTGCATTTCTTTTCTTCTCTACCTGAACGATCTAATATATGCAACTCCAGTCGGGACCCAGTCGGACTATAGTGTCCTTCACTAATAAGGAATTAGAGCTTTCCTAGCAGAGAACTTAACTTCTGAGAGTGGGGGAATAGATTAAAAAGGCCAACTAACCTAACAAGGCTTTTATTTTTAATTGAAATACTCTACTATACTTGAGCAATGTCTTCTTACTATATTGGTCCATGACCATTGTTGTATGTATCTATTTTTGAAAACTCAATAAAAATATTGAAACAGAAAAAGGCCAACTATTCATATATTTTACACATATTAGGTTTTTAAACATAACATGACATTGTGGGACAGCTAAAAGTCATATTTAGAAGGAGGAGTATAGATACAATTATTTATCTTATCTGTTTATTTTCACATTAATGGCACTTTAATGGCCATTTATGTTTGGTTAGGCTTAATTTATGTCAACTCAAGTGCTATTAACATTTCAGTTGTATGGAGTGTGATGTGTTTTTATTGCTATGTTAACAACTTTTTTACCTTCGTTATGTGTAGTCACCTGTAATAGATGTAGAGCTTTCAGTGTGCAGCCCCATCACTAAGGCCACTAAGTGTAAAGCTCTGTGGCTGCATGTCCCTCTTTCCCTTTTTAATAAAATACATACTTACTAGCCACCTTATTAGGTACACTTTTCTAGTACCATGCTGGAACCTCTTTGGCCTTTAAAACTTCCTTAATTCTAGATGCCAAAATGCAAATGAGAAGCTGCAATGTAATGGGCTGATTAACTGTTTGTGTTAACAAGCAATTGAACAGATATACGTAATAAAGTGGCCAGTGTGTGTATGTGCACATGTATTTGAAAAGATATTTGGGTGGTAGTGGTGTACTGGGAGAAAATGTCCTTCCATATGTAATCACTCCTGTTAAAGCAGTAGGATTAGCCATACTATGCCAGGGAAAAAACGCATATATAAGTAGATAAATACTTGATCTACTTACATAATACATGTATTGTATACGTTTTGATTTCAGTGAATTTTATATAGTAAATGAAGAGAATTCTGTTCCTGGTGGGGGCCATGTGTTTTGCCCACGGTTTAAGCTAAATCCTGATGTCATTTCTGCCCTTTAATTTTTTCTTTACTCCTCCAATTGCTGAGTCACCTTAGCCTTGCTTGTAAACAGAAGTGAGCAGAGTATCAGGTTTCAGAAAAGCAGCTGGCATGGGAATAAAAGGGAAGAGGAGGAATACATTCTAGATAAAAAGAACCCCCAGCATGCAACTGTTTGGCACTGACTACTAAAGGGCCAGTGCTCCTTAAGTGTGTGATAACTCCAAATCATTACAGCAGAACAAGTTTTGAAAGTTTTGAGTGCAAGATTAGCATCTTTATCATTTAATACACTCAGACCAGTTGCTGTTGAAATTCGATTTTTATGTTGACACTCCCACTTTAAGTAACTGATCTCCTGATATGCTGCTTGTTACTTTTTATAATGAGCCTGTTGTCCTACAAGAAGTGTGAATTTAGCCATGACTGGGCAGATGTGGATACTCTCCTGATTAGAGTAAGGACATTCTTGGGCAATCCCTGGTTGTGATTTAGCATTTATTTAAGAGGGGCTCGGTAATTTTTCTTTTTGATGGAAAATGAGGGAAAATTGGTATATATTTTTAAATGTGAAAAACCGAGGGTAAAAATAAAAAAGGAAGAATTAATGTTTGTGACCTTAGTCACATGCTCCTTATCCTTTCCGGTTAAAGATTGAATGAACAACTTTATGAATATGTGGAAAAGTGGTAAAAAAAAGAACACCATATCAGTTTACTTGACTTGTTCATCACAGTAAATACTAAAAGAAAACAATTAGAAATTAATCTTTTGAATCATAATAAGTTAACATTTCTGGAACATTTGGCTGTTCTCATATCTGACTGACTATGAGTGTATTTCACAGATAATACCTTGTAGGAGGGCAAATAGGTATAAAATATAACTTTTATTTCATTATGCTAAAATTTAATAGGATACAAATACTACTGATAGTGAACGACGTGATTACAATTGGGTTGATAGATACTAGGTAGCTAGTCAGACGACAAATCTATCAATCTCCCATTGTTTACATTATAAACCCTACACCAAGAACCCTACATGTTTCGTTTCATTTAATTTGAAACTTCGTCAGGAGTAAATAATAATAAAGTGCAAGAGTGCCAAAAAGTGCTAAAAATAATATAAAGGTTATCAAAATCACATAATACACATCATAGTAGCAATAGGTATGGCAGCAAGACTGCAGCCAAATAGGTGTTCTCTGTTGGGTCTGTCCTTTTATACTGAGGGAAGGCTCGCACTGAATTCTGGGAGAGGCGGTGACCAGACCTCCCACTGCACCACCCATATGCTAGCCCCCTATTGGTGTGCATGTCTATCAATCTCCATATCACCCAATAGGCATTAGGGCCATAGAGGCGCATGATGTGAAATTGGTCACTAAAGATACCGAATTCAGCATTAAGCTTACCTAGATCAGCGCTCCACATAGTCATCAACTGTTCGTGGGAGGCAGAGGGCAAACCCCTCATCTATTGGGGTTAAAAAGTGCCGATAAAACTTCGTCCGAAAATGCTAAGTCCTGATTGGCTAAGAAGCTCTATGGGGGTGTGCTGTGTGCGCCTATCAGCGCGCATTAACCCGCCCTAATAGCCAATGGGGTGCCGCTCTATACGCAACACTACCGTAGCCTGTCAGACGAGTCAGGGCAGTGAATAAATTAAATGACGTCACCTGCAGAGCGGACGCTTCCGCGTACGTCTCTGTGCCTGGTTGCTAGGGTAACGGTCTGCCCATGTAAACACACAGCGCTGGCAACAGCGTGTGTGCAGCATCTCCTATACAAAGCCTCAATCGGCATAAATACAAGTAAGTATATTGTAAAACCCCATGCGAGATTGATTAACCAGTATACAACAGGGAATTTAAAGGAGCCCAACTTATTTCAAGCAATTCTCAACCTCATTTTTAAAAGATGGTGGGCACATCCATAAACATATGAATGTATGTATATAAACCACATAACCTAAACAGGGGGAATATGGAAAGATTTAAGCACATAATAATGCCTAATTTTTAAGAAATATAATAAACACCATCCGTGTATTTTTATTCTTTTATAAAATACAACATCTGTATACTGATGGAAGAGGGAGATATCCAATATGTTATCCATATGGCCTACAGTCCTCATTTCTAGATGGTATGAATCACCTAACCCCCCACTTATGCAGAGTAGTTCTAAACACATAACTGGATAGTGCATAAAAAATACAGGGTAGAGAGAATTGCTCACAAGGAACTACCTATATAAACTCAAGCCATACAGAGAGGCAAAAGAGGTTTCAAAATACCACAAAATTAATATGACCCAAACCCAAAGGGGGCAGCAAGGCGATGAAGACAATTTAATTAGCATTATTAAATAAAGGGGGCAAACGTAAACCCCTCATTTAGACCACCTGGGCTAAGGGTGCCCAATCTATAGATCCATCGGGCCTCCAACTGTCTCAATTTCTGATCCAGGTTGCCACCTCTTGGACCCATCCTCCATTGCTGTATTACCCAGAAGCGTAAACAGTTGGGATCACCTCCATGTTTTTCCGTGAAATGTTTAGCCACAGATGTTTTACGTTTATGGTGGATATCACCTAGATGTTCCAAGACTCTAGTCTTAACAGCTCTTGTGGTTTCACCCACATAGAGTAGGGGGCAGGGGCATTGTATTGCATACACAACGCCCTCAATCTCACAATTAAAAAAGTCAAACAATTCGAATGTACGTCCATCTTTAGGGGCAGCGAAATCCCTACATTTCAACACATTCGTGCAGGCTTTGCATCTGCCACATTTAAACATTCCTTTTAGAGGGCTACCCAACCAAGTCTTTTTAGTTTCTACACCAGCACCCTTTACTGGCAAAAAGGAGTGTGTTAATCTATCACTCAGGTTTGTTCCTCTTCTATAGGTAATTAAAGGGGCCCTTGGTAAGTACGTGTTTAATTGTGGGTCCAACTTTAAGATTGACCAATGTCTATCAATAATTCTCTTGATGTTATTAGACTAATCAGTCTAATAACATCAAGAGAATTATTGATAGACATTGGTCAATCTTAAAGTTGGACCCACAATTAAACACGTACTTACCAAGGGCCCCTTTAATTACCTATAGAAGAGGAACAAACCTGAGTGATAGATTAACACACTCCTTTTTGCCAGTAAAGGGTGCTGGTGTAGAAACTAAAAAGACTTGGTTGGGTAGCCCTCTAAAAGGAATGTTTAAATGTGGCAGATGCAAAGCCTGCACGAATGTGTTGAAATGTAGGGATTTCGCTGCCCCTAAAGATGGACGTACATTCGAATTGTTTGACTTTTTTAATTGTGAGACTGAGGGCGTTGTATATGCAATACAATGCCCCTGCCCCCTACTCTATGTGGGTGAAACCACAAGAGCTGTTAAGACTAGAGTCTTGGAACATCTAGGTGATATCCACCATAAACGTAAAACATCTGTGGCTAAACATTTCACGGAAAAACATGGAGGTGATCCCAACTGTTTACGCTTCTGGGTAATACAGCAATGGAGGATGGGTCCAAGAGGTGGCAACCTGGATCAGAAATTGAGACAGTTGGAGGCCCGATGGATCTATAGATTGGGCACCCTTAGCCCAGGTGGTCTAAATGAGGGGTTTACGTTTGCCCCCTTTATTTAATAATGCTAATTAAATTGTCTTCATCGCCTTGCTGCCCCCTTTGGGTTTGGGTCATATTAATTTTGTGGTATTTTGAAACCTCTTTTGCCTCTCTGTATGGCTTGAGTTTATATAGGTAGTTCCTTGTGAGCAATTCTCTCTACCCTGTATTTTTTATGCACTATCCAGTTATGTGTTTAGAACTACTCTGCATAAGTGGGGGGTTAGGTGATTCATACCATCTAGAAATGAGGACTGTAGGCCATATGGATAACATATTGGATATCTCCCTCTTCCATCAGTATACAGATGTTGTATTTTATAAAAGAATAAAAATACATGGATGGTGTTTATTATATTTCTTAAAAATTAGGCATTATTATGTGCTTAAATCTTTCCATATTCCCCCTGTTTAGGTTATGTGGTTTATATACATACATTCATATGTTTATGGATGTGCCCACCATCTTTTAAAAATGAGGTTGAGAATTGCTTGAAATAAGTTGGGCTCCTTTAAATTCCCTGTTGTATACTGGTTAATCAATCTCGCATGGGGTTTTACAATATACTTACTTGTATTTATGCCGATTGAGGCTTTGTATAGGAGATGCTGCACACACGCTGTTGCCAGCGCTGTGTGTTTACATGGGCAGACCGTTACCCTAGCAACCAGGCACAGAGAAGTACGCGGAAGCGTCCGCTCTGCAGGTGACGTCATTTAATTTATTCACTGCCCTGACTCGTCTGACAGGCTACGGTAGTGTTGCGTATAGAGCGGCACCCCATTGGCTATTAGGGCAGGTTAATGCGCGCTGATAGGCGCACACAGCACACCCCCATAGAGCTTCTTAGCCAATCAGGACTTAGCATTTTCGGACGAAGTTTTATCGGCACTTTTTAACCCCAATAGATGAGGGGTTTGCCCTCTGCCTCCCACGAACAGTTGATGACTATGTGGAGCGCTGATCTAGGTAAGCTTAATGCTGAATTTGGTATCTTTAGTGACCAATTTCACATCATGCGCCTCTATGGCCCTAATGCCTATTGGGTGATATGGAGATTGATAGACATGCACACCAATAGGGGGCTAGCATATGGGTGGTGCAGTGGGAGGTCTGGTCACCGCCTCTCCCAGAATTCAGTGCGAGCCTTCCCTCAGTATAAAAGGACAGACCCAACAGAGAACACCTATTTGGCTGCAGTCTTGCTGCCATACCTATTGCTACTATGATGTGTATTATGTGATTTTGATAACCTTTATATTATTTTTAGCACTTTTTGGCACTCTTGCACTTTATTATTATTTACTCCTGACGAAGTTTCAAATTAAATGAAACGAAACATGTAGGGTTCTTGGTGTAGGGTTTATAATGTAAACAATGGGAGATTGATAGATTTGTCGTCTGACTAGCTACCTAGTATCTATCAACCCAATTGTAATCACGTCGTTCACTATCAGTAGTATTTGTATCCTATTAAATTTTAGCATAATGAAATAAAAGTTATATTTTATACCTATTTGCCCTCCTACAAGGTATTATCTGTGAAATATATAAATCAGGTGTGTTGTTCAATTTTGACTATGAGTGTATAACTTTTTATAGTTGTATGTGTTTTGGGGGTTGTATGAAGTCTTACACTTAGAATCATGGAATTAGATATATCCTGTGTGCCTAGCAAATGATTTTTCATGGATGCTGAGCAATGTCTAACACTATTCTTGTTTCACCACAGAGCCTCCTAGTGGTCATTATTAACACAGATGTATGCTGCTTTAATATTGTCATTGGTCTGAAGTTGTTGCAGGATAATACATAGAAGCAGGATCACGGAGAGACAATATCAGAAACAGATTTGAACTTTTCTTTTGTAATGTTTGGCTATGATTTTGCAATGAGATGGATTTGCTAATGTACAGTAGCTGACAGGAATGTCAGTGCCCCTTGGCCTCCTGTAAACTGCTGCCATGTTTAGGTGATGCTTGCTTAATGGAAGATACAGAGCTTACACTGCCCTTTATACCAGCTGATCCCATCTGGGTAGGTGGTTGACACCCTACAGATTCTTCATGTTAACCACATAGTTCTATCCATGTGAATGTTCATACTCAGTTTGGCTGCACAACCACGTGGTTATAATGCAAATCAGACATCAGTGTAAATTAACCCTTAAAGGGAAGGTCCACGCAAAATAAAAAAATAAGTTTCACTTACCTGGGGCTTCTACCAGCCCCACGAAGCCATGTTGTGCCCTCGTAGTCACTCACTGCTGCTCCAGTCCCCACGCTGGCAGCTTGCCGACCTCGGAGGTCGGCGGGCCGCATTGCGTACATTTTTATGCATTCTCGCTAGTGCAGAAACATTAACACATACATTCTTACGCGTTAGTGGTGCCATGCGTAAAAGGTTTGAAGCAAAGGAAAAATAATTATATTCAGAAATACAGTTAAGACTTGAGAACTTATTCAATTCCATTTTTCTCCAAAGTTTTCTCCTAGGTGATGTTATCAAATACAATTCCTTATAAGCCACTAGCAAGCAAGAAGATAGTTTTGTCACCTCCTTTTAGGTACCTTTTTCAGTTACAGAGAACTGGAAAAATATTTAAACAGAAGATACAAAATTATCTCATACAAGAAAAAACTTAGGAGAAAAGTGGATTGAATAAGGGACTGTCTTCTTTCCAATTGTGTCTTGTAGTAGAAGCTTTTCATTCTGCTATAAATGCCTATTTTCCCTACTAAGATAACAACCATATCTTATTGGAACAAATAACCTTAAAGAGAACCCGAGGTGTGTTTAAAGATTATTATCTGCATACAGAGGCTGGATCTGCCTATACAGCCCAGCCTCTGTTGCAATCCCAAACCCCACTAAGGTCCCCCTGCACTCTGCAATCCCTCATAAATCACAGCCATTCTGGGAGGCTGTGTTTACATCTGTAGTGTCAGTCTCAGCTGTTCCCCCGCCTCCTGCATAGCTCAGGTCCCGGCCCCTGTCCCTTCCCTCCAATCAGCAGGGAGGGAAGGGATGCAGGCGGGGACTGGAGTTCTGCAGGAGGCGGGGAGAGCAGCAGACTGACACTATAGAGATAAACACAGCCAGCTCTGACAAGCTGTTTGTCAGCAGCGCGGCTGTGATTTATGAGGGAGTGCAGAGTGCAGGGGGACCTTAGGGGGGGTTGGGATAGCAACAGAGGCTGGGCTGTATAGGCAGATCCAGCCTCTGTATGCAGATAATATTCTTCAAACCCACCTCGGGTTCTCTTTAAAGGACTACTGAAGCGAGAGGGATATGGAGATGCCATGTTTATTTTTAGGCAGTACCATTTGCGTGGCTGTCCTGCTGATCCTCTGCCTCTAAAGCCTCATCTACACGGTACAATTTTCCATCAGATAGACTGATCTATTAAATAGATCGAATAAGAAATTGCATTGTGTGTAGATGTCCAAATTGTTTCTGAACAATTTTGTGATAGCTTTTGCAATAGATTTTGGGTACTTATCAAAGCAAAATCTAACGCAATTCGATTGGACCTGTTGGAAATTATCTAATAGATCCGTCTAATAGATCCGATCTGAAGGCAAATTGTACCATGTAGATAAGGCTTAATACTTTTAACCACAGACCCTGAACAGGCATATGCAGATCAGGTGTTTCTGACATTATTGTCAGATCTGACAAGATTAGCCGCATGCTTGTTTCTGGTGTTATTCAGACACTACTGCAGCCACGTAGATCACCAGGGCCACAAGGCAACTGGTGCTGTTTAAAAGGAAATTAAAAAAAAGACAGCCTCCATATTCTTTTTACTTCAGTTTTCATTTAAAGAGACACTGAAGCGAAAAAAAATATATGATCTAATGAATTGGTTGTGTACTATGAATAATTACTAGAAGATTAGCAGCAAAGAAAATATTCTCATATTTTTATTTTCAGGTATATAGTGTTTTTTCTAACATTGCATCATTCTATAATATGTGCAGATTACACAACACTCAGCATTCAAAATGATTCTTTCAGAGCAGTCTGTGAACTAATGACCTCTCCCCTGGCAGAGAAAAAGTAAATAGTTCAGGAACAGTTGAGATAATAAAAGTCAGAAAACAGCCCTCTCAACGACCTTGAAAGTCGTAGAGCTTAATGGCTTTTTTGCATAGAGATAACAACTGGAGTTTCTTAACTCTTCCTGTACTGGAAACAATTAGACTGATGCATCTGACCTTAATGTTTTATTTCTTAGCTGTACTACACATACAAATCATAATATCATAATTTTTTTTTCGCTTCAGTGTCTCTTTAAAAAAAGCTCAGCAACAACAAGAATCTGATTATAAAGGAGGTGGGGAGAGGAGGCAATATTTTGTTATGCTGTAAGGACAGGAAGCAGAAAATATACACACAAATCGAAAAATCCTTAGTGGACATCTTACCATTCAGCTCATCCTTTAAATTAATGTATTTTTTGATATAGCATGTTGCATTTACATCTACTATTTATTGTACGTCATTGGAATCCCAGTTTTAGTGTAATTGGGGAAACATCTTTTCCCAGATTAGCACAGTAAGCTTTAATATCTGGTGAGGACTGGCATTTAGCATAAGCTGGTCTACATGCATAGCCTGTATTCTAGTGTTTTATGGTATTTTAGGTTTGTATTATAGTATATTATGCTTGACTGCTGTGCCTGATCCCATCCGTTTTTCATAAATAAAAGAATAAAAGGTTGAGGTGCACAGCAAAGTAGTGCGATTGTTGGGAACGTACAAGCACAATTGTGACACCGTGCACCAGTGTGCAGGAGCTCTTAATTACTTCAAAAGGCAAACAGGAACTTAAGTGGTGATTTAACGAAAAGGATCACCCTTAACAAACACCAAAATACACACACACACACACACACACACACACACTCTGTACACACACATATATATATATATATATATATATATATATATATATATATATATATATATATATATATATATATATATATATATATATATATATATATATATATACCATGGATATTGCCATGTCACAGTGATTTGCATACTGCACGGCGAACAATTGTACATTTTTATTGCTGCTTTTTTGGTTTTGGAAGTTGGGCTCGGTGAGAGAACGGTCTTAAATTAGATAGACTGCTGGGGTAAACAAAAAGGATTGTTAACAATTAGCTCGATTGCTGCCCCATCTTGATTGTGCCTTACTGAATATTATAAAGAATGGCTTTGAGTATAGGTCTGAATTAACAGGGATGGTTGACAAATTTCGACTTTTACTGGAATTGAGCTTTAACTTGATTTTTATTATTTATTCATATAGTTCATCGAACCATTCATATCAGTTACTGTGGCAGAGGATCATATTCTTGCCATTGTTCTCATCCAGAGATGCTGCAGCTGAATGGTGGATGGTATAAATACAGCAGCAGTAGAGTATTGCATTGTGTTAGCCATCAGTAAAAGCAAGAAGTTTTGAACCAAGATGATAACATTTATTGGCTAACTTAGGGACATGGTACTGCTGAACAATGGACTGCATACATCTATAGGAGGAGATTAAACGAAGCGATTAACAGGGACACTGTGCTAATAAGCAGAGGATTTTACACACACGGAAGAAGTGATAGGCATGTGGTGCGTCTGAGGAGTGGATGTTGCTGCTTATAAATTGCAAGTGATATATGTGCATCTAAAGCAAGCAAAGTATCAAAAAAACTATTACTTGCATATTAGCGCTACATGTAACTATATTTATTATAATGCCATTGCTGTTTGGGGGTGCTAAGACTGCCAGCTTTCAGGGCTTTCTGTACTTTCGATGCTGGAAATGAGAGGCAAAGGGGTTAACTTAGCGTGAAGTAAGACTAGTGAAGCTATTGTTTTACTCGGCTAGTCGATGCCTTTGTATCATGGCTTTCTTGTTCTTGGCTCTTGTCAGCCTGATCACAGGCACAGCTTAAACTGTCAGATGGCCATTCACTAAAAGAAAGTAAACGCACAAATGCCTTCACTAAACAAAAAGGTCCCCGCTGTGTTTGCGTGCAGCACAAGCTGGGTGTTCAGGAACTCACAAAATGATTCATATGGACCAGTAGGAATGCTCAGTAGGAAACTGAAATATCGGATTTTCCTCCAAAGGCTTCTCTGAATTCCCCACAATGAATACCCAAATCACAATGTGAACTCCAAATGTACCGCTGATGGGACTCAAGGCCGGTTTTGTATCAGGATGTGGGGAGAATGCATACATGGGAAAAAAACCATGAGGAAAATCTAACACTAAATCCACTAAGTAGCCGGCCTTGCCAAGTCGGTAATTAAAAAGCCTGAAGTTCGGCAACAACTGTAGCCAAATTCCGGTGCACTACTGCTCCTAGCTAAGTAGTTTATTTCAGGGATGTCACACCAGTCCTTCGAGGGCCGAGGTCCTCACACATTTTTGACACAGCTCAAATTCATTGATGGGTCTGAATCAGGAAAGGGGTGGTCCATCAGGTAGAACACATTGCTCTCTTTTTCAGTCCATCCTAAACACTGGCATGGATCTGGCCCTCCAGGCCTGGAGTTAAACCCCGGTGGTTTATTTGCATGAGCATCAGTGAGTGGTGCACCCTGTTCAACACTACTGCTAGAGCAACAAGGCCACACATCTTTGCATTGTGCATGATGGGAATAAGTCCTCAGAGTCTGATTGAGGGCCCCTTTCACATCGTGGTGTTGCATTGTCCTGTTTTGCCGCATTCCAATACTATGCCACTGAAAGTCTATGGAGCCTTTCATACTGTGCGATGTGATGCAGCCGTGGTGAAAGTGACATTATTGACATTTCGGTTGCTGTGAATGCATCACTGCATTGAGGGGCATCTTGAGCAGCTGCGTGCATCAAACCGGAAGTCATGTAAGGCGACACAGGTATTTTAATGAGGCCACCGCACATATTCGCATCACGCATGCAAGGAATGTCAATACACTTCCGCGCAATTTGTCTCTTTGGCCACTGGAAATGATCAGTAGAGAGCATCACTTCCTGCTTGGTCCAATGCCAGAATGGGGATTACCGCGTATTAACGTGGAAATCCCTGAAGGCAGTTTTTGGCATTGCAGTGCGATGCGACCCGCGCTAACGCTGGTGAGAAACCGGCTTAATAGGTGAAGTAAAGTGGACCCAAATTGAAAATACAAGATCTCAAAAATAAAATAGATTTTCTAAATTATAATAAATAACAGCATTTTTCAGCTGCATACAAATATAAAATATTTTACATTTATTGGAGGAACCCCTCCCTTCCTTTCATATTGCTGGGGCAGAATCCGGCAAACTGTGGAGTAGATGGTGTCCAGCAAAAGAGGAATTGCTAATGGCTGCCACCTGTATAACCCTAGTTATGAAAAGAGAAGGGTGAAAAGCATGCACTGAAATGCTCATAGGCTTGAAGGAGTGTTCATTTACCTTTGTATTTGTCAGAGTGGTGCAACTAAATATTTTGGATTTTAAAAACATTTTTTGTTTGGGTCCGCTTTAAGAGTAAGATATCCAATTAGAAAATAGTGTAGCTTCAACTGGAAACCAGGCTTGATTAATGAAATGCAAAATAATGTATTCATGCATTCAAATTTCTTATAAAATATACACAGCTTGAAATTTGACCATTCAGAATAATTTCCTGTCAATTTTATTGGTCCATGTTCAAGTTGCATAACATTTACATGACATTTGAATGCTAGAAGAAAATATTTGCATCTCATCATCCATCCCTACTGGACACCTTTTTTTGCATTCTAAAATACCAATACAATTACAAATTTTAATTGATAATTTGATAAAAAAATTATTATCCCAAGTTACTATTTTTTAATAAAATGTTTAATTGGTCAACTGTTAATCTGTAAGGTAAATGTGGACTATAAGAGCTCTATCCCCAATCTTATGCCAAACCTGCATTTATTTCGAGGTTATTACCTAAAGCATTTTGACTTGGTTTTAAGGTTCCAGGGATGATTCTTTATGCCCTTTCCTATGCCCTCACAGAAGAAGTTCTGTCAAAGTGTCTGTTTCCATGCCAGTCAGCATTTGTGCTGCCCCAAGTGAAGTACATATTGCCTGCATGTACCATAAGACCGTATGAAATCAAACTTAACAAATCCATAATTAGCTCTAAAATATAAATGAAAAAAATCTTAAATACCACTACATTGTGTCAGCTATGACTGGTTCTCATACTCCCTGTTACAACCATGGGACTCTAAACAGATGCACTTCCTGGCTGTATGCAAACTTTAGCAAAATGCATGGTGCCAAAACAAAGATTTTGTTGGTTCAGTATGAGCAGCTTTTGAGATTTGCACAGTGAAGCCTAGTGATGTTGTTAGGCTTACTAGTTTAGAGCATGTGCCCCAAACTAAAGCCTGGTACAAACATTCAATTTTACCACCCCCACGTAGTATGGGAGCTTACCTATGCAATCTGTAATAGTATTCAAAATCTGTTGGCCGTCACGCTACTTGGAGGTGGTAAAATTGGAGAGTGATTGGCCAATCCATTTGGAATTGGTCAAAATTGCACTTATGTATGCAACCCGATTCCAGCACCCCCTGAACTACAGTGAGATTGACAATCCTCTCTGCCTTTCTCTTTACATCAGCAACCTCCCCCCAAGTTGTGACATTCATTGGACTGCGCTTACTCTGGCCACCTTCTGGACTGCAGTGCTTTGTATTATTTATTTAGTATTTATATAGCACAGATATCTTCCTCAGCGATGTACAGAGTATATTGTCTTGCCACTTAACTGTCTCTCAGAGGGGCTCACAATCTAGGAGGAAACCCACGTAGACACAGGGAGAACATACAAACTTTGTGCAGATAGTGCCCTGGTATTGATAATGGCAGTGTCAATACACCACCATTAACATCTCAACTAAGGAGGCACAAGGAAGCTGCATGACACCAATGCAGCACTGGGTGATGCCCAACACTAATGAGGACACTAGGGGTTTCCTCTTCGTTGGTACCCAAATTTGTGGCAGATCTTTTGGGATCCTAGCAGTACCTTTCAGTGTACAGGAAAAGTCAACACAAAGCTTTAACTGTATCTGTCAGGTGTGTATTGGTGGAGAAGGAGCAACGTACAATTTTGCATTGAGGTTTATGTTAACTGCTAAACCAGAATAATTTTAAAATGAAATTAATCATATTTTTGTTACTGGCAACAGCCTGTATTACCATTTACTGTGCATAGTAACTAAGCTTATTTTAGATTCAGTAAAGCAGATCTGCTCTCTGGGAAGTGGCAATACAATCCTTATAAGGAACACATATAAAGGTGCAAAGATGTCTCAGAGTTAACATTAGCACCATATGGAATGATTAAAAAAAAAAAAAAAAAAAAAAACAACTATATATATATATATATATATATATATATATATATATATATATATATATACATATACATATACATATATGAATGAGTGAAAGAAGTCATGATTCAATTTTAAATAAGTCTGGAGGGCAACAGAGATTTTCTCTAATCTTACACTGACTTGAATTAAGCAAAAACAGCTTTCACTGAGACGGGTACAATAACCACAAACACATGCTGAGATGCATTAACTGAGCCTAGATAATGAGACACTTTAGTTAAGGACTTTGATAAACTCCTAAGATGTATGTTTAAGTATAACTTAAATGATGGCTTTATTAGGTTACCAACACAATATTTTGACAGGTTTATTCAGTGAAACACAGTAAAATGAAGTACCACTAAGCAGCCGATCAGAATTTGGGCTCATTTCACAAGAAAATGTGACTTTATTCAAAATATAACAAATCTTCCTTGCCTGATCTGGGAATGGTTTTAAATCAGTTCATCGGGTCTTTAAAGGAATACTATCAATACACAAGCATTCTAAAATGACAATGTACAAATAATGTCTAAGTAGCTGTGTAAACATTTTCGTACTTTTCATGTTAGATATCAGAGGCAAAAGCTTTAATTTATTGAGTGTAGGATTTAGCTATACAGGGACAAATCTATTGCAGAAAAGGTGTCTGCCTCAATGCACAGCCAGTGTTGCATCTCAGAAAATTGATGTTAATAAGCGCTCATAGGCTAAGATAAAGTTCAGTCTCATAAATCACCACTCCAGAAGTCTTCAAAGAAAACCGCTGTAAAGTAGATCATATATAGATCCAGGACATAAGACCACCTCCGCAGTATCCAGCCAACACGTCATATGAAAAAAGAGATACAGGACATAGCGTAATCCAGTAGTACATTAAATGCCCGTCACCTCTAAAGTGCACACTATCCCAGCACCTGGTGCAGTAACACACTCCCCCTGTGTGTCCGCACTCACCCAGTTAGCCTCCAATCGATCCGGAGGTATGGATATACAGGCAATGCGGGGATCAATGAGCCACGTTGTAGATCTAAAACTCAAAGAAGGCTCCAATAGTGTAAAACCATTTAATAAAAAAGTTTAAAATTTCAAGGATACACTCACAAGGATCCGTAGGTTATGCGCATATAGCAGATAGCTTGAAGCGGTCCCGGATAGCCGCTGCTGCGTATGCCGCCTTGCCTCCTTGCGTCTCCTCACTACTGCCGGTCACGTGATGCGTAGCTCCGCCCTACGCGTTTCGTCATAGGAATGACTCATCAGGGGCTGACGCATCACTCACATGCCGGCTACTATATCCCACACCACCTCCCTCCCCTCTTACAACAAGCCCGCCTACTTTTTTTAAAAAAGGATACTCGGCTGCAATACACGTCAGCGCTCATCGCTGGGGGTTACAAAGTGCATATACATCCTCATAAGCCTAAACCTAATTAAAAATTGTACATATACATAAAACAAATCAGTACCCATACAATAGGATATGATTGTCCCTAATAGATCCAAAGAGAGAGTGTCACTATTTTTATTAGGACACACATCTGATCCTGCCACTAGGTGGCAGCAGATCCATCATTACAGAATGTAAAAATTTAAGCAAAACACATCAGAATTAGAAAAAAGGTGCCAATCTTAACAACAATCATATCCTTTACACAGACATCAGTCATTGGCAATAAAACAGTTAATATCAAGGTCTATATTCAGACCACTTGGTGTAAATGTATCAAGGTTAAAAATCCATTTAGTCTCTTTTTTGGATATTTCCCTCACCCTGTTGCAACCTCTCCAGCTAGGTGACAGTTTTTCCACCGCACAAAACCGCATAGAAGCAGGATTGCACTGATGTTTAGCCTTAAAATGGGAAGAAACACTATGTTGATCAAAGCCTTTAATAATATTAGTGATGTGCTCACCAATTCTCTCTTTTAGTGACCTGGTGGTGCGGCCCACATATTGTAGGCCGCAATCACACCAGATCACATAAATCACATAAGTTGAGGCGCAGCACAAAAATTGTCTAATCTTAAAAGAGCGCCCATTAGAAGATGAAATGATCTCATTAATTTTTTGTCCCTTTGCTAACCTACAACACCTACATCCACGACAGGGGAAAAACCCAGAGGTCTGCCACCCTGAGGGGCATCCACCTTTTGGTGGGGCCACACAGCTTGGTGCAAGTTGGTTCTTGAGGTTAGGAGCTCGTCGGTAAATAAAATTTGGCACCGATGGCAGGACACTCCCCAGAATATGATCACTCTGGAGAATGTTCCAGTGTTTACGGAAAACTTGCTCAATCCGTCGATGTTGGGCTGAAAAATCACTGAGAAAGGAGAAAGCTTTTTGATCGTCTCTCCCCCTCCTCTCAACAGAATGAACCAAATCAGACCTGTTTCTTTCCCCTATCTCCTTCTGAACCTCATTGAGCCAATCCCTATTATATCCTTTCTCCACAAATTTAGAAACCAGACTATCAGATTGCGCATAGTAATCACTTAAATCCGAGCAATTTCTCCTAACCCGGGTGAATTGCCCCTTGGGGACCCCTTTGAGCCACTGCGGATGGTGACAACTATCCGTATCAATAAATGAGTTACGGTCCGTGGGTTTAAAGTGACATCTCGTCTTAAAACCCTCACCATCCCGGGAGATGTTTAGATCCAGGAAGTTGATACTTACCTGACTGCATTCTGCTGTAAGCTGGATATTCGATCTCAAATTATTCAAATTCTCCACAAATGCACGAAAACTTACCTCATCACCTCGCCATATAATTAGCAGGTCATCTATGTACCTTTTCCAACATAGTACATTAGGTCCACCCAGCTCAATAGCCTCTTCCTCCCACAGTGACATGTATATATTTGCTAGGCTTGGTGCATACGATGCCCCCATTGCGCATCCAAAGATCTGTTGGAAGAACTGATCGTTGTGCCAAAAGTAATTGTGTTTTAAAGAAAAATCAAGCAGGGATAGAATGAATTCCATCATTCTGCCCGGGACGTCGGTATACCGGCAAAAAATGGTCCTTACAGCTTCAATACCCTCTTCATGTGGGATATTGGTATATAAAGAACCTACGTCGGCCGTCGCCAGTAAAACTTCTCCTGGGGGCATCGTATGCACCAAGCCTAGCAAATATATACATGTCACTGTGGGAGGAAGAGGCTATTGAGCTGGGTGGACCTAATGTACTATGTTGGAAAAGGTACATAGATGACCTGCTAATTATATGGCGAGGTGATGAGGTAAGTTTTCGTGCATTTGTGGAGAATTTGAATAATTTGAGATCGAATATCCAGCTTACAGCAGAATGCAGTCAGGTAAGTATCAACTTCCTGGATCTAAACATCTCCCGGGATGGTGAGGGTTTTAAGACGAGATGTCACTTTAAACCCACGGACCGTAACTCATTTATTGATACGGATAGTTGTCACCATCCGCAGTGGCTCAAAGGGGTCCCCAAGGGGCAATTCACCCGGGTTAGGAGAAATTGCTCGGATTTAAGTGATTACTATGCGCAATCTGATAGTCTGGTTTCTAAATTTGTGGAGAAAGGATATAATAGGGATTGGCTCAATGAGGTTCAGAAGGAGATAGGGGAAAGAAACAGGTCTGATTTGGTTCATTCTGTTGAGAGGAGGGGGAGAGACGATCAAAAAGCTTTCTCCTTTCTCAGTGATTTTTCAGCCCAACATCGACGGATTGAGCAAGTTTTCCGTAAACACTGGAACATTCTCCAGAGTGATCATATTCTGGGGAGTGTCCTGCCATCGGTGCCAAATTTTATTTACCGACGAGCTCCTAACCTCAAGAACCAACTTGCACCAAGCTGTGTGGCCCCACCAAAAGGTGGATGCCCCTCAGGGTGGCAGACCTCTGGGTTTTTCCCCTGTCGTGGATGTAGGTGTTGTAGGTTAGCAAAGGGACAAAAAATTAATGAGATCATTTCATCTTCTAATGGGCGCTCTTTTAAGATTAGACAATTTTTGTGCTGCGCCTCAACTTATGTGATTTATGTGATCTGGTGTGATTGCGGCCTACAATATGTGGGCCGCACCACCAGGTCACTAAAAGAGAGAATTGGTGAGCACATCACTAATATTATTAAAGGCTTTGATCAACATAGTGTTTCTTCCCATTTTAAGGCTAAACATCAGTGCAATCCTGCTTCTATGCGGTTTTGTGCGGTGGAAAAACTGTCACCTAGCTGGAGAGGTTGCAACAGGGTGAGGGAAATATCCAAAAAAGAGACTAAATGGATTTTTAACCTTGATACATTTACACCAAGTGGTCTGAATATAGACCTTGATATTAACTGTTTTATTGCCAATGACTGATGTCTGTGTAAAGGATATGATTGTTGTTAAGATTGGCACCTTTTTTCTAATTCTGATGTGTTTTGCTTAAATTTTTACATTCTGTAATGATGGATCTGCTGCCACCTAGTGGCAGGATCAGATGTGTGTCCTAATAAAAATAGTGACACTCTCTCTTTGGATCTATTAGGGACAATCATATCCTATTGTATGGGTACTGATTTGTTTTATGTATATGTACAATTTTTAATTAGGTTTAGGCTTATGAGGATGTATATGCACTTTGTAACCCCCAGCGATGAGCGCTGACGTGTATTGCAGCCGAGTATCCTTTTTTAAAAAAAGTAGGCGGGCTTGTTGTAAGAGGGGAGGGAGGTGGTGTGGGATATAGTAGCCGGCATGTGAGTGATGCGTCAGCCCCTGATGAGTCATTCCTATGACGAAACGCGTAGGGCGGAGCTACGCATCACGTGACCGGCAGTAGTGAGGAGACGCAAGGAGGCAAGGCGGCATACGCAGCAGCGGCTATCCGGGACCGCTTCAAGCTATCTGCTATATGCGCATAACCTACGGATCCTTGTGAGTGTATCCTTGAAATTTTAAACTTTTTTATTAAATGGTTTTACACTATTGGAGCCTTCTTTGAGTTTTAGATCTACAACGTGGCTCATTGATCCCCGCATTGCCTGTATATCCATACCTCCGGATCGATTGGAGGCTAACTGGGTGAGTGCGGACACACAGGGGGAGTGTGTTACTGCACCAGGTGCTGGGATAGTGTGCACTTTAGAGGTGACGGGCATTTAATGTACTACTGGATTACGCTATGTCCTGTATCTCTTTTTTCATATGACGTGTTGGCTGGATACTGCGGAGGTGGTCTTATGTCCTGGATCTATATATGATCTACTTTACAGCGGTTTTCTTTGAAGACTTCTGGAGTGGTGATTTATGAGACTGAACTTTATCTTAGCCTATGAGCGCTTATTAACATCAATTTTCTGGACAATTTGTGTATATGACAGTACAATAGTTAAAGCGCACCACGTTATTTGAGTTGTGTTTTCTTTTTCCTTAGCGCAGACTTATTTTTCTTCTTTTATAGTGTTGCATCTCAGACTACAGAGTATTTTTTATCTGAAAGCAAAAACAGTATCAAAACCTGTGACAATTACAAATGTTAACAAGTTACATTTCCTCTGCTCTCTTCACACGATTCAGTCAGAAACACAGGACACAACAGCTGCAGCTGTTGGGAGCTCTCTCTCACACGCCGTTACACACAGGGTTAACTGATGAAGTGTGAGGGAAATTTCCCCCCATGGTTCATTCTACCGTCAGTTTTAGCGTCAGTAAAATGTTGCCAGTGAAATGTATACACCAGTACTTCCCAAACAATTCCTATCTCAATTGAAAAATATATGTAAATCGATAGTGTTCCTTTAAGCAGAAATCGTTATACCAATTAAATGTTAAGGCATGGACATATCCCTTTGTGTCATACCTGGATTATATGTGTCTGTCACCAAGAAATGAATGTTTAGTCACCACAAAAGAGCCATAGTGGCTGTTTTACCTGTGTTGTAGGACCTCTGTAAAAAAATAATTTCTGAATTCTAGGTTCCTTTGTCCTGACTTGGCTCATTCACCAGTACAATCTACAGTAAGCTACACTCAACAGTCTCTCCTGCGCCACACCTATTTCCCTCATTCTCTGACTGATTGCCTATGGAAACTAAGAAGATGACACAGCGGCTCTTCCAGAGCAGCAATATTGCAATTTTCAGTGTCTGCAACATATAATGGGAGAAGATGTATTGCAATGATTTTCCTATAAGTGTGGGTAACTTGATATTTCAGATACACACAGATAGCTGTTGAATGAGCATTTAAAAAAATATTTTCTGATTGAGCCTGGAGAGCCACATCAGATTAAAGAGAATATACCAGTCTTCTCACTATTCCTAAAAGGTGAGGAACAGACAATGCACACAGGTTGTCTATCAAGATTTAATAACTTGGTGCTTACCTCTGGTCATTTAGGCTTTGACATTATTAAAAAGAATTTTCCATTTTAGCTTGCAGACAACTGTGACTTGCTTTAAATGCCAAAATATTAAAATTATGCTTCCTTACATCCATTTTAATAGTCCCATTCCCCGACTGCCTTGTAAGGTCCTTTTAAACTATATCAGCTCCTGTCAGCTGTAACTGAAAAGGACAACTGATGTGCAGTCCAGTGTCCATGTTTTCCTATGGCCTCTTTTACACAATATGTTGAAAAACTGAAGCTTCCCCACAATGCACTGCTATGGAGGGAATAAAATGCATTAGAACACAATGCATAGCAATGCATTAAAACACATTAATGTAAACGGTCCCTAACAAGTTTAGTGTGTGCATGCTCTTTAACTTCATCCATATCTTTTTTGGGGAAATTTCAGTCGAGGTAAGGCCTCATTCACACGTGACATATGTAGAGATGGCCCGAACGGTTCCAGGCGAACTTTCGGTGATTCGCATTCGCCAGCGAATGCAAACTTTTGCGGAAGTTCGATTCGCCCCCATAGTGCGCCATTAGGGTCAACTTTGACCCTCTACATCACAGTCAGCAGGGACATTAGGCTACACTCTCCTGGAGCCACTCCCCACTTATAAATGGCAGGCAGTCAGGCTTTTACACTCACTCGTGTGCCTGCATTAATTAGTGAAGGGACAACTGCTGGCAGACTCTTACAGGGAAAGATTAGTTAGGCTCTTGTAGGCTCGTTAGCTTGCTCCTGGCTGATTGTTATTGCTAAAATAGCACGCCTCAACAGCTCTTTTGAGAGCTAATGTTCTCCTGATGTGTTTTTTTTTTTGTGTTGCACACTGACACTGCATTATACAGCCCTATCTGTTGCAGCTGGACCTTGGTAATTGCTATCACTGTGCCAGCCAGGCCCTGCCTAACTAACTATCTATACTGGGACACCTACCTATGCCTACCTAACTACTGGGGCACCTACTTACCTATACGGGGACACCTACCTTTGCCTACCTACCTACACTAGGGCACCTACCTATGCCTACCTATACTGGGACTCCTACCTATGCCTATCTACCTATACTGGGACACCTACCTATGCCTACCTACCTATACTGGGACATTACCTATGCCTAGCTAACAACTGGGGCACCTACCTATGCCTATCTACCTATACTGGGACTCCTACCTATGCCTACCTACCTATACTGGGACTCCTACCTATGCCTAGCTAACTACTGGGGCACCTACCTATGCCTATCTACCTATACTGGGACACCTACCTATGCCTATCTACCTATACTGGGACTCCTACCTATGCCTAGCTAACTACTGGGGCACCTACCTATGCCTACCTACCTATACTGGGACTCCTACCTATGCCTATCTACCTATACTGGGACACCTACCTTTGCCTACCTACCTATACTGGGACTCCTACCTATGCCTAGCTAACTACTGGGGCACCTACCTATGCCTATCTACCTATACTGGGACACCTACCTATGCCTATCTACCTATACTGGGACTCCTACCTATGCCTAGCTAACTACTGGGGCACCTACCTATGCCTACCTACCTATACTGGGACTCCTACCTATGCCTAGCTAACTACTGGGGCACCTACCTATGCCTACCTACCTATACTGGGACTCCTACCTATGCCTATCTACCTATACTGGGACACCTACCTTTGCCTACCTACCTATACTGGGACTCCTACCTATGCCTAGCTAACTACTGGGGAACCTACCTATGCCTATCTACCTATGCCTAGCTAACTACTGGGGAACCTACCTATGCCTATCTACCTATACTGGGACACCTACCTATGCCTACCTACCTATACTGGGACACCTACCTATGCCTAGCTAAATACTGGGGCACCTACTTATGCCTATCTACCTATACTGGGACACCTACCTAGGCCTATCGACCTATACTGGGACATCTATCTATACTGGGACACCTACCTATGCCCACCTACCTATACTGGGATACCTACCTATGCCTACCTACCTATACTGGGACGCCTACCTACCTATACTGGGACTCCTACCTATGCCTACCTACCTATACTGGGACTCCTACCTATGCCTAACTAACTACTGGGGCACCTACCTATGCCTATCTACCTATACTGGGACACCTACCTATGCCTACCTACCTATACTGGGACTCCTACCTATGCCTAGCTAACTACTGGGGCACCTACCTATGCCTATCTACCTATACTGGGACACCTACTCATGCCTACCTACCTATACTGGGACTCCTACCTATGCCTACCTACCTATACTGGGACGCCTACCTACCTATACTGGGACTCCTACCTATGCCTACCTACCTATACTGGGACTCCTACCTATGCCTAGCTAACTACTGGGGCACCTACCTATGCCTATCTACCTATACTGGGACACCTACCTATGCCTACCTACCTATACTGGGACTCCTACCTATGCCTAGCTAAATACTGGGGCACCTATGCCTATCTACCTATACTAGGACACCAACCTACCTATACTGGGGCACCTACCTACCTATACTGGGACACCTACCTATGCCTACCTACCTATACTGGGACTCCTACCTATGCCTAGCTAACTACTGGGGCACCTACCTATGCCTACCTACCTATACTGGGACTCCTACCTATGCCTATCTACCTATACTGGGACACCTACCTTTGCCTACCTACCTATACTGGGACTCCTACCTATGCCTAGCTAACTACTGGGGAACCTACCTATGCCTATCTACCTATGCCTAGCTAACTACTGGGGAACCTACCTATGCCTATCTACCTATACTGGGACACCTACCTATGCCTACCTACCTATACTGGGACACCTACCTATGCCTAGCTAAATACTGGGGCACCTACTTATGCCTATCTACCTATACTGGGACACCTACCTAGGCCTATCGACCTATACTGGGACATCTATCTATACTGGGACACCTACCTATGCCCACCTACCTATACTGGGATACCTACCTATGCCTACCTACCTATACTGGGACGCCTACCTACCTATACTGGGACTCCTACCTATGCCTACCTACCTATACTGGGACTCCTACCTATGCCTAACTACTGGGGCACCTACCTATGCCTATCTACCTATACTGGGACACCTACCTATGCCTACCTACCTATACTGGGACTCCTACCTATGCCTAGCTAACTACTGGGGCACCTACCTATGCCTATCTACCTATACTGGGACACCTACTCATGCCTACCTACCTATACTGGGACTCCTACCTATGCCTACCTACCTATACTGGGACGCCTACCTACCTATACTGGGACTCCTACCTATGCCTACCTACCTATACTGGGACTCCTACCTATGCCTAGCTAACTACTGGGGCACCTACCTATGCCTATCTACCTATACTGGGACACCTACCTATGCCTACCTACCTATACTGGGACTCCTACCTATGCCTAGCTAAATACTGGGGCACCTATGCCTATCTACCTATACTAGGACACCAACCTACCTATACTGGGGCACCTACCTACCTATACTGGGACACCTACCTATGCCTACCTACCTATACTGGGACTCCTACCTATGCCTAGCTAACTACTGGGGCACCTACCTATGCCTACCTACCTATACTGGGACACCTACCTATGCCTACCTACCTATACTGGGACACCTACCTTCCTATACTGGGACTCCTACCTATGCCTAACTAACTACTGTGGCACCTCCCTATGCCTATCTACCTATACTGGGACACCAACCTACCTATACTGGGGCACCTACCTATGCCTACCTACATACAAGAAGATAATAAGGTCGTTGCTTCATTGTGGACAGATCAAATTTGATCAGCTGGACAGTCACTGTTGTTCTATCATTGAGCTACCACAGCCCGGCGACCATATGGGCTTGAAAACCGCTATCGCCATGGTGCGCACCAGTCCAGCATGGCCGTCACTACACAAACAGCTGTTTGCGGTGCGTTACACAGTGAGTTTGGTGTGTCAGTGTGAAGCAGTACTCTAATTATACTCCCTGATTAATGTATACACATGCAAGATGTTTGAAAGCACTTTAGTCCTGCAATTTAGCATTCAATGTGATTTCTGCCCTTAAACCGCTGCTTTGCGTCAAATTCAGATTTTTCCCTGGGACTTTTGGAGTCTATCCCACTCATCCATGCCCCCCTCCAGGTGTTACACCCCTTGAAACATCTTTTCCAGCATAAATGTTTCTTGTTTTCAAAGATCGCATCCCCATTGAAGTCTATAGCGGTTAGCGAAAGTTCGCACGAACCGAGCCTTTTGCGGAAGTTCGCGAACCTAAAATCGGAGGTTCGGGCCATCTCTAGACATATGCAGTGTTACAGATTGCTGCCACTCAGCTGAAAGTAATTGTAGCTGAATGGTACTTGTGCCAAGCAGCTGGACGGGTAAACTGCTCAACAAACGAGTAGTTCAGCCATCCATGGAAAAGAGGTCTAAGTATGATCAGAACCAGGGCTGTAGAGTCAGTACAAAAATTATCTGACTCAGATTCCTCAGTTTATGAAACCAACGACTCCAGGTACCCAAAATTGCACCGACTCCTTGACTCCGATTCCTTAGTATAATTTTTACAAAGGCTATGGATTTGGTTCAAAAATCATCTGACTCTGACACCTCAGTTTACTGAAACCACGACTCCAACTCCAGGTACCCAAAATTGCTCTGCCTCCGCCTCCTCGACAGCCCCATCAGAACCTCAGTCGAGTGCTGTTTCAGTCTAGATTCAGTTGTCTTTGGTGTCACATAGGAAGTGAAGGAAAATCATTACAACAGAGACACAGACAGCTACGTATAATGGTTGTTTCAAAAATCCGTCAGCTTGAAAAAAAAAATGTATGAATAGGATCTGATAAATGATTGCATCATTGAAGAATTGTTCATGTAGCTTTGTAAACTCTCTTTTTCTTTCAACAACTCAAAAGAAAATAAATAATTCATTAGATCCTTCTAAATTCATATCATGTACAGTTGGTATTAGGACTTAATTAGTGCCTGGATCCTAGTTTTAAGCCCAATCTACACGGTACGATTATTTGTGCGATTCAATTATGATTCAATTTACGATCTGATTAAATCCAATATGTCCGATCGGAATTCGATTCAATTCGATTTGCCATTGTTTTGCAATGGCAAATCGAATCGTATCGTGTAGATGGGGCTTTAGTTATACTGCACCAGATCCTCGGTTTAGCTTATTGTCACTGCACACAATAATATAAAACTATGCACTGCAGTACCTAACATGTGTGGTCAGTTTTTTAACACTTTGAATTTAATGTACCTTAGGGAGTGAGAAAAACCCATCCAATAGGGAGTTTTGCATTACATTTTGTAAGATGCTTGCAAAATACAGTACGGTAGTATATTTTCCTGGAAGAGATCACTTTTCTTGCCAAGAAATTGGAGGTACTCTTATATATATATAAAAAAAAAAAAAAATAAAAAAAAAAACAGATATGATGATATTGAATAACTAAGTATTCTTGTGCTGTAGAGATTTGGAAAGCTCGCACTTTGATAACGTTCTTTTTTTCTACTCATTCACACACAAAATGCTAAATCAATATCGGAAATCAAATATTCATGAGCCAGAGGTTTAGAATATAAGTGTTTTAAAAAGCCGAAGCAGCCTGTTAGTTGCCGATTTTTTATTTAATTGATGTAAAAGATTTGAATCTGTGTTCCTGGGCACCGCTGTGTAGTTCCTGGAAGCAGGTGTTTAGAGGTTTCCACTTGTTTCCTGTATGACACTTACAGCAATTTGCTTACTTCTTTAAAATATTCAAACAACGTGACAAGTAGTAATTTTACAGTCAAGCCATCAAGCAAAGCTTTGATAGCTTGAATTACAATGCACCATTTTTAAATGTTCGCTCTGCATGTTTTAACCTTGTATGAATACTGAATGCTTTTAATTTTAAATGCATACTTTATACCTATATCCTGTCACCACACCAGTTCTCAAATCTAGTGCACTTAGCTACCGTCCAGGTAAAAATACCTGTAACTGCACAGAACGTCAAGATAATGTTACCTTTATGCTTTGCTTGGTCTCCAGTGAGAGTTCTTTTTCTGACAAATATTAGTAGGGCTTTGGACTTTGTCTCTCCAAAAAGGTCATTCCGACTATATTAAAAAGGGACCAGTACATGCTACACTGACCCAAAACACAGTATCAGAAGTCAATGCAATTTCAGTAGATAGATAGATAGATAGATAGATAGATAGATAGATAGATAGATAGATAGGCTGTGCCTATTCTATCTATACCCACATTTCAGAGAAAGGTTATGGCATGGAATTTTAACTAAGGGGGAGCGGGCAAAAGCCATGCCCCCCTACATTCTCTCTATACATCTTCCCTCTACTCCTGGCACTTCCTCCTGTAAAGCAAGAAGTATCAAGAGGAAGTAGAGGGGCGTGGAGCACTGTCACCAGAAGTGGCAACCAAGGCGCGTTACCCCTCCTCCCCCCTGATGATTAAGCCTCAGAATTCATGCCCACATATTGCAGTAGCCTCCATTGTTACAGACTTCTTTGGCTCGGGTACCCTTTAACAGAAAGCTTGATTTCTGACAGCACATTTTAGAGAGGAAGAAGGCCAAGTGGTGGGTCTGGAACTGTGTGAATAGGTGTGGAGCTGTAGGTAGCACAGCTACTGCACAGATGTTTAAATAAAAAATGAAGATACTTTACACTGGACAATATTTATGCTTTCAGAATTTACGAGCTCCAGTTCTGGGTTTAACTGGTCTTTAATACTAAGAACATAAAATGAATGGAGAGATTTGCAGTGTGTCAAATGGCCCAAATGATCAGTCTGCTTATGTCAACATGACCCTCTCCATTAGGTTCAAGAATACTTGGCTCCACTGCATTTCATTTCCTTCCTGAATGACAACACTTCTCATTTAATTAAACCTTTTATAAAAGCTTATTATTCTAACTAGTTAGGTTGAGGTAATTAAGTAGTGGCTTTTGTCCCTATGGAATCAGGTGATTTTGAAGGATATGTAATATCTACAGTATATACCATCAGTGCAACATGTAAGCCACCATAGATTAAACAGAGTTTAAAAAGAGGAACTGTAACCCAGGAATGAGCTTCATCCCAATCAGTAGCTGCTCCCCTTTTGCCATGAGAAAGCTTTACCTTTTCTCAAATAGATCAACAGGGGGTCTGTATGGCTGATATTGTGGTGACACCTCTCCCACAGTGTGATGTCATGACCAAGGTCTTGACAGTTTGCAGTCTGTGAATCACGATGCATCTGAAAAATTGAACGTTAGTGTATGGTACCTGGAAAAGGATTTTAAAAACTGTTCGACCAACCGGAATAATCAATTGAATTTCTCTGATTGAAACAAAAATGAAAAAAATTATACCATGTATGGGCAAAATTACAGTGATTGTTTTCACTTGATTGTTGAAGAAAAAAAAATTCTGGTTCTGAATGTTTATATCTTAACTGTGTCTCCTGTAATAAGCAAATACACAGAAGTACATGTATAAGGCTAGGTTCACAGTGGGAGTTGCATTGCATTCCCTGTAACAGCAGAAACGCAATGGAACTGGAAAGCTGCGCCCCACATTGTAAACATTGTAAAGGTGATGTATTGCGGCAAGATGTTAGAATACCGCTGTTACGCAACACTGCAATGCACTACTGTGAAACTATCCTAACGGTATGAGAATTACAACAAACTTAGTTGCGTGTGGTCCAGTATTAGTCATGGAGAGAATCCGAAGACATAACAAAAGTTGTTTAGGTGATACCTTTAGTGACTAACTGTACAAGATTTTTCTGCAAGCTTTCAAAACTTTAAGTTTCTTCTTCAGGAATTTTTCAGGACTGGTTCAGAACCATACCATATATTATTATTTAGTATGTATATAGCGACGACATATTTTGCAGCGATGTACAGAGTATATATTGTCTAGTCCATTAACTGAACCTCAAAGGGGCTCACAATCTAATCCATACCATAGTTATATGTCTGTCTGTATCGTGTAGTGTATGTATCATAGTTTAGGGCCAATTTAGGGGGGGGGGGGGAATCAATTAACTTATTTGTAGGTTTTTGGGATATGAGTGGAAACCGGAGTACCTGGAGGAAACCCATGAATACAGTGGGAGAAAATACAAACTCCTTGCAGATGTTGACCTGGCAGGGATTAGAACCAGGGACCCAGTGCTGCAAGGTGAGAGCGCTAACCACTATGCCGCCGTGCAGCCCATGGTTCTGAACCAGTCCTAAAACTTGCCTGAAGAAGAAACTTAAAGTTTCCAAAGCTTGCAGAAAAATCTTGTAAAGTTAGTCACTAAAGGTATCACCTAAGCAACTTTTGTTGCTATGTCTTCGGAAATAAAAACTTAACACTACAAGTCTTTGTGACATCAGTGATGGCATGAACTATTGGTAGGCGAACAGCTTGCAGTGAACAATGGCAAATGTTCGCAAAGTTCGCCCCCTGTTGAATTATGGGTTGGAAAAAAAAAAAAAAAAAAAAAACTTCATGGAATGTGTGCCGCATACGCCCATATGCAGTTAATTAATACAAAAAGAAGGTAAAAAAAAGTACTATCAAAGTTATTTGGAGTATTTTCTTGTGAAAATATCACCCAGGAGAAAAGATAATCAAAAAAAGTCAGGAAAAAAATAAATAAAAGATAATTACATATGGGCCATAGTGTTGTACTTATAAGGAGGAGCATCAGCTGATGGTTAATCCCACCAAGTATTTGTATCACTGTCTTTAGGACATCTATACTTATGCAAAGCATTTCAGCAAGAGATAGCATGTAGCAATGCCTTATAAATACAGAATCCCTCTCTAACAATAAAGTCAGCAGTAGTACAGAAACTTTGCAGTAAGGCTTACCGAGGCTGTGTGTACAGGAAGCCATAACACACACACAAAAAAAACTGGTCACATCCAGCATGCATTGCATTTGCATGCAAGCTGGAAATATCAGCAGCTTGGCGCCCATCTCTACCAGAGATTGGCTTGTAGAGGAGCTCATCAAGGTCAGATTCTCAGGCGGTGCTGTGTTGACTTCATTGACAGGGAGACTGGGCAGAGGAACACATCATCCTGAAAAAAACTGCTGTTTTAATATCTATAAACACATTTGTATTTGTCCCTGTAAAGAGAGCTTTGAGTGTGCCCTGCATCAGAGTTCAAAGCCCTAGTTCATTCTCAAGTATAATAACCGCGTTTCAAAAAACAAAGAAAAAAGGGCATTAAAAAAGAATTTCCAAAATGGTTTAGTCTTTACAATATACATATATAAATGTTCTACAGTGACAGTAGGGAAGGGGGATGCTGGACTGTGACTCCAACTGCAGTTATGTCTGACTCGTGACTTAATCATAAAAAAGAGTTGTGGTGGGGGTTGCAGTTGTCACACACTCTGCCCTACCCACCTCAACATAGATCTTGTCAATACAGGTACCACAAGGGAGGGAGGGGAGGAGGGTGAGTGTGAGAAGGATGCAGACTACTGCAAAGCAGGTAATTTGGCTGCTTGCATCGCTCTGGTTAAATGGGTACCGCACAGACACCGCAATGTTAACTGCGGCTATAGTAGTGCCCAGGGAGTCATTTGGATGCCAGGTAATTATTTTTAGGCAGCGCAAATATCAGTGGAGGGGGTTGTTAGCAGCCAAGGTGGTGCAGATATTGTTGTTGTGGTGTTGTGTGTGTGGGGGGAGGGCACGGTTAGGTTTAGGCACTGATAGATGGAGTGTTCAACTAAAAAGAACAGGATTAAGTTTAGAGATAGTAAAATATATGTAAAAATTACTAGTATTCTACTGTTGTACTGCCCATTGCAGAATATCTGTAATTTTTCCATAAGGATTGGCACTAAGCTTACATTTTATACTTCAAAAAGTAAAAAAAGAAATATGTTGCTGCTTTTTAACCACCCTTTTTAATAAACTTCATTTTTGATGTTGAACAAGGGCTTTAAGTTTGTTATGACCTGCTGCAAAGGTCATGCCATTGGCTAAGCCTTGATTTTAACACTGTGGTGGCAGTATTGAAGCATCCTGACACCACCTCTCATGGGACTTCCTCTGTTATTGAAACCATTTCTCTTTCCTTTTTTGTGGTGCCTTTATATAGAGTTTTACATCTGTCTTTTAGTCCAACCATTATTATCTGACAGAATTATTATCTGACAGAATTATTATCTGACAGCATTTGAGACTTTGTTAGGGAATTACCAGCTCTTGCATGGTTTACAGAACGGTTGTTTAGATTTCATTTGTGTTGCCTATATACTGTACTGACATTATTGTTTTATTCTATCAAACTCAATATCCGGCAATATATAAAGCTTGTCAAGAGCTACAGCAATCACAACCTTTGCTTCCGAGGGCTAAAAAAAAAAAATCAGACAAGTGTATTTTGTGCTAAACATATGGTATTGTAATTTCAGGGAAAATTTCATTTGAAAATCCTTCAGATCTGGGGTTTTATATCCTTTACAGATTTGCCTATGGCATATATTTACTTTATTTTGTTATCTAAATTCCTAGAGACCGTATCTGCTTAGTTTGTATGCCACAATGATATTACTGGGAGTACAACATAAATGGTACAGGGATGCAAATTCTCTCTCTATACATTTCTCAACCTTTTTAAAATGTAAATGAACAAAACATCTCAGTGCATTTTATATTTCCTTTGTAGTCCCAATAAAGAGTAAAACAAAAACAATAAGCTACTTCCTGGTGGAATAAGGTTCTGTTCCCACTTGTGCCGGGATCACATATGGCCAGTGGCAGCGCACAGTGTGGTGTCTGCTCCGATGAACCACTGTTGTCTGGCTGAAGCCCGGGGCGCATGCGCTTTCCCATAGGCTAAATGGGGGGGAATGCATCCACCTGCCCGGGATTAACACAGACTGCACAGAAGTGCAATCCACTTCCTGCAACAAATTTGTTGCAGCGTGACTAGTGTGAACAGCCCCTATCAAATAGGAGCTGTTCCCTGTCCGTTTAGTGATGAGAGCAGACAAAAAAATGTCAGTTCTCTGCTCTAGTTGTAACAGAGCCTAAAACAGGGTAAAGTGCACCTGCATGAGAATTTTGTCATTCCAAATAATACTAATATAGCTATAAAGTTACCAAGGAATACTCTCTATCTTGTAGAAGCCTTTGTTACGATGATGATCCAAAGTGTGCATACTAATCTTTTACAAATCTTACAAGAATCTTGTGAGAGCAGAAGAGCATTATGCTGTCGCCATTCCCTATGTCTCTGAAGTTCACGCTGATGGTCTTGAAAACTGCATATTGCAGAATTCAAGCCTTTGGTAGGCTGGCTGTCCCTGGTGATTATGCACAACTAGGGGCCATTCACTTTTTCGTCAGTTTTATCCTATGAGATAATTTAAATTCTTTTCAAAAAAACATTTTAGTACTTTGCAATTGAAAAAGTACCAAAAGGTAGATGAAAAAGTACTATCTGAATTACATTGGAGTATTTTTTTGCTTACTGGTGGTTTAGAGAGAACCCGAGGTGGGTTCTAAGAATCCTATAAGCACACAGAGGCTGGGTCTGCATATAATGCCCAGCCTCTGTTGCTATACTGCTGCCCCCCAGGCTCCCCCCCCCTGCACTCTGCTATGTCCCCATAAATCATACGCCATGCTGGCGACACGCAGCATGTCGAACCCGGTTGTTTGCATCTGTACTTATCAGTCTCGCCGCTCCCCCGCCTCCTCTAAGTCGCCGTTCCCCGCCTGCGTTCCTTCCCTCAGTACAGATGTAAACAGCCAGCTGGGACACGTTGCGTCTTGCCAGCACGGCGTATGATTTATGGGGGCATAGCAGAGCGCAGAGGGGGCCTGGGGGGGATCGGTATAGCAACAGAGGCTGGGCAGTATATGCAGACCCAGCCTCTGTGTTCTAATAGGATTTTTAGAACCCACCTCGGGTTCTCTTTAAAAGGATACCTTAGCATAAAAATAATTTTAAAAATGGGGGGAGGGGGGGGAGCAGACATGTTTAGTGGGCTATCCTCATGCCTACCACTCCCCCCGTTCTCCTCCATCCCTCTCCGGTAGTGACTACTGTCCCCCCCCCCCCCCCACCCCAGAACTTACTTCTTGTTCAGGGTGGTTACAGCTGACTGTGCATGCGCTGCCTGGCTGTATATGTCCTTTTAATGCACACCCGCGGCCGGGATTGCTCTGTGTGCATGCTTAGAGCACTCGTGGGTGCACAATCAAAGGATGTGTGCCACCGGGCAGTGCATGCACAGTCAGCCACGACCACCCTGACCAGGAAGTAAGTTCAGTGGGTCAGTAGACACTACCGGAGGGGGATGGAGGAGAATGGGGGGGGGGGGACGGTGGGTATAAGGAGAGCCCATATTTAAATTATTTTTACGCTAAGGTATCCACCAGCAAGCAAAAAAAAAAAAAAATACTCAATGTAATTTTGATATTACTTTTTCATCTATTATTTGCATATTAGTGGTCCTAATATACAAACGATCATTTTTGATCAACCATACGAAGAATGAATCAGTCATAAACGATCATTCAGCAAATTGTAGCGTTTGTACCCACCTTAACACACATTAAAAAAAAAAAAAAATAATAATATATATATATATATATATATATATATATATATATATATATATATATATATATATATATATATATATACATACATACATACATACATACATACATACATACATATATATATATTTTGATTAGCTATGGCTCTGTGGTTCTATTTATTAATTGTATTGGGGAAGCTTAGAGATGGAAGAAGTATAAATTTGAACTTTTTGTTAAATAAAAGGCTATAGCCTATATTGAGAAAATGGACATTGAGGTCAGGCAAACACCAATAACAAGATAGCAACATGAATAGGTTTGCTTTACTTCACAGGATCAATTAAAGCATGTGAAATGCAATTCTGTATCATAAATGTTATCAATTGTTGCAGGCTGTTTACAAAGATGCAATGTGACAAGTGCTTAGTGATACAGCTTACTTTTATCATAAAACACATCTGCCATTTCTGGGGTGGTGATACCCCAACCCAATGCAATGGCATATTGTCCCCTCTGAAGGGATGGGATAACCGATGTTGTGAAAGCCAAACGTTTCTGCTGCCACCTAACTTACAATATACATAAGATCATAATCAGAACAAAACCTCACCCAGGAAGAGAAAGCTTCCTCTTCCCATCCAGAGCATGATATATGTATGGGATGCTGCCTGAAACAGATCCCCAGGTGACTGGCTGTACCAATCATGGCAATCCCACCCAGGTGTAATGTACACTGCACCTAGGTGGATGCTAAGGAAGCTGCAGCCCATCACTAGAGGGGCATACTAGCTGAAGGCTGCCTAAATTATTCTACCTATACCATGTTGCCTGGGAAAATCAATTAGACCACCCAGGCAGTTAAAGTAAACCCGAAAGGAGAGCTATATGGAGGCTGCCATTTTTATTTCCTTTTAAGTAATACCAGTTTCCTGGCAGTCCTGCTGATCCTCTGCCTTTAATACTTTTAGCCATAGACCCTGAACAAGCATATGCAGATTAGGTGCTTCTGACAATATTGGGCAGTATGGTGGCGTAGTGGTTAGCGCTCTCGTCTTGCAATGTTGGGTCCCCGGTTCGAATCCCAGCCTGGTCAACATCTGCAAGGAGTTTGTATGTTCTCTGTGTGGGGTTCCTCCAGGCACCCCAGTTTCCTCCCACATCCCAAAAACATACAGATAAGTTAATTGGCTTCCCCCTAAATTGGCCCTACACTATGATACATGCACTACACGCATACATACATAGACACATGACTATGGTAGGGACTAGATTGTGAGCTCCTCTGAGGGACAGTTAGTGACAAGACAATATACTCTTAACAGCACTGCATAATAGGTTGGCGCTATATAAATACTAAAATAAATAAACTGACAAGATTAGCAGCATACTTGTTTCTGGTGCACTTCAGCCTCTACTGCAGCCACAGAGATCAGCAGGTCTGCCAGGCAACTGGTATGGTTTTAAAGGAAACAAATATGGCAGCCTCCATAGCCCTCTCACCTCAGGCTCACTTTAATAAAACAAAAACTGTGAGAATGTCCTTTACTGACACAGGAAGAGGAAATTAAAGCTGGGCACACACGGTACAATTTTCCGGCACATTGATGGATCTATTAGATAATCTCAGACCAGTTTGATCAGATTCCGATCGATTTTAGGTACTGAATGCAAAAATGATCGGAATCAATTTCTATGTCTACACACAATGCAATTTCTTATCAGATCACCGGTCGATCTGATGGAAAATTGTACTGTGTGTATGAGGCTTAAAGCTTACTTCTCCTGTGTCAAGTTCATTGTGGTGTAGAATTTTGCAAGAGTTTCCCCAAACTACCCTAAAATGCCACCATCAGTGTTTGTTTGTGGATATCCTCATAAGTAGATAATCCATGCTGCTGGGAAGGAAGCTGTGTTTATTTGTAGAACACCTGAACCGAGATGGATATGGAGACTTCATATTTGGTTCCTTATAAACCTCCTGTCCTGTCCTCCTGTCCTGCTGATCTATTTGGCTGCAGTAGTATCTGAATCACACACCTGCAACAAGCATGCAGCTTGCAACTCAAGTCTGACTAGATTCAGTCAGACTTCAGTGAGAAACATCTGATCTGCATGCTTGTTCAGAATCTATGGCAAAAAGTATTAAAGGGAACCAGAGATGAACGTTTCACACAAAATAAACATATCAGTTGATAGCTTGTAAAGAATAAATGCTCTACCTGATAATTTTGCCGCTCTGGTGTGCCTTTTTTAGTGTTTTTTATCCATTATTGCTCCAGGAAAAATCAAATATGGCCGCCGGCTCATATCCCTTTTCCTTCCGGGTTATGAGTTGTTCTGGATGTGCTGTCTAGGCTATATGAGACTATGCTGCTATCTAGGCTAAATGCAGCCTTTCATCTATGTGCTTTTATTTTGGTATGATGCACAGCTGCCTGTAGGAAGTGTCTCTCATAGGAATGAAACTGCAGTCATCAGTATCTACAGCATGCAGACAGAGTGCACACAGAGCACACAGGGATCATATTGCAGCCACACTCTCTCTGCAGGAGCAGCCCCACCTATGTCATCACAGCTCTCAGTATGCAAAGCATGAAATCTAAGCCAGGAGAGGGCAGGGCTTGGGCTTGAAAAGACTTCACAGAAGAGTGACTCAGCTATAATGATTCCAGGTCAAACCTCGACTGAATAGTCGGTGGATTCTTATCACAGTTGCTAATAGACTAATTAAGCAGATAACAATGAAACTAATGCTGGGAAATAATACACGTTAGATAAATTCCAACCTGTTGGATCTGGTCGATTCTACTTTCGTTCCGATTCTCCTCATTCAAGTGAATGTAATTGATAAGAAAAGATAAGGAATCGAGAGGAGAATAGAGCAGTGAATCGAGAGTAGAATCGAACGAAAGCGAAAACGACGGCAAAAACGAACGCAAAAACGCATCGTGTATTCCCAGCATAAAAGCAGGGTAGGTGTTTACTGTCATGTTCCCACTGATAAATGTAATAAAATACATGAGGGTGCTTCGTCTCTGGTTCTCTTTAAAGGCAGAAGATCAGCAGGACAGCCAGGCAACTGGAATGGTTTAAATGGAAATAAATATGGCAGCCTCCAGTTCAGGTGTCCTTTAAAGTGTACCTGTAAGGAAAAAAGTGCCCCTATGGGGTACTAACCTAAGCCTCAAGAAGATGCAAAAGAGGCTTCCCTCGTCCTCCTGTCCCAGTGCTTGGACCCCGAAAAAGAGCTTGACACATGTTGGCAGCTTGCACCGACACAGTAGCGTTGTCCTTTCTTCGAGAAAAGCTGGGTTGGATCGGTCTGCTCTACTGCGCAGGTGCAAGCGATCTGTGCAGTAGCACAGACTCGATCGGGCTTGGCCATTTGCGCCGGAGCAGAACAGTGCTGGCGCTAGTGTGAGGAGACTACTTTTCAGAGTCGAGAGCACGGAGGAGGAAGCTGAAGCCTCTTTAGGATCCAGAGATTTTTCCCCTCCGAGGTGAGTACCCCCTTGGGGAGTCTTTTTTTAACAGGTTAATTTAAAAAAAAGTTACCTGCAAAGAATGCAGTTCTACTAGGACATGAGTACAGGTTTGGGAAACTCTGTCCTATATTAACCATTCTTGAAAAACTATAAGCCTTATGACACAAATATATGTGCGGGGGCATTTCGTTTGACTGGTGGTTAGGGAGAGAAAAGCGTATCATATGTCAGCACATAACTGAGAACTGCCTCAATATCAGTAGTTGGGCGGAGTCTGATGCGGAAGAACTTGTAGCGTCTACCAGTGGCGGCGAGGCGAGGCGGCAAACACGGAAGGTTCTACCACCCACCGAGCGCGCGGCGGAGGTGAGAGGGACCATACGCTTACCTGGAGCCTGCCAGCCCTGGCCATCAATACGGGGGAGAGCCCGTTTAAACAAATTACTCTGAGCGAACTTTTACAAAGGAGCATGTGAGTGCAATCTGTTTTTTAACAATAAATCTTTTAAAGCAATACTGTACTATATGAGGCTTTTTATTGAGGTGTAATCAAGAACAAAGTCGGATTAAAGGGAATATCGTGTCATTATCTGGTGCCTGAGAGGTGGGGGACGACCCGGGAACGGTCCCGATGTGTATATAGACCATTGGTTGGTCTACATCTTACGGTGAGTGGCACACAAAGGGTGCTGGTGGTGGCCTCCATATATCTGAAGATTTGAAAATCCGAGTTGATGAAACATTGTTTTATAAATAACCTCATTGATGGACTTTTATTTGTACTGTACAACTGTTTTTATTGATTGTATACACCTACTGAGCCCGGACAAACACTGTGAGCGCCACCTCTTGATAAGTTTTTATCAGTAGTTGGGACTTTTAAGCTTGATACACACATTATAGTACATTCAGCAGGGACGGACATTTAGGCCCCGTTCATACTTGCAATCGCAAATCGCTAGCAATTAGGGCTAGCATTTTGCAGTGGCAATTTTTACACTATAAACGTGTATTTTTCAATGGACATTTTTGCGATTGAGCTCTCACGCTTTGCGATTGAAATACATTGCAATCGCGATCTCTCAAAAATTGCAAAAAAAAAAAAAAAAATGCTGCATGTAGCGAGTTTGCGTTTAGGCTAATCACGAATCGCCGGCGATCGCAGCAATGAGTTCACTGCCATATAGATTACATTGCACTATCGCTTTAAAAACCGCTAGCGATCAACAGTGATTAGCAGTAAATGTCCACTAATCGCCCAACTGTGAATGGGCCCTTAAGATTGCGGACGTCAAAAATATCTAGCATGCGTATGTATAGGTGTCCCCCAACATAGCCGAAAGCTCCACCCCGCCAGATCTCTAGTAAGGACTCACAAGCAATGCTCAACTGCAATGTTCTCCTCCTCACCCTCGACACCTGATGAAGGGTCTGAGTACCCGTAACATGTAGTGTGTGCTGTTGCTCGAATAAAGAAGTCAAACGCAAGTTTGGAGCCTGTTGAGTGCCTTCTTCTACATATTGGATACGTTGTTGCTTTGCAGGGGTGGTGTACCTGCAGGAGAGGAGCACCGGCTGTTGCTACCTGGCCAAGGGATAGCAGAGGTGAGACTCATAGGTGCCTAAGATTGAAGTTCTCCTCCTCACCCTGCCTGCAAGAATCCGCTCCAGCATCCACCACACAGTCATCCCTCCTCCATGGAAATAGACATATCTGTACAGTGCTCGGACACTGCAGTGCATGGTGGCCTGACAGGTAACACTGACTGAACATGTGTGTGCAGCTTCAGGTTTTATTGTGCAGAGACATGGGGCATTTCACATTGTAAAGCAGTGAGCAGGATAGAACCTCTCCACTATTATTCCCAAAGTGTGCAACTCTGACAGTGACTTTCTTAGTGAATGCTGTCAGTTCACTGGCAAACACAGATAATTGCCTGAACTTTCCGAATACAAAAGGCAGCAGAGAAACATAATTACTTATGAGAACAAGAATAGTTTTTCAGACAAGCTTCAATTAAATCATATTTTTAAATATACATGTGAATAATTATCTTGGACAGTCATCATCCTGCCAGATGGCACCTGTTTTTGCAACAAAATACTTCAAACTATTTTCGACAACAATTGTGAAGAATGACAGACATCTGTTTTAATACAGCTGCCTAATATACACGAGTAAATGCTACTAATATGGACTTGACATTTGCAGCAGAATATCAGTCATGTGCAATAGGTAGATTGTCATAATACATTTGCAGCATTAGATGCACACCTGCAAGCAGACATTAACTAGCCATGAGCCAGACAATGAGCAGGAAACAGATTACCAAAACATTCCATAGAGCTACAACACTAGAAAACTAATGTAAGGAGTGCTACATGAAAGTAATAGAACGTGTATTTTCAGGGGGATAATTCACCCTAGCTACTGCTTACAATTTGACTTTCCAGATGATCGTATCTAAAAAAACTAATGGACAACTTACATGGTAATCATCAGCCAAGCTTTTCATGGAAACACATTACACAATTTGCTTCAATAGCACTCCTACACTTTGATACTTGAATAAAGGAGCATATTTTCTGAGTCTCTTTAGCAATGACAGCAAAGATAAGAACACAAGGAGAAGCACAATGACTGAGATGACAAGCAGAATTAGCCCCACGGCCAAAAATAAACATAACAAATACACTTGCAGCAATTGCTAAACGCCAGTCAAATTTGCTGCTAAGTTTTCGAAACATCCTAATAGCTAATGGCAAGCATCCCGATAAGCAATTAAAGTAAACTAGCGTGTGAGCTTAAGCTTTGTCTAGGAAAGATTGCTCATTGCAAGTACTGCACAGTTGCTGTAAAATGCATTCTGCATAGAATAGGTCCCATTAGTAACATTTCATGGAAAGAACTGAACCAGTACTGAGAATGGTTGCAGAAACCAATGGTATCAGGTAAGCTCAACACTTATATTTTTAAAAAGAAGCACACAATACATTTTTCACTTTAGACCCTACTTGAGCGAGTGATCGGATCGATATTCAGATCTAAGATCGATCAGATATAGAAGTAAGCTAGAGAACACTAGTATGCATTTATTTTTCAAATTCTGATTAAATTTCCAATAAGATGTTGATCGAAAATTAATTGAAAGAGCATACACAGGGAATGATAGCAAGAATTTTTGTTCAATATTTTCCAGACTATCCCTTTTGGTTCCCTTCTAATCAATTTGAGTTTGGGTTCAGTCACTGGAAATCAGTAGGCTGTATTTTTTTATTCCAGTTCCAACCATTTTCTCAATCAGAAGTAGGATCTGAAGCGAAAATTGCATGGTGTGTACAAGGCCTTAAGGTGCCCACTAACAATTCATTATTGATTGTACAATCTTACTCCTTCGATGTAATGTGAGGGACTACCAAAAGTATCATTGTAAAGGTAACCTGAGATAGTACATAGTGCAGTATTTATACTTACCTGGGGCTTCCTCCAGCCCATGTGGGGCAGAAGAGCGTGACTGGCCAAATTTTTGGAGGTGACCAAAGGACAACGGCACAGGCGGAGGAGGAAGGCAAGGGTGCCCATGGACCACATGGTGCTGGAGAAAGCCCCAGATAAGTATAAACATTGCATTATGTACTATTTCAGGTACACTTTAAAGTATACTCACTCACTTTACTCTTCTACTACAAAGAATTGGTAAGATTGTACCATGAGTGGTGTCTTAAAGGGAACCAGAGTTGGGAGGATATAAAAAAAAATTATACATACCTGGGGCTTCCTCCAACACCCTCCAGACTGATTACTCCCTCGCCGCCTGGATCCTCCGCTATTCACCCTGTAAAGTCCATCAGTCTGGAGCATACTGCACATGCGCAGTCCGGCCGCACGCGCACCGCCATCACGCTATCATCAGCGGGAATGTTCTGTGTCTGTGTGCAGTAGTACCGTGCAACCACAGAACACTGCCGGTGATGGGAGCGCAACGGGGGGAGCGGGCAGCCAGACTGGGCTTGCTCTGACTGGCCCCCGGCTAAAGGACTTTACAGGCTGAAAAGTGGAGGATCCAGGCAGCGCAGGAGGACAGCGACGGTGCGATCAGCCTGGAGGGGGCTGGCGGAAGCCCCAGGTATGTATAATATTTTTTATTACCCCCCTCCCCCCCATCTCAGGTACACTTAAAGATGCTCATGAATGCACACTTTTTTTTTTACTCAGATGCCATCAATCGATGAATCGATCAATCAAGAAAATTGATGTGAAACAATTCTATGGTCCATTGGAATGTTTTATTTTACAATCGTATCAGAAAACAGAAAGCGCCCTTATCAACCCGTTTATAAGAACAATAAATAACTTCCTTATGATTCTTACAATTCTCTAACTCTGATTGCATGATCGCATCCAAAGAAATTATTGTATCATTAATGGGCACCTTATCAACTTCCCATTCAGGCAGTGGACATGAAAAAGCAATCAGACTAGAATAAATGCACTTGAGTGTGCTTTGTATTGCTTGAGTAGTGAGACAGAGGTGATAAAAGCTTCTCCCTCTTACCTGCTATCTGCTGGTGGGGGACATTGCCCAGACTGAATCCCTTAGCACTATACGCCTGTCTGACCTCATTGCAGCTACGAGCCTTCATATCAGCCCCGGAGCAAAGTGACAGCAACATAGGTCCCCAGATCCAAAGCATGATGTCAGGTAAAAATCCAGCAAGAGATACAGCCCCGAAATGTACGCGTCGTCTTGTCAGCGGAAAGAACACTTCCACCTTCCTAATTTCCACAGCGATCTCCAGCAAATGTCATCCAACTCAGTACAGAAACGTAGGAAGAGCATTAAAGTGCAGCTGCCAGGGGTCCGGCGCCCGTCCACAGCTCTCTACACAAATAGAGGAAAACTTTTCATTAGGCAGCAGCACAACCCAGCGCTCTACTGAGAGGAGACGTGAAGTGAGCAGTGTGCGGCAGATTGGCAGCTCGTACGAGGAATGCTGCAGGGATCACAGCCTGGATAGGACTTCAGGGCTATGTGACCTGCCTCCACCTGCTCTGTGTGCTGCCCTCTCCAGATGTCACGCTGTGCCCGGCCACTGTGCACACTGCATGCAGCTCTGCTCTACACAAGCTCTCTGACCCAGCTGCCAGCAGCAGAAAATCCCGGAGCCACAGGCAGACAGAGAGAGGCAGAGGAAACGTGCTCGCACCATGCCTTGCCTCAATCTAGGAGCGAGGTTGATAGGGAAATGTGGAGTGGAGTCACAGACTGACACCGCGCTGTATAATTGGCTATCAGTTCCTGACATTCTTCTCCTGTATAGGCTGCATTCATTCCACTAGCAGAGTGAGCAACTGAAAAGCTAATTACTATTTACATACTGATTTATTTTTCTCTCTTTTAAATCAGGCTGTCTAGATGTGATGATCTCTGCTTTAAATGCCATATGATATCAAATAATAAACAGGTTTGTATACAAGATTCTCACTTTATGGCAGGTCTGTGGTTCCAGGAAATATGTACACATGATCCAATTCTGCATGGATGAAACAGTTCATTTAAATTTGTGTTATTAATTTCTATTATTATTATTGAATTTTAAAACACCAACACTGTTTGCTGCGCTGTATTATAAATATTTCAAAAACAAGAAACATTAAATCAAATAATTCAGGCATTGCTGTGTCTACAGAGTCAGGAGCCCCAGTGCAATTTTTTTTTACTGCTCCCTTCCCCAGCACAGAATGTATAATAACAATTACACTGAATGTATAATAATAATCACACAAAGACAGCCACTTTGTAAGAATAGGACAATTAATGGTGTTACAGTGACCAGACATCCCATATTACCTGGGACATGTCCCCAAATTATGCTCCTCTGTCCCAGGTACACAATTTGTCCCAGCTAATGTCGCAGGTGGGCCTCCAGATGTCCCAGGTAGCTGCCAAAAGTTGCATGGAGGCTGCTGTATTTCCCACCTGTACTTAGCATATACTGGGGACAGCTGTACCTAGCTAACCTATACTGGGGGACACCTGTACCTTGCTAGCCTTAACTGGAGACACCTGTACCTTGCTAACCTATACTGAGCAACACCTGTACCTACCTAGCCTCTACTGGGGGATGCCTGTACCTAGCTAGCCCATACTGGGGAACACCTGTACCTGGCCAACCTATACTGGGCGACACATTTAACTCACTAAACTATCATGGGGACACCTGTACCTGGCTAACCTATACTAAGGGACATTTTTACCTGGCTAACCTATACTAGGGACACCTATAACTGCCTAACGTATACTGGGGGAACCTAGACCTGGCTTACCTATACTGGGATCACCTATAGACCTGGCTACCTTTATTATTATTTATTGGATTTATATAGTGCCAACATATTACGCAGCATTGTACAATACATAAGATTACAGACAGGGTGAATGACAGCACAATACAGGTAGTAAGCAATAAGATACAATAACACAATACAGGTAATAAGCAATAAGGTACACAACACAATACAGATCAACAGATCAGGACAGCTCCATCCCTGGACGTGTTTAAATCCAGACTGAAAACCCACCTGTTCAGTTTGGCATTTGCAGAAATATAACTTTTGTTGTGTGAATACTTCATCCTACTACCAATTACTGAATCTGAGAGAGCCTAAGCGCGTTGTGTCCAATGGGAGAAAAGCGTAATAGAAATGTTATTGTATTGTATTGTAATACAATGCCGGATCATACTGGAGTGGAAGTCCCAGTAGTACAAGTTCACATTACTCTGGGTGGAGCGTACAATCAAGTATGATACACGAGGGAGGGCCCTGTCAAAGGCTTACAATCTAGAGGGAGGGGTTGGTGACATGAAAGGAGGGGGACTGCGTCAAGAGGTTCTCTGCAGAGAGAGTTAGGGCAGCATTGAGGTTGGGTAGGCCTCCTTGAACAGGTGAGTTTTGAGGGCTTGTTTAAAGGTGTTAAATGAGGGGTAAGCCTGATGGGCAGTGGGAGAGAATTCCAGAGGATGGGGACAGCTCTAGTGAAGTCCTGTAGTCGAGCACAGGAGTGTGAGATGCGTGGGGTGGTTAGTACTAAGTTGTTGGAGGAGCAAAGTGGGTGGCCGGGTGTGTATCTGCTGACCAGATACACACCTGTTGGTCAGGCAGGACTTGTGTATGCCCAAATTACTCCCCTGGCACTGCCATAGCTGCTAATTGCATTGCGGCCTATTTTGGGTTTCAATTTACCAGGCGCAATATGCACCTATATTACCTGCCGTTACCACTTCCTCCAGCACGCCCCACTGCTTACTACTCTGCATTTAGGGGGTTAGCTATTACTGGGAAAGTAAGTAATTAACTTCAGTATGCTCCATTGTAGCTTAGTGTGTGTGTGTGTGTGTGTGTGTGTGTGTGTGTGTGTGTGTGTGTGTGTGTGTGTGTGTGTGTGTGTGTATATATATATATGAGGGGAGGATGGTGGCCTAATACTACCTAATAACTCCTAAAAACCACACATATACAGAATACATTTTACGTGTGCTGCAACTACTGTAGGGGTTTATTAACCTCCTTGCCGGTTCAATTCACGCCAGCAAGGAGGCAGCGCAGAACTTTTTTTTAATTTTTATTTTTTTGAAATCATGTAGCGAGCCCAGGGCTCGCTACATGATAGCCGCTGAGCGGCGGCATCCCCCCACCCACTCCGATCGCCTTCAGCGATCAGAGTAAGCAGGAAATCCCGTTCAGAACGGGATTTCCTGCAGGGCTTCCCTGGTCGCCATGGCGACGGGGCGGGATGACGTCATGGACGTCGGGACGTCATAGGGAATCCCGATCCACCCCTCAGCGCTGCCTGGCACTGATTGGCCAGGCTGCGCAGGGGTCTGGGGCGGGGGGGGGGGGCGGCTCGGCGCGGCGGGTAGCGGCGACTCGGCGGCGATCGCGTACCACACGCAGCTAGCAAAGTGCTAGCTGCGTGTAGGGAAAAAAAAATTATGCAAATCGGCCCAGCGGGGCCTGAGAAATCCTCCTGCGCAGGTTACCCCGAGCTGAGCTCGGGATAACCGGCAAGGAGGTTAACGTGCAGGGGCAGGCTTACAGGCTTCTTACCCCATCATATTGCCTGCATGCAGGGAGGGAAGGAAGAAGCGGGAAAGCCAGCGCATGCGCAGAGAGGACTTTCTGTTCCATGTCACAGTGCGACTTTATTTCAGAGTTGCCAATCCAATGTAATTTATAGCGGTCAGTCCAGGAGGAGGAAAGTTTACATGAGTGGCCAGTGAGTGTATCTCTCTACCAAATAGACGTAGGTATGCTTAAATGCATACCCACGGCCTCTGCTCAGGGTCCCTTTATATTATTTTTAATGTTAAAAATAAGAGAGAAAGGGTTAACAAGTAGGTTGATTAAGGTCTCTTTTTCATAGACAGTTGAACTGTGTGCCCAGCCAGCAGTTACCAGGCAGCAGTGAGCAATTACCAGGCAGCAGCAAGCAGTTGTGAGAGTTTGAGAGACATTTCACTGCCTATCAACTGTCCATGGAAAAGAGGCCTAAGAATGTTATTATGTAGAGTGCGTTGTCTTAGTGGGTGGGGTTAAAATGTATATTTCATTTAATAGTTTTCCCTGCATCCTCATTATTATGTTATACTCCATTATATTTGGCCCCCAATGCGCATCCTAGGGCCTCCCTGATATGCTTCCCTGCTGGTTAGTAGTTAGTGGTTTACCATAGCTTCTCTGGTGGTCAGTGGTCCCCCGGTAGCACTAGTGGTATTCTGTGTCCCCTTAATTCCCTGGTGGTCCAGTGGGTGCCCTTAATTCCCTAATGGTTCTACTGGTACCCTTAATTCCCTGGTGATCCTGTGGATCCCCTTAAAGCGTACCAGAGACAAACCATGTAAAAGGATTAATACTTACTTGGGGCTTCCTCCAGCCCCCTTTAATGTGTACCAGAGATGCTGACAATGAAAGATTTGATACTTACCCGGTGCTTCCTCCAGCCCCATAAGCAACGCTGAGTCCCTCGCCGTCCCCCGGCGTGCCTCAGTTCAGCCACAATCAGCCCGGGTAACTGGTTCAGTTGTGTCAGTTGGGGTCTTCAGCGCATACGCAGAGATCCCGGACAGGGAATATAAACGTTTTTTTTCCTGGACTGCCAGAAGATTAAAGGTAAATACACACGGCATACATTTGTCAGTAGTGACAAACAGGCAAGAGGAAACAGCGTACAAATGGAAGCATCAATTCAAGTTCGCAACAATTGTACACACGCGACAATAAACAAGGTGAAGACTTGGAAGAAGCTGTCTGCCACGGACATCTTTTGGTAGCGATTCTGCTGTCTGTAGAAGATTTTCGTACACACTACAGGACAACAAGAGAATAGATGATGGATTGCACAACAAAAGCCACCAGCGATTAAACAGTTTAATCGCTCGGACAAGACCTTGTCTGCAGACTGTTGTGGCTCACAGCATACACACGGCTCAAGCCTTTCCTTACAGATCTGCACTCCAGGGGGTGTCAGGAAAGTCTGCATGACAGACTTAGGGTCCTTTTACACTTAATCAGTTGCTCTCAGTTAAAACAGAAAGAAAACTGATTTTCAAAGTAAGTCCCATGTTTTCCTATGGCACTTTCACACTTAACGCGTTTTAACTGAAATCTTCTTCCCAATGCACTGCTATGGAAAAAGCGCGTACCAACGCGCACTAACGCATACCAACTGATTAAGTGTAAAAGTGGCCTTAGGCCTCTTTTCCACGGACAGTTGAACTGTGTGCTCAGAAAGCAGTTGCCAGGCAGCAGCAAGCAGTTGTGAAAGTTAGAGAGGCATTTCACTGCTTATCAACTGTCCGTCGAAAAGAGGCCAAAACCTAGTGCTGCTATTAAATGTCATTCAGAATCTACATTATACCAGCAAGCACCCCCCTCAGAACTTGCAGCTCTAGTCAAGTGTTTGATAAGTGCCTTCATGTGCTTCATGGTAGAACCCCCCCGGCAGGGCCCCAGAATCCCCTAGGCCCCATATAGCAATCCTCCCACTCATGCTTTATTGTCGGCCCCGGCTAGAAATACAGGGAAAATTCTCCAAAAATCTCATCTCATCTAGGAAGTGGAAGCTATGTCAGCAAACTGAGGCCTTTTTTCCATGGACAGTTCATAAGCAGTGAGATGCTTCTCAAACTCTCACAACTGCTTGCTGCTGCCTGGTAACTGCTTGCTGCAAGCAGTTACCAGACAGCAGCAAGCAGTTACCAGGCAGCAGCAAGCAGTTGTGAGAGTTTGAGAGGCATTTCATTGCCTATCAACTGCCCCTGGAAAAGAGGCCCTAATATAGCTCTGTACTGTGAAGTCAGAACACCTAATCCGCATACTCAAAAGAGAACCTGTACTGAAAATAAAAAGTCAAAATAACCATACACAGGTCATACTTACCTCCTGCGTAGTCTACTCAATCTCTTTCTCCTCTCCTGCGTCCTGTTTGTCCATTGTGATCGATGGATTTCTCTGTCCTCCATTTTAAAAATGGCCGTTACCCCATAGCAACTTCCTGGTCAGCACGCTGTTAAACTGTGATATCGCCCACTTGAGCCATAGGGAAACATTGGACATTACCTTGTACATTCAGTTGTAACTGACAGCTGCTGATATAAAACTGACAGCAACTGGTATATTTCAGTTCTGACAAAATATTGTCAGAACTGGAAGGAATCACTGTAAGAAGAAAATGGTGAGCTTCTGAGAGGAACGGACGGTAATGTAAGTATGTAATATTCATTTGCAGCTACGTCATGTGTTTATTTTAAATAATTTTCCTCGCTTCAGGTGCCCTTTAAGCCTCTTTTCCATGGGCAGTTGAGCAGTTACCAGTCAGCAATGTGAAGTTACCAGGCTGCAGTGAGCAGTTACCAGGCAGCAGCAAGCAGTTGTGAGAGTTTCAGAGGCTTTTCACAGCCTTATGGTAGCCACTAATGATCCAATCTTTTTCATCCAATCTTACCAAATCTATGTAGTATAAGGGTAAATTAAGTGAATATACTGAATGGATACTTCAGGCAGTTACCTTATATTACATAGAAATGGTAAGATTGGATGAAAAAGATTGGATCATTAGTGGCCACCCTTACAACTGCTCGTGTGAAAGAGGCCTAACTTGCTTTGAGAGCACTTTGCAAGACAAGCAAAAAAAAGTTTGAAAATCGGACTTGTAGCAATGTTCAGTAAGATGCAAATAATTTCGAGTTGATGCAGGATTATGCAAATATTGTATGCAAATTTGTGCCCCTTGAAACTGGACCAATCAAATTTTAACCCAGGAGGATTTGATTTGGTTCATTTTCAAGCTGCATAAATTTTCTTTCAAAATTTGCATAATCCTGCATCAACTCAAAATTATTTACATCTCACTGACCAGCCCTTCTGACTAGATATAACGTGATATAAAAACAACATCTTGATATACAAGCAAAAAACGTATATGTGCATCACGTCATCACAGCTGAGCTGATGTTTGAACTTAACCTGAGAGTGGGGACTGTACAGTGTCACATTTCCATGAAATGCTCAAAAGTTGGCAAGCACAAATGTAGTTGAATTAGTTCCTTGTCTATATAAGTAACTTGTCTATATATCTTATCTAAAGATATATAGTTTACACAGCAAATCTAGCAGCAAACAACTTCAATAGAATATAATTATTTCTTCCTGTGATATGACAGCAGCCATGTTGTTTGTAAACATTACACACAGCCAAGCTTATCTGCATCTTGAACACTCAGGGCTGGTGCACACCGAGCGGCTTTTTGTGCGTTTTCAGATCTGCTTGCGGCTGCGGATCCGCTTGGTCAATGTATCTCAATGGGGTGGTGCACACCAGAGCGGGAGGCATTTTGTAGAAACGAATCCTCCCGGGGTGAGGCATTTTTTGGATTTCGGATGCGTTTCTGTCTCCAATGTTAAGTATAGGAAAAACGCAAAACGCCTGTAAAACCGCTTGATCTAGCGGTTTTGGATGCGGATGCGTTTTTTAGAATAATGCGCACTTCAAGGTCAAAGTGTACTTCCTGTGTGGCAGATTTGCATGAGGGATTGTAGAGTGCGCTGGAGGAAGATGGCAGCAAGGTGGTTTACCACTGAAAACTTAATTATTAAGATCCAAAACAACCCAGAACTGTATGATAAGTAATTGCCTGGATATAAAGACCACCAAAGGCTTCATGAAATCTGGAACAACATTCTGGGTGAAAAATTGAATACTTTGAGCCAAAAGGGCAAGGATTCTAAAAATAAGTATATTTGTACAGTATGTATCTTTATTTCTGCACGTTGCCTACAATATTTGATCACCCCTCCCCTAAATGGCTAATTATCCAATTAGAAGTGTCATTATCACAGGTCTGTTGCAATGCTGTTCTCTCTATAGCCATCTCTCATTATAAACAGCAGGTACATGTGTGTGTATGTATTCACATGTATTATGAGATAGGGTGCTATTTTACACTTTAGAGTGTAATGAATGATATAGACATACAACAAGGTTTAACGAATGTTTATTTGCACAATAATGATTATCAGGTAATGTAAGTAAATAGCACCCTGCAGGTTTTTAATTGATTAATGTTATGGCACAAAATAATCTGCTAGTTTGTCTCTGTTTTGAATGGCAGAAATCGGACCACGTAAAGTAGCTGGTGGTAAATTTTGCAGAGCACTGTTTGTAATATCCCCCGCTTCATCCTCCATGTTCATGCCATCTAGTGTTCTCACATAATTATGCAAAATACATGTTGCCTTCACAACTGTTATAGTATACTGTGGTTGCATTTTTAGGGCAGTGTGATAATTCCGCCATTTGTTTGCAAGAATTCCAAAAGCACATTCTACTACTTTTTTATAGCAGAAGGAAATGGCAGCGCTTCCAAACAGACGCTGCACCTGAATTGACTACCTGCACAAGTATGCAGAGCTCGACTAACGGGCAGGTTACACACCTTGCATTCAAAACAGGTACAGTAAAGGGGGCGTTAGCTTCAGCATAAGTTGTGCACAAATTATCCCTAATAGACTCTCCTACGGCGGTGACGTGCCCCAACAGGAGAGAAACTAACCACTAATCTAGCAGTGAAACATATAAAAAAGTGAAGCATGTTCAAACAATGAAAATTGTCCCAAAAAGAAAAAAGGGTTAAAACCTCAAACTAATGTAACGGTGAAGCATATTCAACAGTGAAACATATCCAGCAGTGAACCCTAGCTAGTCTAAAATTAAAATCATAATCCTTACCTGGTGCAGCTAGCCATAAATGGTATACACATTTGTTCAAAAGACAGCAAGCAATGGGCAGCGCTCACAGGCTGCAAGTGAAGTGAAAGCTCCAGAGATATGCCCAGCCCCTTGGGGATAAATACATACCTTGAATACAAATCAGATGCAAATTATGTGCTAACACTAATCTAAATTCTAAAATTTGAATGCAAGCTGACACCCCTGGAGGGGTGTCAGCTTGCATTCAAATAATCTAAATTCTAAAATTTGAATGCAAGCTGACACCCCTGGAGGGGTGTCAGCTTGCATTCAAATTTTAGAATTTAGATTAGTGTTAGCACATAATTTGCATCTGATTTGTATTCAAGGTATGTATTTAGCCCCAAGGGGCTGGGCATATCTCTGGAGCTTTCACTTCACTTGCAGCCTGTGAGCGCTGCCCATTGCTTGCTGACATTCTACTACTTGTCTGGCTTTGGTCAGGCTGTTATTAAATACAAGTTTTTTCTGAGACATATCTCTTTGTGCATAAGGTCTCATAACATGTTCAGACAGTGCAAAAGCCTCATCAGCCACAAACACACACGGGTAAGGTGGTTCCAGGGTGTCAGGCCAGGGGCGTGGTGGTGGTAAAGTCATCTGGCCCGTGCGAAGCTTCAAGCCAAATCGACTGTGCTGGAATACTGACGAATCATGGGAACTACTGTAAGCGCCAACATCCACATATATAAATTTCAAATTAGGATCCACCACAGCCATGAGCACAAGTGAGAAGAATTTCTTATAATTGAAATACAGACTGCCAGTGAATGCAGGCATAACCAGTCTGACATGTTTCCCATCCACTGCTCCAAGGCAGTTAGGGAAATCATGTTTCTGCCAAAAAAGCTGCATGTTAGCCTCCCACATAGGTACATCAGGAGTTGGCATAAATTCTGGTTGCAGTACTTTCCAGATCAATTTGCAGGTGTCTAAAACTATGTATCGGACTGTACTTCTTCCCATGAGGAATTGGTAATGAAGTGCTGCATATGAATGCCCTGTTGCCAGAAATCTGCAAAAGAAAAGAAATAACATGTATGTTTATTTTTATTCCTAGTTGGCCTCCTGCGGACAAGATGGAAGTCGGTGAGAGATAGTTACAAAAAGGAGATAGAAAAGCAATATCATGAATCCAACAGTGGGTCTGGAAGTTCACAACGAACCAGAATATTGTGGCATCTTAGAATTTCTACGAAAACATCATGAACCTGCTGAGTAAGTATGTCGCTAATGTTAACCTATTGCAATGTTGTCAAAATTGCCCGCTAGAACAGTGAAGGAAGTATTAGCCCCAGAATGCAATTAATTAGTGTGTAACGCATAATCTGCTATCAGACAAGCAAATCTATTGGATGACGTAGCTTAATGTAACCATGGAGTAGGTACTTTTTAAAGTGCATCTTACATCAGTGTTTCTCAACTTTTTTGACCCAAGTACCCCCTATCGCAATTCAGTTCCAGCCGAGTACCCCCTGAATTCGGATAAATATATTTTGATGACATTTAAACATGCAAACAGTAATTACCCTGACAACTTAGGAAACTGTCAACTTTAATTGCAATGATATAAAGTGTGATCATGTGCTATTTTTAAGTAATCCCAAAAAACAACAACAACAAAAAAAAAAAAACAATTGTACCATATTAAAATTCATGGTGGCAAAAACAAGTAGCTACTTCAGAACCTGAAAATGATGCAGTCAAACAATAAACTAGTGTTTTATTCCAGTTTTAGTGAGAAACCTGGGCTTTCTTGGCAGAAATTAATTTCTCAAATCTTGGATTCAGGGAACTGATGCCCACAATAAGGTCGCTTTCTGGACACAGGCGGTTTCTTATTTTCGTTTTTAGAGTTGTGAGATGTGAAAAGCTGGATTCACATAAGTATGTTGAAGCAAAGGGGAGGAGTTCAGCTAGAGCCATTTTTCTTAACTGTGGGTATTCCCTCTTCAGCCTGTGCCAAAATCCGGTAATGTTTTCTGGACACTCTTGTTGTCTTGGTCTTAATGTACTGTCTGAAGAAAGCTCAAACAGTTTTTCCTTTGCATCATCGGGAACCCCAGCTTCCATAATGGCATTCTCATCAAAAGGATTAAGAATCCAAAGTTTTTGTCTGTCATCCTCTTCAACACTTTGAAAGTAATGTTCAAAATGTGACTCCAGATTGGTCAAATGTTCCCTGATGATCTCTTTAACATTCTCAGTCGGAGAGATGTCGTTTTCTTCACTGAATTCCATGAGCTGTGTGAAAGAAGTTAAATTTCCAGCTTCAGCTTTGCTTCTCCAAAACTTAATTTTCTTCCTAAAGGCTTTGATTCTGTCTTGCAGCATAAACATGTTGGTAGTAAACCCCTGTAGTTGAAGGTTCAAATCATTAATTTTGTCAAAAATGTCACTTAGGTAGGCAAGTTTGCAAAGCCACATCTCATCTTCAAAATAACTTAAGAAATCCCTATTCATATTTCTTAGAAAAACAGTGACTTCATTTCTTAATTCAAGCAGTCGATTCAGAAGCCTCCCACGTGATAACCATCGAACCTCTGTGTGAAGTAAAACCGTGATATGATCAGCTCCCATATCACGACACAATGCACGAAAAAGACGTGAATTTAAAGCTCTTGCCTTTATAAAGTTGACGGTTTTCACAGCAACATCCAGTACGCAACTTAACTCTCTGCTCAGTCGTTTTGACGCAAGAGCCTGTAGATGAATAATGCAATGATTCCACTTTATGGAAGGATTTAAAGCTTTAAGGCGGCTTACAAGTCCACTCTTCCGGCCTACCATGGCTGCTGCTCCATCCGTGCACACAGAGACACACCATTCCCAAGACAGTTCCTTTTCCAAAATGTGCTTGTTCAGTGCATTGAAAATCTCCTCTCCAGTTGTTGTTGTATCAAGTTCCTTACAGCCAAATATTCTTTCTTGTATTCCATTCTCACTGTCATCATCAATATACCGTACAAATATCATTAACTGAGCAGAATTGGAAATGTCTGTAGATTCGTCTATCTGTAAAGCAAACTGTTTTTGCAAGATTATCTTCTGAGATATCTGCTTAATTATGTCGTCTCCCATGTCTTCAATTCTTCTGGAAATTGTATCGTTGGAATGTGGAATGGTCTTAATTTTGTCAACTTCAGCTTTTCCAAACATGATTTCAGCTATTCTTACCGCATCGGGAATGATGAGGCTTTCTGCAACAGTGTGAGTTTTTTTTGTTTTTGCCACCATGTGCGCAATGTCAAAGGAGGCTTGGAGGGCTTGTTTTGATGTTGTGGTGTAAGACTTCATAGCTGAACTTGACTTTGTCATGCTATCCCGTTTTCTCTTAAAGAAATCAACTGGCTTTTCCTTTACTGAAGGGTGTTTAGTAACAAGGTGCCTTTTTAACATAGAGGGTTTCATAGAATGGTTTGATAGGGTTTCTCCACATATCACACACAGAGGCTGTGGTGGGACACTTATTTGATGTAAATCCATAAGCTAGGTACATGTCATCATATTTCCTTGTTTTGGGCGGTAGTGACATGCTTGTATGTTCACTATCACTCTTTTTTTTTCTAGTAACTGGTTCATCTTCTGACACAGAACTCTCTACGACTACGTCATTATGAGAATCATCTTTTGAGCCAGAAGATCTTATAAGAAAACGATCCATTGTTATTGCCTTAGTACAAAAAGAAAATAGTAGTGCAAATTAAGCTACAGTATTTTGACCCCACTAAATTATTACTATAATTAGAATTCTTTTTATTATTCCAACATCTTCTGTAGCACTTTACAGAGTACATAGTCATGTCACTGACTGTTTCCAGAGTAGCTCACAATCTAATCCTACCATAGTCATAGTATAATGTCCGACCTACCATATTATTATTATGTATTTATATAGCACTGACATCTTCTGCAGCACATTACAGAGTACATAGTCATGTCACTGACTGTCCTCAGAGGAGCTCACAATCTAATCCTACCATAGTCATAGTGTAAAGTCCTTCCATATTATTATTATGTATTTATACAGCACTGACATCTTCAGCACTTTACAGAGTACATAGTCATGTCACTGACTGTCCTCAGAGGAGCCCACAATCTAATCCTACCATAGTCATAGTGTAAAGTCCTACCATATTATTATGTATGTATACAGCACTGACATCTTCTTCAGCACTTACAGAGTACATAGCCATGTCACTGACTTTCGTCAGAGGAGCTCACAATCTAATCCTACCATAGTCATAGTGTAAAGTCCTACCATATTATTATTATTATGTATTTATACAGCACTGACATCTTCTTCAGCACTTTACATAGTACACAGTCATCATGTTACTGACTGTCCTCAGAGGAGCTCACAATCTAATCCTACCATAGTCATAGTAAAGTCCTACCATATTATTATTATGTACTTATACAGCACTGACATCTTCTGCAGCACTTTACAGAGTATATAGTCATGTCACTGACTGTCCTCAGAGGAGCTCACACTATCGTCAGTGTAATGTCTCTTCCATCTTCATCGCCCTGTTGTCTCTTCTCTGTGACCCAGCAGCTTGTTACGTGAATATGTACAGTACATGCTGCCGGGTTACTGAGAAGAGTCGACAGCGAGGATGAAGACTGAAGAACACAGACTTGGGTAGTGCAGTAGTAGTCAAATACTCTGAAAGGGCGCTAGGGGAGCACTATTAGCTTGGGAGGGGGGGCAAGACCTGATGACACATCAGCTGCCCCGAGGAACAACCTAACATTAGGGAGATGAGTATTTCGATCTAAATGCTTCAGAAACTGAAAATTAAACAGATGCGCAACACAGACGGCAGGGAAGGAGGGGGGTAACAACTAACTCCTGTTGCCACCTGTGAGCTGACCTCCAGTTGTTTCTGGCTGTGAAAGAGGTTTAAACTGGAGAGCTAAAACACAGCATGGAGGGCAACACAGACAGATGGCTACAAGGGCGAGTTATACCTCCCCATCCCCCCTCCTTCCCTGCAGTGTTCATTAGTTTAAATTTCAATTTTATTCTGAAACATTTGGAGCAACGGTACAAATCAGAATGTTTATCCCTATGTAACACTGTTGGGAGAGAGCAAAGGGCCACCTAATAATGCAGCTACCTTTAAAGGGAGGGTTCATGGAGATCAAAAAATATGAATCCACTTACCTGGGGCTTCCTCCAGCCCGTGGCAGACAGGACGTGCCCTCGACGCCGCTCCGGAGACTCCCGGTCATCTCCGGTGGCTCACCCGACCTGGCCAGGCCGGCTTCCAGGTCGGGCTCTTCTGCATTCCAACGTGCGTCTCACTTGGTCGCGCTAACGTCCTCGGACGTCCTCCAGGCAGTACTGTGCAGGCGCAGTAGTTCTGCGCCTGCGCAGTACAGCCTGGAAGACGTCTGATGACGCGTGAGACGCGTGTTGGAGCGCAGAATGAAAGATCCATAGCATTGTGAGAATATATTTGCTTTTACATCCATGGCCATTATTACACAAACTAATTTTGTGCTTTTCCCTTACCAAAGAACTGAAGATAGCCTACCACCTGATCCTGAGGAGGACAAATTAGAGGTTACCCACCACACAAACAGTGATGTAGAAGGGGAAGAAATCACTGCAGAGGATTGTGACACAGCTACAGTGGATGACAGTGACTCTACTACACCAGATCACACACCACACAGCCCACAAAGTATTCCGCCACGCACAACTCTCAGGTGTAGCAGAGGTGTGAGGGTAGCTACACAAGGCAGGCGAACAGGAAGAGGTATGAGCAGGGCTGAATACGACCAGAAGCTGATTAGTTCAATAGAAAAGGCTGTGGATCATATGGAGAAGTGAGAGGATGAAATGAAACAACTAAAAGAGCCATGCACACAGTATCTTTTAAGTTTGGTGCCATTATTACAAAAAGTGCCACCTGATAAACAATGGGCAGCTAGACATGCCATCTCAGAGACACTGGGTGAATTTTTAATATCCAGTATAGAGAACGACTGAACCAACCTCAGTTTCTCAATCCTAGGTCAGGAGAGTAAGTGCCGGTGCACTCCTTCACGCAGGTACACCACCTCTGCTACACAACGTGATACTTGTATTCAAGAAGAAGGAGGCACTCCACAGGCTTGAACTTGCGTTCAGTTTATTGCATGTCGTTACACTACATGTTTCGGGCTTGAGAAATTTAAGGCAAAAGGGTATAAGTCAGAAATTTTAGAAAATCTCAAAGAACAGACAAGAACCATGGACAGGAATCAGTTAATGTTCCAAAGTAGATCAGGGAGAAAGAGACAGCAGAGAATTCCCTATGTATTACAATACAATGACTTGTCAAACACAGTACGCAAAGCTGTAAGGAAGTACTGGTCCATAATCCAAAACGATAGAGAGTGTGGCCACCTGTTTAAGGATTATCCTGTATTTGCCTATAAAAGAGGGAAAACTATCGGTGAAATAGTGAGTAACAAGGATCTGTCGAGAAAAAAGAAATCGAGATTCCAGGGAACAAAAAAAACCGGAACCTTTCCTTGTCTTTCATGTAATTGTTGTGGAGCCGTAATGAAAGGGGACTGGTTCCCACATCCCCGCACAGGCGAAAAAATCAAATGTACAGGATATTATACTTGTGAAAGCGACTATACTGTCTATGCCCTTAAATGTCCCTGCGGATTGTTCTATGTGGGTAAAACCACCAGGGGGGTGAAGTCCCGCATCCAGGAACATAAAAATAACATAAAAGGATTTGCTAAAGGTGAAAAAAGACATGAGACCTCAGTATCTAGACACTTTGTGGAACATGGCCATAACGTGATTCAATTGAGGTGGCTAGTATTAGATCAGGTAGAACCATTGCCCAGAGGGGGAGATAGAGAACGAGTGCTATTACAGAAGGAAATTAGATGGATCAAAAGACTTGATTCTGTGTCACCAAGAGGTCTGAATGAACAAGTAAATTTAAAATGCTTTCTATGATTCTGTTGCAGGAAATGAACTGTGTTGAAGTATCTCATGAAATTGACAAGAAACTGTATGTAAAATAATCATGGAAGTAATTGAACTAACATGTCTAGAGCGTATTCTCTCATCAGTTTCTCCAGGGTAGACCCCAAGGGGTAGTGCCCTGTGAAAGTGACTTTTTACCTTTTAGTTTTATTATGATTTGTTCAGTACTTGTATTTTTAATTTTTTATTATATTTGTTTCTAGTCTCCTCCATTTAGCAGCCGCTATAAGCATGGAGGATGTATGATGTTTATATTTAACCTGTGACTTAACAGGGGATAATAGAATGCTAATATGTAATCACTGATGGTGAATCTGACCCACCCCTAGTGGGAGGGGTCAGTGACATAAAATGAAGGTGGAGGTAGTAGGTGGTTACACCGGGTGAATTTTTAATACCTGAGAGCCGTGCGGAAGACAATGTGCACAACTACTTGCAGCAACCACACCTGCCTGCTTCCAGTCAACAATATAATGCATACCCACAACTCTCTTACCATACGCAACGTAGTTATGACCCACCGCATTACCCACCAATGCATATGCCAAACATGCCATATGGTCAACAGCCTCATTACTCTATGCCTCCACCTCAGCGCCCTGATCAAGGTAGTAGGTTCCATACATCATCTATACATAGTGACTCTTCAGTGTACACTGATTTAACATCTCACAGCCAGCCACAAACAACTGCTGAATCAGCTACACCTGCTTTCAATCATGGCCCTGGTAGTATGTGTGATTTGCTATCACAACATGACTAGTACTTTTGTTATTAGCACTTTTATATTTTGTTATGTTTACATTTTTTCCTTAATTTACATTACCTCAATGTTATAAGGAGTCGTTCAGTTGGTGTGATTGCTAGGCGAAAGTTAGTGTCTTGGCGTTGAAGGGCATCCTTCAGTTTGGCCAAAAGGACATCAAAACTGGAAAAAAATAGCATGCTTATGTTATAATGCTGTGTGTTATATAAACATTTTTCATTTGCATGATATAGCTTTTGTGGATGAAAACCAAGTATGGGCACCACATGTCCAATATCATATTTGGGCAGAAGAACAAACAATTAAAGCAAAAAATGTGGTTCAAACATTGCTTCATTACTGTGTCCCAGATGCTGATTGTTGCCTGACATTCATATACTTAATTAAGTATGCTCCAGGAGTATGTAAGGTCATATTATGCTCCAAATCATATGTGTAAACAATGGATGTATACTAAAGTAGTTACTGGTTTCAGGAAATGAGCTGGAGGCCTTAGGCATTGAATACATAACACACTAGGAACAAGTATAACGGTAATTTGGTTAGCTCATGTATACACCTGATTGATTAATGTGTTTTGTTTAAGATTTCAGTTAAACACTGTTAACTAAGGGACAAAAAGTGTTACAAATTGCATTCCTCCACAAAATACTTAGCCACATGTTAAAGATAACAGAAAACTAATCTTACCTGGACACAGACATTCGGGTGTAGCCAAAAAACTTGTCTGGATGCTGCCTCAAATCTCTATACAGGGTCCTAAATTGACCCTTCCGGCGCCGCTGTTGTAGCATGGGATGCACCCAGTATCTCCGTGTCCTTGGCCTACGTCTCATATATGCTGCTACACAGAGCAATAACAGCACACCAGGAAACATTTTCAAAAACAAGTAACTCTTCTCTCAAAACCACAGTGTCACCTCTCCTCAACTAACCCACAATGTTGTGAAGGACCCCACCCTTTTTATATTGGTGATTTGACTTCAATTGCTCAATGTGCTTCACATGTGTCATCAATATATCTCACTTTAACCCTTGGTTTAAGGTATTTCAACCTCTTTACATGAAAAACGCAAAACGCTATCAAAAACGCACGCAAAAACCGCAAAACGCTAGCAAATCGCGTCATCAAAATAAGAAAAAGCAAAAAAAAATAAATAAAAAATTAGAAAAAGCGTTTCAAAAACCGCTAGCGTTTTGCGGATCTGCTAGCGTTTTTTGGTGTGCACCAGGCCAAAGCCTGTGAAAAAAACCTAATCCCCCCTCCTCCCCTCTGCCTCTAAAATCTCTGGCTAGTAATACCTCCCCCTCCTCCTGCCCAGACTGAGCTCCCATGAGCCCTTGCTACTGTCTGAAAATGCCTTGGCTCTCTAAAAACCTGTGGGCGAGGCTTGTTTAGTTTATAGGGAATAAGAGTATTAAAACAAAAACAAAAAAAGTATTTGGCTTGAGGAATGCCCTATAAACAATAGGAAAGGAACACAATTATGCAATGAGTAAAAGTTCATCTCGGATCCACTTTAAAACTACACACACAAAAAGGTTGGGGTAAGTCAACCGATAGCAATGATTCTGTTAGTTATAGTCAAAGTCTTGTTTACATTTTTATTTTATATAGTATAGTACTTGTATTAAATATTTTTCTATAACTGTTTTTGGATTGTGGAACGAATCATCTGAGTTTCCATGAATCCTTATAGGGAAATTCGCTTAGATATGAGTACTTTGGATTAAAGCATGTTTCTGGAACAAATTATACTCGCAAACCAAGGTTCCACTGTAGTAGAAAAGTTTTTTGTTTTTTTTTTATATGATTCACATGTTCCTTTTCCCATACACAGTGAAAACCACGAAAAGACAAGTAAATCACAGTCAGTATAAGACAGTAAATCAGAATATCAAATTGACCCAAGTAGACAATTGGCCTTTAAAAAGTGGTGCATTATTGCCACTAACAGAAGCCCACTTGGTTGACCAGTAGCAACCACCAGTCACCACCTACTGCGCATGCACAGCCACAACCACGTGCCTTCTTAATCACGCTCCTGTTGTCAGGAGTGTTCTGCGAATACGCAGTAACAATTTTTACTTACTGTGCAAGCATAAAACACTCCTAAATATAAGAGCATGATGGAGGAGGTGCGCGGGGCCATGCCTGCAGCATTAGGCAAGGGACCAGGACGACTTCAGGGGCCTGAAAGAAGCCCTAGGTAAGAAACCGGCCATGTTAAATCTCACTTAAAATGTATTTTAATTATGCATCTCCAAATGCATGATTGCCAAAGAGCCCCACCCTTATCCTGAAACAAGGAAAAAGGGTAAATATCAGTGGATAGGGTGTTAGGCATCGGGGGGGGGGGGAGTTTAGGGTTAGGCAGGGCCGGGGAGATCCTTAGGGTTAGACATCTCCAGGAGTTGTAAGATTAGGCACCACCTCGTCCTTAATGCAACAAAGACTGTTGAGCTGATTGTTGATTTTAGGAAGAACCCTCCCGCCCTTCCATCCGTCAACATAGGCAAGGCCGTGGTCTTCAGAGTACCAACTGTGTGGTTTCTAGGCTCAACATTGACCTAAAATGGGGGGAAAAAACATGCCAGACTCCAGAAGAAGGTACGGCAGAGACTATTTTTCCTGCGCCAACTTAAAAAATTTGGCATCCCTCGGGAGCTGCTGACCAGCTTCTACACCGCGACTACGGAGTCTATTCTCTGCGCCTCCATAATCGTCTGGTATGCTGACGCAACAGAGAGTGATAGACATAAACTGCAAAGAGTCATTAATGAGGCAGAAAAGATCATTAGATCACACCTACCATCCCTCGACCTGCTCCACACTGCCAGGATGAGGAAGAGGGCCAACAGGGTTTCTTCTTGCTGATCTGTTTAGATTAGCCTAAAGTTCCGGTGAGCGCATTTCATTATTTATTTGGTTGGAACAGTTGCAATTGAAGAGGTCAGGAGTGTAACATTCTGGTGTTAAGGGATTTTAGACGTATTTTGCTGAAGAACTGCTTATTAATACTGATCTAATATCAAAGGACATTTCTTGTTGAGCACTAGACCTTTCTGCATGAATTACATTTAAAGGGGACATATACCCCTGTTAGGTCTCAGCGATCCAAAAAGGTTCATAGGTACTGCTATCTGAGGTCTATTCTTTAATTGTTTTAAAGTGTAAGGAGCGCACCCCATAGGAGAATTGATTATACTGGATGGTGCAAGGCCAGTGCAATCAATTCAAGTACTGCACAGAGCTTGTAAGGGGTACACCAGCGCCTGCTATTGCTGCAAAAGCCAGATTAGGTTTTAATAGGGAGGGTTAGGGTGGTGACTTTTGGCAATTTTGTATTTGGAGATCCATAGAGAGGTTTATGTGTTTTGGTGAGATCCTGTTGTAGTGCTTCAAGTTTTATTTATCTTTTTGTTATAGACTGTGTTCAGACTGCGATCTAGGTCCCCTTTTTTCATTTTAAATACGCAAAAACAGTCCTCGCTTTGTAAAGTCTGTGGCAGCATCCTTAGCGGAGGAGAGCTTCTGGTCATCATCTTAAACCATGCTAAGAGGTGTGAAGTATGAGGAGACCAATACTTGGGTGGCCTTATCACTGTTGTTTTGGCCAGCACCATGGTTTCTTCTTAGGTAGGATTGGTGTGCTAATGCTTTGGTACTATTGATTGCTGAGAACTACGACTCTGTCCAGCACCATACGAACATCCCCAGTCTGGGTTATTTCAAGCTCCACCTGCCGCAGAAATGACAACAGTTTAATATTGATTCAAAATTAAATTTTTAAAAAGTCCTAAATTAGGGTAAAATAAATAAAACATGAAATGCACCATTTAAATTCCCTCTAAGTAAAATAAATAAAATATAAAATGAACAATATAGACTTCATTTCAGCACTTAATGTTTAATTTACTATTAAATAGTTCTTGGCTATACTTGTGGTTTAAGTTATTGATATGGGCCTGAACCTTTGATGGCCCTCTGACAGGAAAATGTAAAGAGCAATGCATAAACATATAAAGAATATATTTATCAACTTTGAATGTATTGTGCCTAGGCGTGCATATCATGACACCGGGGTTAACACACAATGTATTTCTGTAATCTCAAACAATATGTCCATCTATTAACCTGACAGACTATTTAACCATAATACCCTAACCAAAATGAATTTGCCTGAATTCCAAATGATTGATCAATATATCCGTACAATGAAGGTATTACCAAGGTCACTAAGCTACTACAGCACTAAGCTGCAATTTTAATATGTGGTATGCTTCTAAGGTAGCAACCGAACCACAAGTTTCAAAATACAATCAATATTCTGCTTTCTTAAGATAACCAGCAAAATAAACACTTTACAGTGAGGATTAATCATAGTGTGGGAATTTTTCCCTGTAGATCACGCATTTTTTGGTTTCTCTCAATAAAGCAGATCAAAACTATAAAATCGTCATCATTTAATGTAATGCAGAGAACAGGAATAGATTTCATTACTTTCTACAACTCATTTTTTTGCTTTTGTAATTCTGTGCATATCAAATTATTCTTCTTGGCAATAACGGTCCTTGCTACCTCTCCTTACTAAGGTTTTTCTTATTCAAGAGACAGCAGAATACTGCAGCCACTGGGGACACCAATCTGCTATACATAATTATTTCCATGAAACAAAAATGTTCCTGATACATCTCCAGTTTTTAAAGGCCCAAGTCTGAAATAACGGCATCAATTGATGTTCTAGTTATGCATCTGCAATAGAAATCCTACAAATGTTACCAAATCTATATTATCAAGGATCATCATCTTTGTTTGTTATTGTTTTGTTTTGTTTAAAAAAAATAAAAAAGTAAGCAATAAGGAGCAATCTATAGCACTCCCCAACCTGGGCCACACATTGAAAGACTAGATCTTACAAATATTTGCCAGATCACTGAATATACCAGCAGCTCAGGTTGTTTACTGAAGCAAATGTATAAAGCTAAATAAATAAATAAAGCTGGGTAAACACCATGCAATCCATTTTCAGAACCTATTTCGATTAGTAAAAATGTTCGTATCAGACATATACAGTCTACTGACTGCCAGTGAGCGATCCCACTACTTAATCTCTCTTTCTCTGAAGCAGATCGGACAAATCGAAAGATATAAATCCTGGCTAACATTCCATGTGTATGTCCTTTTCAAGCTATTTTTGGAAATATAATCGGATTAATCGGATACTGCACAGGCATATGCCATATATGCGCCTGCGCATATATGGCATATATATGTAACTGGTGCAGAGACAATAACCTAGTACTCAACGCCACAAAGACCGTTGAACTAGTTGTGGACTTCAGGAAGAATCCTCCCCCCCCCTCCCACCTGTTCTCATTGGGGGTACCGAAGTCTCAAGGGTGTCATCTGTGCGGTTCCTCGGCACGACTCTCACGAACAACCTGAAGTGGGGGCAGAACACCACCAAAATTCAGAAGAAATCTCAGCAGAGGTTGTTCTTCTTGCGCCAACTGAAGAGATTCGGCATGCCCAGGAAGCTGCTGGCCTGCTTCTATACTGCCACTATAGAATCCATCCTCTGCTCCTCAATTATCATCTGGTACATGGGCGCAATGGCCAGCGATAAATACAAACTGCAGAGAGTCATAACTGATGCAGAGAGGATCATCGGGTCTCCTCTTCCACCCCTTGATCTCTTCCACTCCGCCAGGATGAGGAAGAGGGCCACTGTGATCTCCCGTGACCCCTCGCACCCAGGCAGCCGCTATTTCAAGCTTCTCCCATTGGGCCCTTGCTACAGGACTATACCATGCAAAACCACCAGACGGAAGAACACTTTCTTTCTCCAAGCGGTTTGGCTGCATGGCAGGAAGAACACTAACTGACGACCGGGGTCTGTTACAAATAAGGGTCAGACCTGTACCATTACTGTAATTACTGTTATTCCAACTGTTTGTGTTATGTGTCTTGTCTTCCTATACTATGCCCATGCCATGTGTACCACAAATAATTCCGAGTATAGCTCTGCTGTACTTGGCGAAATAAAGGATTCTGATTCTGATGGCCACGCTCACACACTGGTGGGAGAAAATATTCAACAAGCCCTTGATGAATATGTTCAGAGGGTCTCAGACCTGGATTGTTGGGGTCAAAGACAATGGAGGAAGCCTCTGGACTATCCAGAGGCTTCCCAACACTGAGGTGTTATTTGTTTTTCTTTTTTTGCCTTCAGGTGCACTTTAACTGGAATTAATGATACATTTGTCTGATACTGTAGTTAAAAAAATGTAGTAACCTTTATTTACACACATTTTGAAAAACACAAACCACAGACATAGGTACCTGCACTGAGAAAACCTCCTTCTATTACATAAAAAAATAAATCTGTTTTGTACAGCTTTGGTGCCTATTTTAAATGGTCACCTTCAGCATAAATAGACATAGAATGACTTTATACAATACAAAGACAAACTTGTTTTGTAACAGTAATAAGTACAAATTGGGTAAAGGTATTCACCAATGGTCTCATTTCCAGAATGATCGACCAGCCTATACGATAAATGCAATCAGTCAGAAACACTAACAGTAAGGAAACACTTACCGAACCTGACCTGATCAATGAAATCAATCCAACAAATGAATTGATTCCATAGATCGGTTCGGATTGGGTATGTGTGCCCTTCCCCTTAGTGAATCCAAATGATATTTCCAACTGATTGCTGCATTTATTGGATTAGCTGTTCAGTTGTTTGGGAAATTGACCATTAGTGGCCACCTTAACCCCTTGAGGACCACAGTTTTTTCGCCCCTTAAGGACCAGAGCCTTTTTCTCCATTCAGACCACTGCAGCTTTCACGGTTTATTGCTCGGTCGTACAACCTACCACCTAAATGAAGTTTACCTCCTTTTCTTGTCACTAATACAGCTTTATTTTGGTGCTATTTGATTGCTGCTGCACGTTTTAGTTTTTATTATAGTCATCAAAAAAGACATGAATTTTGTCAAAAAAATGTTGTTTTTTTTTACTTTCTGTGCTGACATTTTACAAATAAAGTAAAATTTCTTATACATTTTTGTCCAAATGTATTGTGCTACATGTCTTTGATAAAAAAAAAATCCATTCAGTGTATATTTATTGATTTGGGTAAAAGTTATAGCGTTTACAAACTATGGTGCCAAAAGTGAATTTTCCCATTTTGAAGGATCTCTAACTTTTCTGACCACCTGTCATGTTTCATGAGGTGCTAAAATTCCAGGATAGTATAAATAAACCCCAAATGACCCCATTTTGGAAAGAAGACATCCCAAAGTATTCACTGAGAGGCATGGTGAGTTCATAGAAGATTTTATTTTTTGTCACAAGTTAGCGGAAAATGACACTTTTTGTGACAAAAAAAAAAGTTTTCATTTCTTCTAACTTGCGACAAAAAAAATGAAATCTGCCACGGACTCACTAGGCTCCTCTCTGAATACCTTGAAGTGTCTGCTTTCCAAAATGGGGTCATTTGTGGGGTGTGTTTACTGTCCTGGCATTTTGGGGGGGTGCCTAATTGTAAGCACCCCTGTAAAGCCAAAAGGTGCTCATTGGACTTTGGGTCCCTTAGCGCACATAGGCTGCAAAAAAGTGCCACACATGTGGTATTGCCGTACTCAGGAGAAGTAGTATAATGTGTTTTGGGGTGTATTTTTACACATACCTATGCTGGGTGGGAGAAATATCTCTGTAAATGACAATGTTTTGATTTTTTTTTACACACAATTGTCCATCTACAGAGATATTTCTCCCACTCAGCATGGGTATGTGTAAAAATACACCCCAAAACACATTATACTACTTCTCCTGAGTACGGTGATACCACATGTGTGGCACTTTTTTGCACCCTAACTGCACTAAGGGTCCCAAAGTCCAATGAGTACCTTTAGGATTTCACAGGTCATTTTGCAACATTTGGTTTCAAGACTACTCCTCACGGTTTAGGGCCCCTAAAATGCCATGGCAGCATAGGAACCCCACAAATGACCCCATTTGAGAAAGAAGACACCCCAAGGTATTCCGTTAGGAGTATGGTGAGTTCATAGAAGATTTTATTTTTTGTCACAAGTTAGCGGAAATTGATTTTAATTGTTTTTTTTTCAAGTGTCATTTTCCACTAACTTGTGACAAAAAAATAAAATCTATGAACTCACCATACTCCTAACGGAATACCTTGGGGTGTCTTCTTTCTAAAATGGGGTCATTTGTGGGGTTCCTATACTGCCCTGGCATTTTAGGGGCCCTAAACCGTGAGGAGTAGTCTTGAAACCAAAAAATTAGCTGTGAAATCATAAAGGTACTCTTTGGACTTTGGGCCCCTTAGCGCAGTTAGGCTGCAAAAAAGTGCCTCACATGTGGTACTGCCGTGCTCAGAAGAAGTAGTATAATGTGTTTTGTGGTGTATTTTTACATATATCCATGCTGGGTGGGAGAAATATCTCTGTAAATGACAATTGTTTGATTTTTTTTTTTTACACACAATTATCCATTTACAGAGAGATTTCTCCCACCCAGCATGAGTATGTGTAAAAATACACCCCAAAACACATTATACTACTTCTCCTGAGTACGGCGATACCACATGTGTGACACTTTTTTGCAGCCTAGGTGCGCTAAGGGGCCTAACGTCCTATTCACAGGTCATTTTGAGGCATTTGGTTTCTAGACTACTCCTCACGGTTTAGGGCCCCTAAAATGCCAGGGCAGTATAGGAACCCCACAAGTGACCCCATTTTAGAAAGAAGACACCCCAAGGTATTCCGTTAGGTGTATGGTGAGTTCATAGAAGATTTTATTTTTTTGTCACAAGTTAGTGAAAAATGACACTTTGTGGAAAAAAAACAATAAAAATCAATTTCCGCTAACTTTTGACAAAAAATAAAATCTTCTATGAACTCGTCATACACCTTATAGAATACCTTGGGGTGTCTTTTCTAAAATGGGGTCACTTGTGGGGTTCCTATACTGCCCTGGCATTTTAGGGGCCCAAAACCGTGAGTAGTCTGGAAACCAAATGTCTCAAAATGACTGTTCAGGGGTATAAACATCTGCAAATTTTGATGACAGGTGGTCTATGAGGGGGCAAATTTTGTAGAACCGGACATACGCAGGGTGGCCTCTTAGATGACAGGTTGTATTGGGCCTGATCTGATGGATAGGAGTGCTAGGGGGGTGACAGGAGGTGATTGATGGGTGTCTCAGGGGGTGGTTAGAGGGAAAATAGATGCAATCAATACACCGGGGAGGTGATCGGAAGGGGGTCTGAGGGGGATTTGAGGGTTTGGCTGAGTGATTGGGAGCCCACATGGGGCAAATTAGGGCCTGATCTGATGGGTAGGTGTGCTAGGGGGTGACAGGAGGTGATTGATGGCTGTCTCAAGGTGTGATTAGAGGGGGGAATAGATGCAAGCAATGCACTGGCGAGGTGATCAGGGCTGGGGTCTGAGGGTGTTCTGAGGGTGTGGGTGGGTGATTGGGTGCCCTAGGGGCAGATAGGGGTCTAATCTGATGGGTAGCAGTGACAGGTGGTGACAGGGGGTGATTGATGGGTGATCAGTGGGTGATTAGATGGCAGAAAAGATGTCAACAATGCACTTTGGAGGTGATCTGAGGGTAGATCTGGGGCAATCTGATGGTGTGGGAGGGTGATCAGATGCCCGTAAGAGGCAGGTTAGGGTCTGATCTGATAAGTGGCAGTGACAGGTGGTGATTGACGGGTGAATGATGGGTGAATGACAGGTGATTACAGGGGAGAATAGATGTATACAGTACACAGGGGGGGGGAGGTCTGGGGGGGTCTGAGGTCATTCTGAGGGTGTGGGCGGGTGATTGGGTGCCCTAGGGGCAGATAGGGGTCTGATCTGATGGGTAGCAGTGACAGGTGGTGACAGGGGGTGATTGATGGGTGATTGATGGGTAATTAGTGGGTGCTTAGAGGAGAGAACAGATGTAAACAATGCACTTGGGAGGTGATCTGACGTCGGGTCTGCGGGCGATCTGATGTTGTGGGTGGGTGATCAGATTGCCCGCAAGGGGCAGGTTAGGGGCTGATTGATGGGTGGCAGTGACAGGGGGTGATTGATGGGTGATTTACAGGTGATTGACAGGTGATCAGTGGGTTACTACGGGAAGAACATATGTAAATAATGTACTGGCGAATTGATAAGGGGGGGTCTGAGGGCAATCTGAGCATGTGGGCGGGTGATTGGGTGCCCGCAAGGGGCAGATTAGGGTCTAATCTGATGGGTAACAGTGACAGGTGGTGATAGGGTGTGATTGATGGGTGATAGGTGGGTAATTAGTGGGTGCTTAGAGGAGAGAACAGATGTAAACAATGCACTTGGGAGGTGATCTGACGTCGGGTCTGCGGGCGATCTGATGGTGTGGGTGGGTGATCAGACTGCCCGCAAGGGGCAGGTTAGGGGCTGATTGATGGGTGGCACTGACAGGCGGTGATTGATGGGTGATTGACAGGTGATCAGTGGGTTATTACAGGGGGGATAGAGGCATACAGTACACAGGGGGGGGGGGGTATGGGGAGAATCTGAGGGGTGGGGGGTGATCAGGAGGGAGCAGGGGGCAGTTTAGGGCATAAAAAAATAGTGTTGACAGATAGTGACAGGGAGTGATTAATGGGTGATTAGGGGTGTGATCGGGTGCAAACAGTGGTCTGGGGGGTGGGCAGGGTGGGGTCTGAGGGGTGCTGTGGGCAATCAGGGGGCAGGGGGGGGGGAGATCAGTGTGCTTGGGTGCTTACTGCAGCCTGCCCTGGTGGTCCCTCGGACACTGGGGCCACCAGGGCAGGAGGCAGCTTGTATAATACACTTTGTATACATTAGAAAGTGTATTATACACTTTGTAGCGGCGATCGGGCAGCTAGTAACCCGCCGGCGCTTCCGAACGGCCGGTGGGTTACAGCGTGAGGGGGGCGGAGCCTGTCGCCGGCGGCTGATCGCGTTACGAATGACGTGATCGCCGCATAACCACGCCCGCCGCCTCCGCCGATGGGCGTATTGCGGTCGTTTGGGCCCAGCCCCTGCCGCCGCCCATCAGCTGTGGGCAGTCGGCAAGTGGTTAATGTAAAGCCAGTCTTCAGTGCTCACCATTCCTTTTATTAAAGCGGAATATAACCCTGCATTTCAACTTTGCTTTAAAACATTATTTACAGCATATTATATGCAACCAGCATTTTTTTTTTACTAGACCAGCATTGGAAGGGTTACACACAGAACTTTAAAGTTCGTGCCGAAAACTGCCGAAGTTTAGATAGATACATTTAAGTAAACAAAATGTAGCAAGTGAGGAATGTTACACTCTTTGGCTGTCCTCTAGCTCCTGCACAGTCAGAGAGAGTGAGTCACATTCCACAGTTGTTACATTTTGATTTGCTGAAATGTATCTATGTAAGCTTCGGATGCAGCAGCAGTTCTCACCAGGAACTTTAAAGCTGTGTGTGTAACCCTTCCAATGCTGGTCTAGTAAAAAAAAAAATGCTGGTTGCATATAATATGCTGTAAATAATGTTTTAGAGGAAAGTTGAAATGCAGGGTTATATTCCGCTTTAAACTAATACCACACAAATATTTAAATGTTTCCATTTTTTAATTAAACACACCATGTAAACATTCACAGTGCAGGTGTAAAACATATGTGAACCCTTGGATTTAATAACTGGTTGAACCTTGTTTGGCATCAATAACTTTAATCAAACATTTCCTGTAGTTGCAGATCAGGCGTGCACAACAGTCAGGAGTAATTCTTGACCATTCCTCTTTACAGAACTGATTTAGTTCAGCAATATTCTTAGAATGTCTGTTGTAAATCGCTTTCTTGAGTTCATGTCACAGCATCTCAATTGGGTTGAGGTCAGGACTCTGACATTCTGATGAATTTCCAAGTTTATCAAGACATTTTACAAGAGAACTTAGGGGCCATCTGTTCACCAGCTCAAGCTCAGCAAAAGACGGGTGTTGCAACAGGACAACAACCAAAAGCATAGAGGTAAATCAACAACAGAATGGCTTAAACAGAAGAAAATACTCCTTCTGGAGTGACCCAGTCAGAGTCCTGACCTCAACCTGATTGAGATGCTGTGGCATGACCTCAAGAAAGTGATTTACAACAGACATTCCAAGAATATTGCTGAACTAAAACAGTTCTGTAAAGAGGAATGGTCAGAAATGACTCCTGACCATGGTGCACATCTGATCTGCAACTACAGGAAACGTTTGGTTGAAGTTATTGCTGCCAAAGGAGGTACAACTAGTTATTAAATCCAAGGGTTCACATACTTTTTCCACCTGCACTGTGAATGTTTATATGGTGTGCTCAATAAAAAATGGGAACATTTAATTATTTGTGTGGTATTCACTAGCGTAACAATAGGGGAAGCAACCCCTGCCCCCGTTTTGGGGGGGCAGGAGGGTTCTCAGCAGGAGGGGAGAGCTTTGCACATCAGCGGGGACAGTCCCCCCCTCCCTAACCTCGGGCTCTCCCCTCTGCGCTCCCCCTCCTGCATCTAAGTGTCAGCAGCGGCGGCAGCTGCTATAATTACCTCCATTCACCACGGAGGTTGCCGATCTGCAAGGGCTTCACATTACTTCCTGTTAAAACAGGAAGTAATGTGAAGCCCTTTCAGCTCGAAGAACTCCGGTGGTGAATGGAGGTAATTATAGCTGCTGCTGCTGCCACCGCCGCTGCTGACACTTAGATATATGCAGGAGGGAAGCGCAGAGGGGAGAACCCGAGGTGAGGGAGGGGGGGGGGGAGACTGTCCCCACTCCCCGCTGATGTGCAAAGCTCTCCCCTCATTCTGCGACACCTCCTGCCCCCAAAACGGTCATGAGCGGGCCCCAGGGTGGGGTGAGGGGGCCCGCTCAAATTCTTGCAGGGGGGCCTGGGGACTTCTAGTTACGCCCCTGGTGGTATTAGTTCAAACAGACGATGATTGTCTATTGTTGTGACTTAGATGTAGATCAGATCACATTTTATGACTACTTTTTGCAGAAATCCATATAAGTGGCTGGATAGTGTAATGGTTAAGGGCTCTGCCTCTGACACAGGAGACCAGGGTTCAAATCTCGTCTCTGCCTGTTCAGTAAGCCAGCACCTATTTCACTAAGGAGTTTCTTGGGCAAGTCTCCTTAACACTGCTACTGCCTACTGAGTGCGCTCTAGTGGCTGCCTCACAAGCGCTTTGAGTCTGACAGGAGAAAGGCGCTATACAAATACTGCCATTATAATTCCAAAGGGTTCTGTCATGATTCTGATGCATTGGTGTGCAATGCAAGGGAATCGCAAGGAAGATTGCTCTGTCAGTATGCAAGAAACACTGAGACTGGAATTAAAGGAATAAACATAAAGATTTATTGTAATCAGCATAAATGTTGCACATTAAGTTCATGCACAGAGTTATGCAACAAAACAGTTACACAGCTTACAAACAAACAATCAGCATTAAGATCATGCAGAGAATCAAACAAACAGGACGCATAAACAAGCTTAAGTTTATGCAGAGATTCTGACCATCAGAATGCATACACAATTAGCATTAAGTTTATGCAGAGAATTACTCTATCAGGATGCATAAACAATTAGTATTAAGTTTATGCAGAGAATCATGCAGACGTCAGGCAAGTAATATAAGCAATGGTGCAACTGGAAACTAACACATAATCAGAATATATCAGGTATTGCAGATGCTATGGACCCCCTGCATATAGGATAATATGCAAAGGTATCCAAGCATAACAATATAGTGTGCACACTGAACCCCAAACCTGACTAATATATACACATGAGAATCATATACATTATATACAGAGACAGAGCATCAGAATTATAATCGGCAGGCAACGGAACGTCATACATGCAGGGTCAAACCAGAGATACAAACAAGATATAATCGCTTAGGCAAAGGGTTAGTCAGATACAGAAAACAGGTCAAACACAATCAGAGCAGATACAAGGCTAAGACTCAAGACAGGATACAAGGCTAGGATTCAGGATCAGGAACGGACAATGATGAGCTAGCCCAGAGTGGTCTCTTAAGGCAGCTTAAATAGTGTCCAAGAAAGTCAGATGACAGAGTCCAGGTGATCACAGAGCTGCCCTCATTAAATCTGCAATAACAGTTCTTGTGAGTGAGACCTCTGCTGGTGGCAGAGGCTACTTCAAGCAGTTTCAAACTCTGAGGACACAGATGACATCTGCTGGCGAAATGGAGGAAGTCCATCAATAGTTCAGGAAATTCGCCAGCAGATGCATTTTGTGACAGGTTCACATACTTTTTTATTGCTACTGTATGTTTCCATTACAGTCAGATGCTCATGCCCAAATTTTAAATTATTCTGGTTCTGAGTTTATTCCGTAGCTAAACAAAAACTATTTGCTTAAGAGACAGGAATAGAAAACTCTATGTACAACTTCTATGCAAAAAAGTGAAAATCCTATGTAAACATTCTAAGCCAAATTGTAACCTATTCACATGCAAATTCACATTCATTATACTTAATCTTATGGTTAGTGCAAATATATATTTGCAATATACCGGTATTACAAAATTCGGAATTAGTTCAGAATTCTGTGCAAAATTTAATCAGAATTAGGCTATGCCGACCATCCCTAATTCAGAGAAAGGGTTGCAAATGTTTGTCACCTAATCATACTGTAGAAAGCTCCATGGCAATGCATATTCATGCCTTGCTAGCCCAAGCCTTATAGTTCATGGAAAGATCATGTCATGGTGTCATTTGAAATCTGTAGGCAGCTTAACCTGGGGGCTAAAAATATATATGTAATTCTGTGTAGAAAATATTGTGGTCCATGCACATATATGTAGAACATCCAAGTTGTCCTATACTGTAGCACCAAAATGAAAAAGAGCTTATGTTCTGTTTAATTCAAGTCCTACACTTCAGGGAACTGAAATATGAGTTAGATATATAGGCTGCATGAAGGGAAAAAAGTAGATTATGTTCATAAATATGAGATGCCATGCCTAATATGTCATTGGGCATAGAGAAAATGGATTTCCTCTTTTGGTCTGAGGCTACGGTAAATAAGAAGAAATAAACAAGAAAGTTGCTTCAAACACATCTAGCTATTATCATTAATGTATGAGTAAAGTTTATGTGCCTGGAGATGCATGTGCACAAGTTCTCAACGTTCTTTTAGACTTTTCAATAATTCTTATAATTAATTAGTTTTGAATTATAACTGTATTTTACATCTGTTATTTTACAGTTTTAATTTACACACATTTTAAATAACATGATGTCATATGTTAGTAATTTGCTTAAATGACATAAATTGTTTAAAATGGCACAATTCAGCATATAGACTGCTCATGAACTTAACAGTATTTTACTCTATTAGAAAGAATCAGAGACTTGGAACTCGAGTATCCAGTGATTTACAAACATTGTGATTGGACCTGTGGTTTGGACTTGTGGTTTGGACCTGTGTTGGCAGCTCATTACAAGGCCTTTCAAAAATGTGATCTTTGTTGGCAGATGCATCAGAAATATAGTTTGCAGGTGTTATCATTCAGTTCTACAGGGTACAATAGTCAAAAATGATATATGACATACAGTAGTTTAAATCTTGGGTCATTCAAACTATTCAAATCTTTCTGGATACATTCTTGTTGTAAACTGAGCAATGGCAATACTAAAATTTGTGCAGAAATGTTCCTTCTGCCATTCATCTTATTACAATTTTAAAGAAGCCAACATATTGTTTATTAAACACGAGTATAGCATTTACCATGACAATCAATGGTGGGTGTGTCTGGTCCGTTGAAACTTGCGAACTCTGGGGACGAAGATACCAGCACCCATAAGCAATTTTTTTTTTTGGGGGGGGGGGTTCTCCTAGGGCTAGCACTCATCAATTGAAAAATATCAAAAAGTAGGCGAAAAGTACTATTAGAATTATTTGGAGTATTTTCTTGCCTGCTGGTGGTACAAAAGGCATATTATTGACAAGATGTGAAAATATCACCTAGGAGCAAACTCAGGAGAAAACATTAATTGCATATGGGCTCAAGAGTGCCAGTACATTATAGTATTTAAACCAGAGGGATAATGAGTGATGAAAACTACTTGCAAAGCTGTGTTGCTAAAAGGCAACCGCAGTATTATGCAGGTGAAGAATACCTTCTCCACATGGATTCGTCATAGATTCTTTTCCAGATGGTCACTGTCCAAAAAAAATAAAACACTTCTGGAGATTAATCTCAGGGGGAAACCCCTAACTTAATGTAACAACTGGAAGGATGGTAGGAGGCACTCCAAATATATAAGGGTTAAAAAATACCCTTTCTAAAATGAAATAAATTAAAAGTCTTATCTTGGACAAGGATTAGTCCTACAAATAATATTTATTGGACTCTCAAAATGGCATTTCATGGGTCTTACCCACTTCTGCAGGTCAGTTTGTAAACAGTCTTACTTACTTAGTCAAACTTAGTCCGTGCTGTTCAACATTAAGATACTTTTTACAAACTGACCTGTGGAAGCAGGTAAGACCCGTGAAATGCATTGTTGTTTTTTTTTAGGGTCCAATCAATATTATTTGTAAGCCTAATCCTCGTCCGAGGTACAGTTAGACTTAATTTATTTCATTTGAGAAGGTTTTTAACCCTTATATATTTGAGGCACTTCCTCCTCTAACCCTCCATGACAATCAACGGGGAACTATTACTTAGTTTTAGTAAACCTTAATTTTACACAATCATCCCTTGGCATAGATTGAGAACCGTTGTCAAGTTATTGGAGAGTGATCAATGGAAGTTTAAAAAGAACCCCACAAAATATCACATTTCATATAAAATCTGTTTGAAAAGGGCAGATTTTCTGCAAACTGGAAGCATATGAAACACCAAATGAGAATTTTGCAGTACAAAAAATGAACTATGACAGTGTAGATAAAAATTTTCATACATTATTGTGCCAGTTAAAATCATGAGTAATAGCATTAAAGCCACCCATTTTACACCCAGACTAACTGTATATAAATATTTCTGTTCATGAGTTATAATCATTTATTTTCCAGGTCTCCTGTGGCATTTAGCATTGATCTGTTGTCTACAAAACTGAGATAAAAACCAATAATGTAGTATAGGTTTTCTTTTCCTGTAAATTGTTTAAAAGGGGAATCATCCATTTCTAAACTTGGTATTTGTAAATGTCATGCTTATTATTTGCAAGGGCCTATTATAATTAAAGTACACCTTTCTCCAAAATAAAAAAGGGCAAAATTATACTTAAGACACAAAAGTTCAAACCATAGCTAACCAAACAGTGATAAATGTAGTAAAAAACCATGCCCACTGTGACTCAGGGAGTACAATGTCATCTCCCCCTATGACCTGTTTGTGATTGTTCATTAGAGATGGTTTGAACCTCCGATTTTTGGTTCACGAACCTCGAACGTGAACTTCCGCAAAAAGTTTGGTTCGCGCAAATTTTTCGAACCGCAATAGACTTCAATGGAGAGGCAAACTTTGAAAACTAGAAACATTTATGCTGGCCACAAAAGTGATGGAAAAGATGTTTCAAGGGGTCTAACATCTGACTTTTTGCATGGCGGTGTGGGATACACGCCAAAAGTCCTGGGAGAAAATCTGGATTTGATGCACAGCAGCATTTTAAGGGCAGAAATCACATTGCATGCTAAATTGGAGGCCTAAAGTGCTTTAAAACATCTTGCATGTGTGTACATCAATCAGGTAGTGTAATTAGTGTACTGCTTCACACTGACAGACCAAACTCACTGTGTAACACATCGTACATCGTTTGTGTAGTGACGGTCGTGCTGGACTGGTGCACACCATGACGAGAGTGCAGGTGATGGCGGCTTTCCAGCCCATATGGTCGCCGGGCTGAGGTAGCTCAATGACAGAACAGTGACTGTCCAGCTGATCGAATTTGGTCTGTCCACAATGAAGCAACGACCTTATTATCTTGGGTGTGCCCCCACCGAGACACTCATACAGCCAGCGGTCATTGTTTCATTGTGATACGCAAGCCCCTTCACCGGGGCAAGGTAACCATCACAAAGGGGAATTGACACATCTACATGCATTTTGTTTTGTTGTTGCAGCTGCAGTGCAGCCAGAAAAATTAGGCCGGCATGTACACGCACCCGAAAAATTATTATAGCGGCCGCTGCTAGCCTTAAAAATTCAGGAATCTGCTTGGAGTCCTAGACCCTGTTGGTGGTGGCAAAGAAGGCAGTCAATCGGCCTGCACCTGCAGGCAGAGATACTGTGTGGGGAGCGACTTAGTCTTGGGGCAGGCAGTCACAGATGCTGTGTGCGGGGACTGACTTAGTCTTCGGGCAGGCCTGATTGTGCTTTGCAGACCACGTGGTCAGATGGACCCTTGACCCAATGCTGTGTGCCAGAGATGACACCATTTGCCTTTCAACATCACGGTACAGTTTAGGTATCGCCTTTTTTGAGAAATAATTGTGGCCTGGTATCTTCCACTGCGGTGTGTGGCTTTGCTTTTGTGTGCTGCTTTTCCTCAGGTGGTCATCCCATTGCAGTGTGTGCTTTGTCATCATGTGCCTTCATAAGGAAGTTGTCCCTATGGGGGTCTTGGTCTTTCCATGGCTCAATTTTTGGTGGCAGAGAGTACAGTTGGCATTGCTCTCATCTGAGGCAGACACACATAAAAATGTCCACACCGCTGAGCCCTGGGGTGATGGCACATTGGTGGTGGCGGCCAACTGAGTGTTAAGTGGGGTGCCAGAATCAGAGCAGGAGGAGGAAGATATGTCATGCTTCCGTGCGGAAGCTGAGGAAGATGAGGTGTTCTGTGTCACATAGTCAACTATGTCCTGACAATCTTGGGGGTTGATGGCACGCACCTTCTGAACACTGTACTTTGGTCCAGGGTTGCACAAAATCACAACAGCACGACCTCGAACAGACCTGCCGGGTGGCCTGCCTCTGCCTCTTTTTCCCATATTGGGTGGGATGAAGTGAAAGGTATGCACTGACTTGACTAATACAATGTGCAGTCACACAGGTGCAGTGAACAGTATCAATACAATGTGCAGCTGTCACACACACAGGTACCGTGAACTGGTGCAGTCACTGGTGGTATATAAAACTGCGTGCACTCATGTAGGTAGGTGTTGCACTACTGGACAGGTATGCAGGGATTGGTATTACAAACGTGCAGCTGTCACACACAAGTAGTCACTGAATGTGCTGGGCCTGGCAGTGGCACAGTAGGAATTACCAAGGGGCCAAGGTCCAGCAGCTGCGACTGGCTGACAGGGCTGTATATACAACACAAGTGTCTGTGACACACACACACACACACACACACACACACACACACACACACACACAAATAAAGAGATCACAAGAACAACATTATCTCTCAAAAGAGCTGTTGAGGATGAGGAGTGCTTTTTAGCAATAAGTATCAGCAAGGAGCAAGCTAACAAGCCTAAAACAAGAACCTAACTAAGCTTTACCTATGTCAGCAGGTTCACTCCCTTCTCTATATACTGCAGCCACACGAGTGAGTGAAAATGCTGACACTGCCTGCGTTGTATATGGTGGGGGGGGGGGGGGCTCCAGGAGGGAGTGTAGCCTGATTGGCTACCCTGTGTCTGCTGACTGTGATGTAGAGGGTCAAAGTTGACCCTAATGCTTTAGTATAGGGGCAGGTCGAACTCGCATGTAGTTCAAGGATCACCACGAACTTGAACCACCGAAGTTTGCGCGAATAAGTTTGCGGTCGAACCGTTCGGGCCATCTCTATTGTTCATTCAAGTTTGTAATCCTATTTAACGTACAGGACTGTATAGTATATTAGTGCATTATGAATAATTATACTATATTTCACAGCCTGCAGAAATACAGCGAAGGCACACAGAGGGAGCTGCTGTAACATTGAATAGTTGTTATGTACATGGTTTTATCACTTTAAAGGATACCAGAGCTGAAACCATTAGGAGAAACGGGGGGAGCCGGCATGTATGAAGAGCTGTTCTGATGGCCACCGCTCCCCCGTTCTCCTCTGTCCCCCTCCTTTGATACCTAAATCCCCCCAGCAGCCTCTTCCAAGTTGTCGGAGTCGGGCTACAGTGCGCAGGCATGTCCGGTAGCGCTCTACGCATGATGTAATTGTGACATCATGTGCAAAGCATGCTGCAGGATGCGCTCAGCTGGGCTAGCACCTACTCACTGAAGCCCGACTTCAGCGACCCAGAAAAGGCTGCCGGGGGACTTTAGGTAAGAAAGGAGGGGGACAGAGGAGAACGGGGGAGCGGTCATCAGGACAGCTCCCCATACATGCTGGCTCCCCCTGTTTCATCAAGCACCAAGGGAAACCTGATTTATCTGGCTTTGCAAACGTGGCCTATTTGCAATGCGTTACAAGGGAGGTACCTAGCCTTTGGGAGGTGGGTGTGGATGGATCTTGGGGGGGGTCACTTACACTTCCCAGTCTCCCCCCCCCCCCCCCGGGGGCAGCTACAGGGTTTCTGAGCAGTGAGAGGGCTTGGAGCTCTGTTTATGCGGCTCCCCATTTCATGGGGGCATGGGGGGCCTCCTCGCAGCGCCCCTTTTAAAATGCTGAATGATGCACAGACTAATCCCCACAGGCCAAAATTTTACGGTGTAATTAGTTGTAAGACCCTGCATATTCTGCCAAGCGAAAGCAAATGCAAATTTGCAAGAGAAATGCCTCTTGATTCAGCCAATTTAGCCATGTTTGCAAAGCCAGATATATCAGGTTTCACTTGGTGCTTGATGCACACACCCTCCTGTTGTTGATAACTCTCCATTGTGGCCACACCCACATTTTTGTAAACAAAGTTATCAATGTACCTTTTTCGATGAGTTAAGAACCCGAGTATATTAGTTTGACATCAGCACATAAATTTAAAATTGGTAAGGCAACATTGAAGATTTCTTATATTGCGTTTTACATAAAAAGGAACATAATTCTCAAATTATTTTATTCCCTTGGGGAACAAGCATTAGTACAAACAAAAGTTAGTGTTCCATTCAACTAATTAAAAATTGGAATAGGCGATTTTCATTCTTAAATGTTTATTTAAGTGCACTGAGTTTTCAATAATAATGAACTCTAGGTACCAGGCAAATGAGTTCATTTATTTTTATCACAAATGAAACTTTCCACTTTACTCCAATTGTTCATTAGCCTGAACTATAGCAGCCTAATGTGATTTTCTGAATAACTAAGCAGCTCAAAATTTACAACCCAGTTGATAAACAGAACTTCATATTTCCCTGATGGAATAAAAAATTTAAATATTTAATCAGATACAACAGACAGGAAATAAGTATGCTGGTCGGCTTGTGAGTGATGTCAGTAATGGCTTTTATTTCACTTTCAAGCACAAAAGTAATAACCCTTAAGATGTAGATACATATTACAATGCAAGCTTATCTCCCATTATCAAGTTAACAATAAAACTCACAACAGAAACTTTCTTTTGAGCTCTGAATACAGTAAAGAATGGATAGCACCTCTGCCAGTATGTTATTGCTGTCTATGAGCCTGATGCAATAAACTCTAGTAAAATTCCTGTGTGCAGGTAGCGCACAGCAATTTTAGTGTTACTAGTACAGGGGAGAGTGCCGGCCGTTAACCCATTAGCCTCACGCACATTACTGTGTTAATGCACACCTTGCTATGATAATGGTTTGAACCCACATTCCAAAATGTACTATTGTAATAAAATCATTCTTCAGTTACAACTGTGTTAGCATACCTTAGTTTTCATGCTTACCACAAGGTGGTGCTGGTTGCTTATACTTTTTTTTTTTTACAATTTTTCTCATTGTAAACAGTACATTTCCCCGGGGTCCAAAAAAATAAAGGGGGCAGGGGTTGTTAAATAATTTTCTCAGATCGTCTCTCATCTCATCAGAAGCCCACCACAGGCCTGGGAAATCAGGAAACACATGCATGTATGTAGGATAATCTGATTCACCTTTCTGAAAAGATTTTATTGGCTTTATAAATACAAAGATAATGTTCAACCAATCATGTAACAACAAACGGTTAGTCAGTAACTAATAGATTAATAAGAAGTGAGGATATATGGTTACATAATCAAATACTTACATTACTATTGAGAGTCAACAAAGTTTCATCAGCTAAGCTTGATGCCAAGAAATAACATTACTGGTCGCAATGCCCTGGCTGAGGACCTATTTATTTGAGAATCATGCGACCTTGTGTAATTACAACTCAGTATCAAGCAAGGTAAAATAAATTCCAAAACATGTTTTCACTAAGCAACAGAAAAATAAGACTTTCCAGCTTCTCAGCATACAAAATGGCTTCTATTCATGCAGGGCCTCTTAGAACATCATGCATGCTGAGAGGCTTTTTCTATCAGGACCAAAGCAGACAACTGGATTTCTTAAAGGTAAAAATACAATAAAAAATAATTTTTACATAAAACATTACCAATTTTTTTGTAAACCAATAACTGTGCTCTTAAAGGAAATTACGTAAGTAACATGACTTCAGTTTCAATTAAAGCACTATCACGTTTCCAGCTGTGCAATCAGCTAATCAACCTGTAGAATGTAGAAAAGTGGTCACTGTGCTGTTTGGTATTACATGTTACAATCTAAACAGGGACTAGAGGGAGCACAGAAGAAAGAAAATTAAAGAAAAGCTTGCTAAAGGCAAGGGCTATAAGAGAACCTCCAAGCAGCTTGATATTCCTGTAACAACAGGACTGCAACCACCCTCCACAACAGTGGCCACAAGATGAAAGTTGACTTCAGAATAGGCAGGATAGTGAGAATGGTAGCTATTAAGACAAGGACAACTTCCAAAGAGATACAAGCTAAATTCCAAGATCAAAGGCCACCAGTGTCTGCTCCGTCTGTCACTTTTTGAGCAACAGTGGGCTCAATGGAATTAGACCCAGGAGGACATCACTGTTGAAAGTTTGTTTGTTAAAATATACATTTACAGGCCATGATGCTTCTGTGAGATTGTTGTTTGGGCAGATCAAATCAAACTTTTGAGATTTTGGGGCAAATTATATCAGCTCTATATTTACAGAGTTAGAATGAAGCTGTCAAAGAAGATACCACCATACCAATTATGAAACATGGGTGTTGCTTAACTACTAGAGGGGTGAGCGTTGTTTTAAAAATGTCCTGTTGGTCCCTGTTAATGGATTAACGGATGTTTCAAAACATCCCGTCTCACCGCTGCCACCGTTCGCTATCATGAGCCCCCCCGCCCATGATTACTGTCGGGGACCACAGGGCTGTGATTGGTGAAAGGGAAGAATCAGAGTGCTCATAAGGCAAAGATCGTGGCTTCAACAGAAGCCAATAAACTTTGCTGTAACAGCACTGTCATGTTCAGAGACAGTGCTGAGTGTGAGGACATCTAGTGGTAAAAAAAAAATCCATTCAAAAAAATAAAAATATACACTTCACATTACATTTTATACATTATATATTAAATAAAAATAAATTAATACCTCCTCCCCGCAGGTACCAAAATAAATGACAGCATTTAAAAAAATAAATACATAAATAGTTAGGTAACGGACTCCACTTTTTCACTATGTATGGCATGAGGTTATATTACTGTTATATTTGCATATATGGGCTTGTAATAAGTGCCGCAAAACTGAAAAAAATGCACCTTTATTTCCAAATAAAATATTGTCGCCATACATTGTACTAGGGACATAATTTAAACATTGTACTAACCGGGACAAATGGGTAAATAAAATCTGTGGGTATTATTAACAGTAGCACGTTTTATTTTAAAACTATAATGGCCTAAAACTGAGAAATAATGATTTTGTTCCATTTTTCTCATATTATTCCTGTAAAAATGCATGTAGAATAAAATAATAAATAAGAATAAAATAATTCTTAGTAAAAAGTACCACCAGAGAATGCCTAATTGGTGGCGAAAAAAATCAAGATATAGTTCATTTCGATGTGACAAGTAGTGATAAAATTATTGGGGAATGAAAGAAGGAGCGCTGACAGGTGAAAATTGCTTTGGTCCGTTAGGGTAAAAACTCTTGGGGGTGAAGTGATTAATTAGGTTTTCTCGTTGCATTTGGCATGGGGCTGTCTTAGGTCTATGTAGGAAAGAGTGAAACCTCTGGTGCATTCTGTTGCAATAATATTGCTTAGTGTCAGAAATCTGTCTCAGTCACAAGTGCCCAATCCTGCAACAGGATAATGACCCACAATATACAACTAAAAGTCTCCCAGAACTGCTTAAAACAACACACTGGGCCATTCTGAAATAGCCTTCAGTGAACCCTGATCTGAATGCTAGCAAGCACTTGTAGAAAGAAGTAAAAAAAGCCATCTGGAAAAGGCACCTTTCAAACTTTACACAGCTGCGGCAGTTTTCTCAGTAAGAGTGAGGTATAGACCATACTTAAACATACACAACATAAAGTTAGTCCCATAATTTTGATCCATCCCATTTTCATTTATGGTATTATTTTAAATCTTTTGTGGACTTAGAAATCAAGGCAGAGTCCTTTTTTATTGTAGTAAATAAACAATGATGAGTGAGGAAATGCTCTTGCTATATTTTTTTAAGAGGATGTATATTTGAGATATCCGTGACAAATAAATGCAGAGCTAATGTCCGTAGGATAGATTTCATTATTTGTGGACCAGCGGGAAGGCAATAATAGGTAAGGAGAACAGAACTCCCACAGACCGGACAATGAAAAATTAGCAAATGATTTGTAAGAAAAAAAAAAAAAAAAGATCACCAGAGGTGTTAAGGGAACAGCTTGTCCATTCTGAAATGACATAATAATATACCTAGTCATTTCCTAGGCCTGGTGTTGTTAAAGTTTTGGGTGCAATAATACCAGCAGCTCTAAAGAGAGGTAACCAGGGAAACGACCTCTTCTAATAAGTGCTCCATATAAGTCACCAAGAGAGAAGTCAATACTGTGATTAAAACCGTTTCTTACAGAAGTAACGTAACTCACAGTTGTGCTAAGATAACCTCTGTTTTGTTTGCTATATATTGATTCATGTGAGAAAATGACTGTCACTAGTGTTAGTTGCTGCTGTTTGAAAATCTTTCTTCCTTTAAAGTTGAAGAGGAACTGTACCGAAAATCATTTAGTTAATAATAGTGTTTTTTTATATAAGTCATTTAGTCAGTGTTTGCCTATTGTAAAATCTTTACTCGCCCTTTCTTCTTCCTGATCTACATTCTGAAATGTATCACAGGTGGTGAGATCTTCTGTCAGGTGCAACTCTATGGAATGTGTCTTTACTCTGTGTTCTGAAGCTAGTAATAACACCTGTTCTCCCAAAAATTTCTGGGAGGAGAATTCCATATACTGTAGCTAAAAAGACTAGGCTGTGGTATCATCGGTAGGGGTAATACCAATAAACTGCAATATAAATATATAGGAAGGGTTTCTGATGCTGAAATTAAGATAAATAATAAAAAGTGGGTATCCTGAATAATTTACTGCATCTTACTATAGGTCACTACAGTGCCTCTCAGGAACACTAAAAAAAAACTATTTATTTATAAGGAGAATAAGTGGTATAGGAATAAAAGTCCATCTGCTTGCTTATATAGCAGATAAAAACAAAACAAAACTGTGAATCTGCTTACGGTTTATATATTTATATTATTCTTATCACTGTCCCCAGTTGGGCACTTAATACCCACATTAATAAGAAGAACAATAAAAGCCAACTAGCTACCCCCCCTCCCAAAATGGTGGTGGTAATAAATTACCTTCTACATCCTCATCAAACTTTCATCTGTTATGAACTGTAATCATTTTGACTAATTAAAAATAAAGGCAGTTATTTCTGAAGCAAGTACTTGGAAGTCAAACCACCAAAATCAATCTGTTTTCTCAGCAGTGAGCAGTATATCTGAAAGCCCATACATCTCACAATCCAAAGTCCACCATACCTACCGTAAAGCTAGGTGGTAACAGCCATTTATGAGAATTTTTCTCTGGAACAGGGAGAGGACACTTGGCACACAAGGGCACACTTGTCAGGATAGACGATAAAGTGGGTGGAACAAAACGATGCCAAATTCTTCAGGAAAACCTACTGCTCTCTGCTAGAAAGTTGTCAAAGGGAAGGAAATTCATCTTCCAACATAAAAATGACCGTACACAGTAAAAGTGACCACACAATGGCTGAATAAAAAAAGTGGTGAATATTCTTGAGTGGCTTAGTTAAAGCGTAGACTTAAACCTTACTGAAAATCTTTGCGATTGCAGTCATCCAATATGATTGATTTACTGTGTTCCATAAAGGAAAAGACAACATGTACAACGTTTAGTAGAGATATATTTCTTACAGGCTCTGGGTTGTAAGTGAAGCAAAGGGTGCTCTACAAAGTACTGCCATGGGGGATGATCCTGTAACCATTATTTTTATCATTATTTAGTATTTATATGGTGCTTTAATTTTCCGCAGCACTAACTGTCCCTCAGAAAATCTCACAATTTATCATTGTCAGTCACCGTCTTATGTTCTTATTGTAGTCTAATGTCATTTGGGGGGGGGGATTAACCCCCTTGCCATTACATTTCTGGCGGCAAGGGGGCAGCGCAGCAATTTTTTTAAAAAACATTTTTTTTAAATCATGTAGCGAGCCGAGGGCTCGCTACATGATAGCCGTTGACAAGCGGCATCTCCCTATGCACTCTGATCGCCTTCGGCGATCAGAGTAAGCAGGAAATCCCGTTCAGAACGGGATTTGTTGTTGGGCTTCCCTGGTCACCATGGTGACCGGACGGGATGACATCACCAACGTCATGGATGTCGGGACGTCAGAGGGAATCCCAATCCACCCCTCAGCGCTGCCTGGCACTGATTGGCCAGGCTGCGCAAGGGGTCTGGAGGGGAGGGGGGCGTTGCGGCGCGGCGGGAAGCGGCGAATCGGCGGTGAGCAGCGGCGATCGGAAACTGCACGCAGCTAGCAAAATGCTAGCTGCATGCAGGAAAAAAAAATTGTGAAAATCGGCCCAGCAGGGCCTGAGAAATCCTCGTACGCAGGTTACCCCGAGCTGAGCTCGGGATAACCGGCAAGGAGGTTAAGTAACTTATCTGTATTTTTGGGATGTGGGAAGAAAGTCAGAGTACCCAGAGGAAACCATCTCTGTTATTCTGTTTTTTTATGTTTGTCTGATATGCTATTATATGTTTTCACTTAGGTGTTTTAAGTTGCACTGAGTAAATACAGTTGGAAAAATGTATTTTTGGAATATACGGTAGCTTCATTTCAGGCTGCAAAGCAACACAATGTGAATATTTCTCTTCCGTACACACTGAGCAGGGAAGAACTAGAAGACTCTGTAGTGTAGCGTTATAGTATAGCATTGCTGATTTCAGCATGAATGCGATGTGGCATTGTTTCAATGAGCTTTTGCAATGTCAAAGCATTTATTTCCATTCGTAGTTGCATCCATTTTTGGTAAAGATCTTGTAGAGATAGTTGGGTTGGACCACTGTGCCAATTGTTTTTCAGCACACCCTAAAGAGTCTCATTTTTGTTAAGGTCTGGACTCTGATGGCACATTCATGTGAAAAAATTATACCTCATGCTCCCTGAACCACTGTTTTTACAATTAGAAGGTGATGACGCATTGTCATTCAGGGTTGAAGAAACTCATTACTGAAATAACCTAGTGATTCAACAGATTTAGGTAGTCTTCTGACTTTAGGAAACAAAATCCTACATGAGGTAAATTATCCAGTGGGAGGCTCATAGCTGTGTATTTCATTTATTAAATTCAGGTGACAGGCAGTGTTTTTGTGGAAGAAAGCATACCTGCAATAAACAGTCTAAGCTGGAGCAGGTTTTGTTTAGATACAGTTCTATGTCTCTATTGAAAAAGGAAACTTATGAAACAAGCTTTGCTGTTAGAAGTTATAGCTAATAACTTTGTTGTTGTTGTTATTTATTGCTGCCCATGCTACCATTGGTGAGATTCATGTGCATTGTATTCCTGGTGGCAGCAGTACCTGTGACAGGAAACAAAGGAAAATGATGGCACCTAGGACTTAACCATCCCTCTCCCCATTTAAACCTAAATTGCTACTCTTCTTGATTCAATATCATATGAATATTGTCATAAATATTGTGTATGTTCTGTTTGGATTCCATTTAATAATCTTGTCTGTATCATGTTGTGCATTTTATTTTTGTTACATGGCATTTAGTATCCTGTACATTTTGTATGATAGTACTATATGATGGAGGATTTAAGCTGTTAATTTATTTCTTTTGTTTTATTATGAGATGAAATTTGGAAACTATGTTAAGTTTGTAATAAGCATATGATTGAAGTGCCCCCATGGTATTCATTCTCAAATCAATCCTCAACCAAGTGTTGCATACAGTGCTTCAATGGGCCTGTGCAAGGCCTCTGTAGACTTTCTATTCACTTTAGTTTCTGCAAGTTTACTTTCAGATGTTAAAATTACTGAATCCAAATACAATGCTATTTCTTGCAACATATATTGGCAATGTAATTATGGCAAGTCTTAGAAGGTGTTCATGCACAAAAAAAAATCAATGTTTTTATAACTAGGTCAATGACAACATTAGTTAAAAGCCATGTCTATAATTCTAAACAAATAAAAAATAAAATTGAATTCATTAATTTGATTTATTGGTTATTTTTATACGTGATGTGCCAGTAATATGTTGTCCTTCAATGCTCTGAGGGCTAATTTGTATTACAATTCTATGAAAAGAAAATTTTCTACTTTAATATCAATGTTTGCAGCCATATGTTAGCCAAGATTGGATTATTCTGGTGGTATCTTCCTGAAATGTTCTGCTTTTACTCATATAGTTGATAATCATTTGATCTTCAGAGAAAAAAAAAAGAAATGGAGTTCAAGATCATAAGTGGCATAAAATATTTAAATTACAGTTTTAATGGTTTTAAACTTATAGCTTAGTAGCAAAAGTTTCTCAAGGAATACCAGGTGATGTACGTGGGCCGTGGCAGTGTGGGTTAATTTACCTTGTTCTCTGTCTTAGATTGTAGTGCTTCACGCCACTCTATGTTCTCCCTATACTTCCCTTGTTCTGGCTGTGAAGCAGGAAGTATTGAAAGGATGTAGAGGGGCGTGGAGCACTGCAGCCAAGGGATTTAACCCCCACTACTATGGCCCATGTACACCATCTCTCAGTTTGCAGGAGGCTACCTATTCTGCTGATATTATGCCTCTAATACTTATTATTATTTTATATAGCGCCAGCATCTTCCCTGGTGCTGTACAACAGCATACAGGATATAAGAATGCAAAATAAACAATACAACAGTTAATACAAGACAAGAGTGAATAACAGCTAATGCAGTGAATAAATTAAATACATATTTTTTACACAGGGGTGGGAGGTATGTACACCCATTACAGAGCATTGTGAGACAAAAGGGGAAGAGAGTCCTCGCCAAAAGGCCTTTGGTCTAAAGGTATAGGACAGTAGGTAAAGGAAAGCTGTGTATGGGGTGGTAGAAATGGTGGTCAAAGGGGCGTAGCAATAGGGGGTGCAGAGGTAGCGACCGCATCGGGGCCCTTGGGCCAAAGGGGCCCCAAAGGGCGCTACCTCAACTTCAGTTTTAGCTCTCTATTGGTCCTGTGCTTATAATAATGACTTCTATAGATACTTTGAACATTGGTAATCATTAACAAACTGTTCCCCATCCCCTTCTTGCACCTCTGACACTGTGGTTGCCTTTGGCAGGTTTTGGTGCGCCGTATCAATTGTTATGTATATAGAGTGCTTGGGGGGGGCCCCAATGTAAAACTTGCATCGGGGCCCACAGCTCCTTAGCTACGCCACTGGTGGTCGTCAGTGGGCAAAGTATCCTAGGTTGGAGAGTATGCTTGCCTCTAATACTTTTAGACGTAGAGACTGAACAAACATGCAGCATTTCTGGTGCTTTTGACAATATGTTCAGCTCTGACAAGATCACTCAATAGACAATGTCCTTGTGTTTAAGAGTGTAAAAAAAAATTAAAATACAAAAATATTTTGAAACAAAAATTATTCTTACAGAAAATTAACAACAAAATATGTTTAATATGAATGTAAATTGTTTTATAGTTTTGAATACATTAACACAATGTATATGTTAAAGCTTTCATTGCTTTGATTGTGCCAACTACAGTCAGTTGTCCTACATACATTTAGTATAATATATTTTTAGAAATGTATAATTTTTTATGGGTTGTAAGTAAATTTGCATTATTTTAAAACAAATTTAACGATACAACAATGTTAAAGTACCCTTATCACAAATATCGTGAAATATACAATACATGCAAACATTCAATTAAGGAGTGCATTTCTTCCAGAATAAAATGAGCCATAAGTTACTTTTCTCCTATGTTTCTGGCACTTACAGTAGGGAGTAGAAATCTAACAGAATTAGCAGGGTTTTGAACGAGCCCATCTCCTCATTGGGTAATTTTCAGGGTTTTCTTTCTTTTCAAAAGCACTTAGTGAAAAGCACTTAGTGTATGTATGCAGCAAGCAGGGAGGCTAACCAGCATCTTTGTTTAGAACCTTTTCAGGAATTGTCTTAATAAAGAATAAAGGCCCTGCTAAGAATGCTCCATGAGAAAATATAGAAATAAAATACATATATAAAATAGAACAAACAAACATACAATTTTACAGACGAATACAGAATAAAAATAATAACAGTACAATTTTATATGTTAAAGCCAGTGGTTACCTATTTAAAAACCAAAAAGTCAGATACTCACCTAATGAGGGGGAAGGCTCGGTCCTAATGAGCCTTCCCTCTCCTCTCCCGGTGCCCTCGGTGCTGCGCTGGCTCCCCCGTTCGCGTCCACCGCCGCAGGGATTTCGGAAGTCTTCGGGAGCACTCGGGCTTCCGAAGACGGGCCGCTCCATACTACGCACGCGTGAGTGCGTCATAGAGGGGGCTCGCGCATGCGTAGTATGGAGCTGCCCGTCTTCGGGAGCCCGTGTGCTCCCGAAGGCTTCCGAAAGCTCCCTTCGGCATGCGGAAGTCGCAGTATTTGACCGAACTGGTCGAATACTGCCACGGGGGATCCTGCGCGGGACCGGGCATCGGGAGAGGAGAGGGAAGGCTCATTAGGACCGAGCCTTCCATCTCCTTAGGTTAGTATCTGACTTTTTGGATTTTAAATAGGTAAACATTCACTTTAAACAATTACCCATACCCTTTCAGCCCTTCTTGTTGCTTGCCTAGAGATGTTGCCATTCTGTATTGCTTCATAATTCTATCTTAAAATTAAAAAAATACATTTTATTGTAAGTTTTCATAATATAAATCATTTATTATTTCAAATTTAACATTCACTTGCTTCTTATTCAGGAGACAAATTACAGACGTCTATTTCTTCTTCTACAGAGGAAGGTTCTGAGAGATTTTCAGAATCTTCACCATTCCTGTTTTCAAATTATATTCCTTCATCATTATGATGAATTACTACAGCACCAGAGTCACTCGGTTCACTTTAAAATAAACAAATAATTAATTTATTACATTCTTCTTATTTTACAATTTTGATTCAAAATTTTCTTCAAATTTTATTTATAAAGTATAGATTACAGAAGGTCAGAGGAAAGATTTGTTTGAATATCTTGGGCAATTAAATAGTGGTGAGTGGCGACCAATGGCGACGGGGGTGTGATCGTGGGTAGTGCCTGTCATATGTTATCAGGTTCTCCATCAAATCCTGGGCCATTTGGAAAGAGGTGACATCATCCAAACCCTGTAGATTCAAATATTGGTAGCCTATTAGGGAGAGTACAGCTCTGTGGGAGGAGCCCTGTGCTGACAGCCGATTGGTTAACCTTAGCTGAGCCTTCATGTATATACATATATCTGTGTGGTGGGATGTCATCATTTGCTGGGTGGCTCGTAATAGGGCAAGAGTCCCGAAACAGCGGGCTGTAGCTGCCTAAACAGCATGCATTTTATCCTTTTACAAAAAAAGATTGTGTTTTTTTTGGAAGAAGCTGTCCAGCCCAGTAACTTTTTTGCTTCTGATTCAACCCTGTTGGTACACAGATTTCAGCAAGGCTTGGTGTACAGAGGCGCCAGAGTAGAATAAAAACATTTAAAAACAGTCTAAAAGAGGGGGATGTTCCTCGAAAATATAAAACTCAATTGAGTCACAATATATCAATACAAACATTTTATTGAACTCCACTTAGTGCAACGCGTTTCGCAGGTGTGGTCCCGCTCCATCAGGCAAACAGGAGTATAACTCAATGGGTCTAAATGCAGAAGTGACACAGAGGCGCTCACTTCTGCATTTAGACCCATTGAGTTATACTCCTGTTTGCCTGATGGAGCGGGACCACACCTGTGAAACGCGTTGCACTAAGTGGAGTTAAATAATATTTTTGTATTGATATATTGTGACTCAATTGAGTTTTATATTTTCGAGGGAGGTAAGTCCACCTGAACATCCCCCTCTTTGAGACGTTTTTTAAGCGTTTTTATTCTACTCTGGCGCCTCTGTACACCAAGCCTTGCTGAAATCTTGATTCCACCATCGGTGGAGGGGTGCTACCCCGTTTCCTATCTACAGAGAGCGACATCTTAAAAACCTGAGTGGGGTCAGGTTCTAATACTCCCCACCTGCACTTGAAGTGGTTGCCTATGGGTAACCTATGTTTGTGAGTATATCTAAATATTTTGCTTTAAACCACAACCAACTTAACAATACTACACCATATTGGGCTCTCATTGTTCTTCCAAGCTGTTGGTACACAGGGCTGGTCATCACATACCTTTTGCATTTACTTCATGTGTGCTGTTCCCAACCCTTAACAACCTCTCTGTCCCTCTCTATGCCTGTTTGTCCACTTCAGTGCCTCTCTGATCCCCTCTACGTCTTCTTGCATGTGCAGTGGACCTCGACAGGCGCCACTGGAGCGCTTACAAACGACCGGAGTGGCTGGGGAGAACAGTGAGGGGAGCAATGGTGTCCATGGGGCTGTAGGCAGACCCAGGTAAGTATCAATTATTTTCCTCCCTTTGTCTCAGGTTCACTTTAAGAAAGGGATGGATGGTAATTTTAACACCTAAATGGGCACTACTGCGTTGATAGTTGCAACTCTGATTTGATTTCCAGGACAATATTCTAACCTGCCTGTACATATACAATATAATGTTTATAAAGTGGATACACATCCCTCAAAACGGTTAATAGAAGGGTTTGTTATATGGGCTCAGTGAGTTTGGACCAGTAAGATGTATATGGACTGGCAACATTTTGTGTATCCCTTACATATTTATTTTTAGAAACAAAATTATTTCTATGTAAACTATCAATTTCTTATTCATGCCCACTAAACTAATTAATGCAGGTTATGATCTTCATGTTCATGAGATTGGGGTAGGGAGACAATAGATGCCTTGCCCAAGGCACTAAATTGGCCAGAAACGGCCCTGCCTTTTCAATTGTAAAGTGCTGAAAAGGTATTTTAAAGAAAAGATGAAAAATAATCTCCTAGGAGAAAACCCATGAGAAAAAGTTAATTGCATATGGGCCACTGTGTCTAAAATAATTAATTTGCATGCCCTGTATTAAAAATATAGCTTTACAAAAAGTACTTTTTGTTTTAAAGCTAAAAAGCCTTCTGCAATTTTTCCTGGTTTGTGGTCATATCATTATGCCTATAAGAAGCTACACTTTTGGTTGCATGCTGGGAGAGAATATTATCATTTCCTGTAGGCAAAATTATGTGCCCACAACCCAGGGAAATTTAAAGTAAGGCTTTTTAGTTTTAAAGCAAAAATGACTTCTGCAGTGTTATGTTTGTATGCTACAGGGGGTGTAGGGCATTTATTTTAGATATATCATAGATTATGTGTTGACTGCTATTTTGCTTTAAAACAGAAAAGTAAGTGTAGGGCATCGCTTCCAGTATGTGTCAAAAAACTAGACCATAATGTACTTTGTAAAGCTATTTTTTGCATATTTGGAACAATATCCCGACATCTTTCTGACAAGTCAACAGGATCCACCATCATCATTGACAATAATATTGCGCATCCATTAGTCAGACTAAATAAAACTGAACAAGCTGATATCTGAGACAGCTTTTTGCTAACAAATTACATGAAACTGCCAGGGATTTTCATCTTAGCTCAGAGAAGATTTTGCAAATAGTTTCCACTTTCTTTTAACAATTGGAAAACAATCATTTTGCATCTACAGTATCAATATACTAAAAGAGTTTAAATTCATTTTTCAAAACATAATCACTGAAAGCTAACCTGTGAGGAAAAAAAAAAGTTCTGAAGACATAGCTAGGTAGTGGAGAAGCCTTGAAACAAGTTCCGGTAATAGGGTAGGCTCTGGATGATCCAGAGGCTTACAATGTCTTCCTTAAAGGGAACCCGAGCCGAAGCTCGGATTCAAAAAGTGTCATTTACCTAAAGAGAGGGAAGCCTTAGGATTCTATTGAGGCTTCTCTCTGTGCTCTAATGTCCCCCCTTAACAACATAAAGATCACGCCAATGGGCTTGACCGCAGTGGCAGCCCCAGGACCACCTAACACCAATTAGAAACCGGATAGACCAGCACCCAAATGAGGACAGACGTGTGCTAAAGTGGATAGACCCAGTAGCCCTAAGTGGGTCAAGTAAAGTCCAACACAAAGAGTCCACAGCACCACGTCAGTAATATATAGCTCTTTTATTGTTTAAAAAGACAAATAGATAGCCACATAACAGCAACAGATGCTGTTTCGGACAAGGTCCTTCCTCAGGCTGTATCAGGCTCTCTCTGAAATACAACACAATTACCACTCTTATATATAAAAGTCTTCAGTACACAACAACCAATCAGGACGCAGAGAGGACATGGAGGACCTGATGGGGAACTGCGAGACAGCCTAGAAAGTTACACCCACTATGCCACAAGACCAATCACATTCTGTCCTAAGTATTTGAAATTGTTCTTACCTCCTCCCTCTAACTGACATACTATAGAGGACCTGATGGGGAACTGCAGCTCCTTCCCCATGTGTCATGCCAAAACACTTCCTGGAACGTCATGTTGACCACATGACGCACGCATGGACGCATGCGTAAAACGTCAGTATACGCGTGAAAAAATCTGCATTGCTATATGCGTACAAGTATCTACACACGCGTAAAAACTTATGCGTAAAACACCATAAGGGACCAAAAATACAAAAAAAGAGCATAGAAAACATGTATGCGGAAAAAGACGCGTAAATAACTGCTCAGACGCGTAAAAAAATCTTATATTAGCAAAAACATTGGCATGACACATGGGGATATCAAAAACCCACCAAAAATACAAAAACACCAAAAAAATTAATGGCAGAAGGCTGGCCTATCTAAAGCAGTTGAATTTCAAAATACAGGTCCACCCATATCGTCCCTGCACCCCAACAATATAAAAGAGACACATATCACATATAATGAAGCCTAGATATACACCAACTACTACTAACCCCAAAAGGGGAAGAGATTGTGGATCTCAAAATATCCTCAGCATACTATCCCCCTAACCCCACCAACAATCAAATCAATCCGAGTATCAAAGACAACAGAGTTAAATACAAAAAGAGAGATCATAGTCCCTATTCAATCCACTATTCCCCAATGTATGTCAGTTAGAGGGAGGAGGTAAGAACAATTTCAAATACTTAGGACAGAATGTGATTGGTCTTGTGGCATAGTGGGTGTAACTTTCTAGGCTGTTTTGCAGTTCCCCATCAGGTCCTCCATGTCCTCTCTGCGTCCTGATTGGTTGTTGTGTACTGAAGACTTGTATACGTAAGAGTGGTAATTGTGTTGTATTTCAGAGAGAGCCTGATACAGCTTAAGGAAGGACCTTGTCCGAAACAGCGTCTGTCGCTGTTATGGCTATCTCTTTGTCTTTTTAAACAATTAAAGAGCTATATATTACTGACGTGGTGCTGTGGACTCTGTGTTGCACCTAACACCAATTGGTGTCAAGTCCTGGCGCCGGCTACAGCCGAAGATCGTGAGCATCTCCTGTTGGTAGGCGATCGCCACTCTGGAGACTGTTAGATGGCGAAACCGCCATCTTTTTACTAAGTACAGTGCTGCAATCCATGGCAGCGCTGTACTGGGGACAACCGTGTGATACCGCTGTCCCCCTGGGGCACAAGAGAGCAATCGTCTGTCATAGGCTGAAGCCTATGACAGTCGATCGCTATGATTGGCTGGCGGGGGATGGGAGGGTTTCAGAAGAAAAAAAAACAATTACAAATAAAATACAATAAATATTAGCAAAAAATAAAAAATAAACAACTGGGGGGCGATCAGACCCCACCAACAGAGAGCTCTGTTGATGGGGAGAAAAGGGGGGGGGGGGAAATCACTAGTGTGCGGTGTTGGCTTGGTCTTAAAGTTGCAGTGGCCCATTTCTCTAAAAATAGCCAGATCTTTAGGGGGGTTTAGCAAGTGGTTAATCAGCATGGCCCACCTCCACTGTTATGAGTGGGGCCGTGCAGTAGCTGCACGAGCAATGCATGGCTGCTCATGTGCAGTAACAAAGAGCCGCTCTAGTTTACTGCACATGCACGGGCATGGCTACACTGACGGATGAGGAGGCAAGCAGCCCTGATTTGATTGCGACAATGCATTGTTGCCAATATGCACTCAGCGAGGGGAGGCGGGGGGGGGGGGGGGGGTAAATATCTAATTTTGTAACCAAGCTTCGGCTCAGGTACTTTTTAACTTCAGCACTGCTTGTCAGAACAGTGTGCATGAAGGTAAAAGCAGCAAAGCGACGCTCCATGCAGAGGTAGGACTTTCACAAGTGCAATGCAGCTGAGTTCATACACAGAGGGGAGGCCTGATCTCCAGAGTATGGTCTCCAGCAAGCTCTTGTCGTATTTGCTCAAAAGGTCCCAGCGCTGCATCAGTGGGGTTAAGGATGATGGGGACAGCCTCAGGACTTTTCAGAAGCTTCCCTCTTCTAAGGTAAGTACGTAACTTTTATTTAATTTTTTTACTGCAGGTTCATTAACCACTTGAGGACCGCAGTGACCAGACAATTATTTAGAATTCAGTGTTCTGCAGCTTTAACAGCTTGCTGCAGAGCCATACAACTTAGAACACAAGTGGATCTTACCTCCTTTTCTTGTCACTTTTTTTTTTTTTTTTAAAGAGGATTTCTTTTAAATTACTATACTTAACCCTCCCTCCCTCCCTCCTAAACTGGCCCTAGGCGGCAATCGCATAGCTTCTCATCCTTTTGTAGGCATCAGCCTATGAGAGGGATTTCAGTGTAAGCCGCTTGGAGGGTCAGCTAAGTGTCCCCTATACAGCGCTGTGCTACATCGCAGTGCAGTACAAACATAAACAGACCCTTTTTTAACCGCTTTAGGACCATAGGCTTACACTCCCCTAGTGACCAGGCTATTTTTTACAATTAAGGCCACTGCAGCTTTAAGGGCTCGCTTCAGGGCCATGCAACTCAGCACACAAGTAATCCCCCCCCCCCCCCAAACACACACACTTTCTGCCCACCAACAGAGATTTCTGTTGACTGCTATTTTTCCCTGCAGCGTATCACCCTGGTAACGCGAGTTGCACTAATTCTGCACTGCACACTACTCACCTGATAGTACTTGTAAAATTTATGTACCCTTCCTGCGCACAGCAACTTTAGTGAGAGTTAGTGCATCAGGTCCTAGGAGAGAAATAAATTATGAATTAAGACTGTAAGACAGATAAGGAGGGATAATTCATGAGTTAGGATCTATAGGTATGGATAATTCATAAAGTAACTTTCATGAATCAGTCTCTATGTTAGCTGTGGATGTCTATCACTAAGAATATAACAGAACAGTGTTTCCAAGCAATATATGCAGAAGCTACTAAATTGCAGTGCAAGGGCTTGTTCACACTAAGGACTTGATTCACTAAACCGTGATAACTCCAATATCACACCTTATCAAAGATCACACAATATGAAAAGAGATCATACCTTATCAAATATATCACACCTTATCAAAGTTAACACGTCTTATCAGAGTAGCACAGCGAGCGCTACGAACTTACGAACTTATGCCTGCTAATTGAGCACCTGCGGGTTCGTAGCACTCGCTTTGCTACTCTGAAAAGGTGTGTTAACTTTGCTAAGGTGTGATATCTCTTCATAAGGTGTGATATTTGAGTTATCATGGTTTAGTAAATCAAGCCCTTTGAGCGTTTGCGTTTTTTTTAAGCTCTGGCGATATTAGAAATCTATAGTAGAAATGAAGGAGGCACTCCAATGGCGAATAAACTTGCATTTATATATATCAGGTAGGGCAGAAATCACCCTAAAAGCACTTTTGCAATGTTTTCCTATGAGAGTGTTCACATGTGAGCGTTTCGATTTCCTTGAAATAGCAAACGCGCTACATGTACCATTTTCTGAGCATTTTTGCTCAATGGAAGGTATAGGGAAATCACAAATCGCTTGAAAAAGCGCTTTTTATAGCGATTTCCCGAGCGCTTTTATGAATAAATACATTGTATTTATTCATTTCTGGGTCAAGCAGTTGAAAAAAAAAAAGAATCGCTCATTAAAAACGCTTGGAAAAGCGCTTAGAAAAGTGTTTTCCTAAGTGCAAAGCGCAGGGAAAGGAGCTTTAAAAAAAGCTCAATCGTTCAGCACTTGATATCGCTGGCAATTTATAATGTGAACAAGGCCTAATGGGGCCCATACACTCAGCCGATTTTTGGCCAATCGATCGATCAAAATCGATCAACCGATTGGTCAATCGATTTTTAATCGACCAATCGACCAATTTGCGGCCGATTTCGATCGATTTCAATCGATCTGGCAGGCTGGAAAATCTAGGTCGATCAGTTGAGATTGCTTATCATTTTGCATTGGCCCTAATGGAAATCTGATGGCAAAAAAAAAAATGCCATCAGATCGATTTTCAATAGATTTCAAACTGAAATCAATTGGAAATCTGTTCCTAGTAAAAAATGTTCCTAAACACATCAGATAGATCAGAAATCTATCGAATGATCTATCTGTTGCTAATCTAACGAGTGTATGGCCACCTTTAAGCCTCATCTACACGCGTAGATGAGGCTGCGATCCGGCGGCTCGATTAGCCGCCGGATCGCCTCTTCCACGTCCCCGCACGTGCCCGCCACGTCCCCGCATTAGATTCCCTGCTCGTCCCCGCCGGCGCCGCTTATCTTCCGCTCGATTCCCTGCCATTGTCCCCTCGCGGGGAGCGAGCAGGGAATCGGCGGAAGCAAGATCCGTCCTGTCAGATCTTATCAATCGAGCCGCATCAGCGGCTCGATTGATAAAGAGCATCGCGGCCGCATCTACGTGTGTAGATGCGGCTTTAGTGTAGCCATAGAAAGAACATCTTAAAACAGAATTAACATAATTTACACTGGTCAAAGTGGCTTAAAACTGATTAGAGAGTTAAATCAGCAGCTACTGCATATCATTGTTTCAATTCAAAGTTGCATGAATTGCATAGAATTAACAGAACATTTATATCAGAATGGTGGTGTAGTGGATAGCATTCTCATCTTGCACTGATGGGTCCACAATTCAAATCCCAGCCAAGGTACAACCTGCAAGGAGTTTGTATATTCTTCCCATGTGTTCTTAGGTTTTCTCCCACTCTCAAAAACATAGAGATAACAGAAAATTATATACTTACCTAACGGTAATTTTCCTTTCCTGCTGTAGACATGGCAGCATACAACTGGGTAAACCCCGCCCACATACAGGTCTATGTATCTATAAATTAAACACTCCCCCTCCTTCTAGTGCTTTTTGTTTCTAGATTAACGAGCTAATATTTCTTGAGGTGGGAAATCCCTATGCTGCCATGTCTACAGCAGGAAAGGAAAATGACCGTTAGGTAAGTATATAATTTTCCGTTTTCCTGCTATATCCATGGCAGCATACAACTGGGATTTAACTATCAACCAAAAATTAGGGTGGGAGAGACAATATATGTAATGCTTTCAAAATTTTATTTTACAGAACATAATATTTAGGTATTTCACCAAATATAAGTCATAATGGAGATAACACACTATACACACATAATACAATAACCTTCTGCCTAAACTGCTTCAGAAATACAGTTTAGAACTGCCCTGCCAAAACTCCTCGTGGACAAGGCTGCTGGATCCACTTTGTAATGTTCAATGAAGGTGTTTGTTGAAGACCAGTTGGCTGCCCTGCATATTGTATCTGCAGATACCTTTGAAAGTGCAGCCCAAGATGTCGAAATTGCCCTTGTTGAATGAGCTGTAATTTCTATAGGTGGCTCCATACCCTCCTTTTTATATGCAAGTGCGATGACCCTCACCAGCAATTCCGCCCCGACATTTCACAAAGTACCGGCCAGTGCCAAACGACTATCGATGCAACCCCACTGATATACGGCAATGAATACCCCCACCAGTGAGAGGTCTCTACCCACGCTCTCCATGAGGCATAGCGGGCGGGCTTCGGCCAGGAGAGGCTGAACCTTGCCAGGCGGCTGTAAAGAGACAGCCAGGTAAAGGGGAAAAAATGAAAACATCCCCTAAAACCGGGAATAGACCTGTCGAGTGGACAGGAAAGAAAAATAAAAAAAAGCACTAGAGGGAGGGGAAGTGTTTAATTTATAGATACATAGACCTGTATGTAGGGCGGGGTTTACCCAGTTGTATGCTGCCATGGATATAGCAGAAAAAGTTAATTGGCTAAAAAAAATTGGCCCTAGACTATGTTAGACCTATGACTGTAATAGGGATTAGATTGTGATACCTTCTGCAATCTTCACAGTTTTGTATAACTAAAGGTCCGTACACACGCCGGACTGCAGGCAACGACAGGTCTGTTGTCACCTCCCGCTGGGCGGGTTTTCAGCAGACAGTCCGGCGGCGGACTGATACGGCTGTTTCTGAAACAGCCGTATCAGTCTGCAGACAGACTGTACACACGCCTGACTGTCGCTGGAACGCCCACCCAGCGGGAGGTGACGACAGACCCGTCGTTGCCTGCAGTCCGGCGTGTGTATGGACCTTTACTTTAGCTCTCAAAGGTTTATCAAGTTACTATTTGTGCAAAGAAAAAAATATGTAGTAATGTAAATTTGCTGGAGAAAAAGCATTGTTTAGGATGAAGGATGCAATCTCATGATGTATTTGCTTGCATGAATGAAATGTGAACAGATGACACTATTACATTTTTAACAAGGAATTCATCATCTGATGTACTGTCTGGCAGTGCATCGGATCAAATGGAGTGAGTGGCTGTGTCTTTTGTCTGTTCATTTTACCGAATGTTGATTGTTAGTTACTGACAGCTCCAGGCTGGTCCTAAATACAAAACATCTGACTTGTTTTACTGAATGCTCATTTTTAATTGACTTTTGTTGAGGTATTTACATCACTGGTCAGTAAATGTACTTTTCTATGTGGTAAGGCTGGGTTCACACATAAAAAGTGTACAGTTCATATCCTGTAAGATAAATCTGATAGAAAACTTATGCAAAACTGACATGACAGGACTGGAACAGAAATGTACAGCCTAACACAGCCTTATTGAATTTGCATTTGACAAGATGTTTGTTAAAATCAGCTGTTTTCTGCATTACCCGATGTGGTAATGCCTAGTGAATTGAAACCAATGATGTGAATGCCCAATTGTGAATCATTGCTGCTTGTTGCTATGCAGTTAAATGTAAAGCGTGAACACACCCTTTCGCTTTAAAGTAATTCTGAAGTGAAAATAAAAACAAAACAGATACTTACCCTAAGGAGAGTGAAGGCTCTGGGTACTATAGAGCCTGCCCGTTCCTCCTCACGGTCCCCTCGTTCCTCTGCAGGCTTCTCCGTTCAAATCTCCCACAGCGGGAGACTTCGGAAGTCCTCAGGAGCCCGAGTCCTCCCAAAGAAAAATGTCTCTGTTCTGTGCGCGAGAGAGGGTGCTTGCGGTGCGCAGTGTGGAGCCTGAGTGCTTCCAAAGCCCAGCCAAAGTGCAAGAGAGCAGTATACTTCCAATCAGTTATAGACTGCTATTGGGGGAGCCTGCGGGGGAAGGCACGGATTGTGAAGAGAACAGGAAGGCTTTGTAGCACCCAGAGCCTTCCCTCTTCTTGGGTAAGTATCTGTTTTTTTTTTTTGTTTTGCTTCAAGACTCCCTTTTATATGAACTGTAAACAGGTCAAATGGTCATTGCATTGTTTATCACCTATCTATTAAATGCAGATGCCAAATAATAGACCTTACTGATCTTATATACCTTCTGTAATCATCATAGTTTTGCATAACTTTAATTCTTAAATGTTTATCAAATTACTATTTGTACAAATAGAAAATCTGTAGTAATGTAAATTTACTGGAGAAAAAGCATTGTTTAGGATGAAGGATGCAATCTCTGTGATGTATTATTTGTTTGCATGAATGAAATGAGAACAGATGGCACGATTATTACATTTCAAACAAGGAATTCATCATCTGGTTTAACTAAAAAAACAAGGCATGCATTTAAACTATTCAGTCTTTTGAATTAATTAGAGAAATATAGACAATATTTGCAAATTATGGTGAAATGTCACTTAATTCATGTTTAGAACGGAGCCCATGGAAATTGCACAACGGTAAAAAACAACAACCCCGAAATGGTTTAAAAACACGCGCGCGCCCACGCACACGTAAGTTCCGTATTCATCTCTCAGCAAGATAGCTATTATTTAATGGGTACCTGAAGCAAGAAGTACATGGATGCTACCATATTTATTTCCTTTTAAACAATACCAGTTGCCTGGTCCCTGGTGGTATATTTGGCTGCAGTAGTGTCTGAATCACATCAGAAACAAGCATGCAGCTAATCTTGTCAGATCTGACAATAATGTCAGAAACACCTGATCTGCTGCATGCTTGTTCACGGTCTATGGCTGAAAGTATTAGAAGCAGAGGTTCAGCAGGGTCAAGACAGGTAAAACGGGCATTTAGGCCCAGTGCACACCAAAACCGCTAGCAGATCCGCAATACGCTAGCGGTTTTGGGAGGTGATTTCAGAGCGATTCTAGGTATGTTTAGAGAGGTTTTCTAAACATACCTAGCGGTTTTGCGTGCGTTTTTGTGTAGCAGATTACACATATTTTTACAGTAAAAGCTGTTACTGAACAGCTACTGTAACAAAAATGCCTGGCAAACCGCTCTGAACTAGCGTTTTTCAGAGCGGTTTGCGTTTTTCCTATACTTTACATTGAGGACGAAACGCTTCCGAAAACCGCAAACGCGCAGCAGGAGGCGCGTTTGCGGCTTGGCAAAAACCGCAAACCGCCGGTGTGCACCATCCCATTGCAATACATTAGACAAGCATTTTTAGAGGCAGATGCGGCCGGCGGATCGCTCCAAAAACCGCTCGGTGTGCACTGGGCCATAGACTGTAATGTAATGCGGCTATAGCGGCGCTCAATACAATATACAATACAATAACATTTCTATAGCGCTTTTCTCCCATAGGACTCAAAGCGCTTAGGCTCTCTCAGATTCAGTAATTAGTAGGATGAAGTATTCACACAACAAAAGTTACATTTCTGCAAATGCCAGACTGAACAGGTGGGTTTTCAGTCTGGATTTAAACACGTCCAGGGATGGGGCTGTCCTGATCTGTTGAGGTAAAGAGTTCCAAAACGTAGGGGCAGCATGACAGAAGGCTCTGGGACCAAAAGTTTCTAAGTGGACTCTGGGTATGACTAGATTATTAGAACCTGTGGATCTGAGAATGCGGGGATTGCTACGCAGCTGTAACATATCTTTCATGTATCCAGGGCCTAGATTATTCAGGGATTTAAATGTCAGTAGGCCGATCTTGAATAGGACCCTCCATTCTATAGGTAGCCAGTGAAGGGAATGCAGGACTGGCGTTATGTGGCAGTGACGGGGTTGGTTGGTTAGCAGTCTGGCAGCAGTATTCTGTATCAGCTGTAGGCGGTACAAGGCCTTTTTTGGAAGGCCAGTGTAGAGAGCATTGCAGTAGTCCAGTCGGGATGTGATGAAGGCGTGGACTAAGGTTGGCAGATCTTCTGGGGGTATGAGGTGCTTGATTTTTGCAATGTTCTTCAGGTGAAAATAGGATGATTTCACCACAGCAGAGATTTGAGTTCTGAAGTAGAACTCCCAGGCTACGCACATGATCAGAGCTGCGTAGATCCGTGCCTCCTATTCCCAGTGGTGAAGACTGCAAGTTAAGTTGTTTTGTTATCATGCTCTGCCCTCCAATCAGAAGGACTTCAGTTTTGTCTGCATTTAGTTTCAGCCAGTTGTCATTCATCCATTGCTGTAGTTCAGGTAAGCAGGCGTTTATAGTTAGAGTTGGGTCTGTCACACCAGGCTTGAAGGAAAGATATAGTTGGGTGTCGTCTGCATAGCAGTGGTATGTCAGGCCATGTTTTTGGATTAGTTTTCCCAACGGTAGCATGTAAATCGTGAAAAGCAGGGGAGAGAGGATTGAGCCCTGGGGCACCCCATACTTAAGTGTTACAGGGGTGGACAGGAAGGGCCCCATAGACACTTTGTGGGTTCTGCCACTCAAGAAGGATTGGAACCACTGAAGTACTATGCCATCAATGCCGCAGTATTCCTGTAGCCTGTTTATCGAGATGTCATGGTCAACTGTGTCAAAGGCTGCAGAAAGGTCTAGCAGTATGAGGATCGAGCACTCTCCTCTGTCTCTTGCCATGAGCAGGTGGTTGCATATTTGGATGAGGGCAGTTTCAGTGCTGTGGTGTTTCCTGAAGCCAGACTGGAATGGGTCATAACTGTTATTTTGTAGGATTCTGGCTTCTAGCTGGAGGTATACAGCTTTTTCAATTAGCTTTCCCAGAAAGGGGAGGTTAGAGACAGGTCTGTAGCTGGTCATTGCATCTGGGTCCAGGGAGGGTTTTTTGAGGAGAGGCCTGATGATTGCTTCCTTCAGTAAAGCAGGAAATATCCCTGATTGTAAGGAACAGTTAACAATTTTGAGGAATACCGGTACGAACAGGTCGGGGCAGTTCAACATGAACTGTGTTGGGCCAGGATCCAGGTCACAGGTAGTTAGGCGGACGTGAAGGAGGATGCTTGATGTGACTTCTTCATCAATTTCTTTGAAGTTTGACCAAGGTGTTACGTTGTCTCTGCTAATGGTCTTCGGCGCTATATTAGGCTCAGATGCTGTAAGTTGGATGGCGGACCTTATAGCGGAGACTTTGTCTGTGAAGAAATGGGCAAATTGGTCACAGAGGTCCTTTGAAGACTCGATATTAAGTTTTTGACATGCTGGGTTGCAGAGTTTTTCCACTGTGCGGAACAGTTGGGCTGGTTTGTTAACTGCATTTGCAATCTCTTGTGATAGAAAGGATGATTTTTTTTCCCGTGATTACCTTTTGGCAGCTCTTTAAGTGGAAGATTAAGGCATGTTTGTCTTCTGGGGACTGAGATTTGCGCCACAGCCTCTCAAGTTTTCAGTCTTGTCTTTTCAGCTCTTTTATAGCGTTATCAAACTACTGTGCATGATGGTGTGGAGTAAGATATTTGGTGCGCAGAGGAGCAATGGTCTCAAAGGTGGAGGACACACATTTGTTGTATTTAAACACCAGAGTATCAGGGTCCAAGCTGGAGTCAGTCAATTCATCAAAGCTAAGGTTATCTCGGATATGTTGAGGTGTTAGCCCTTTTAAGCGGCGATATTTTATTTGATTCTTGACCTGGTGTTTGACGGCTGGTATTGAGAGGGAGAAGTGGATAGTGTGATGGTCTGAGCAGGCAAAAAAGCTCAGAGGGCATGTGGTGTGCCGGAAAAAGACGGAGCCAAATATACGAAAAAGAGAAAACCATTGCAATTCAGCCAGCAGCAATAGCTAGCAGTCAAATTGCTCCCTGCCTAAAGGATAGTGCACACCAAGAGTGCTGATTCCTGTTTTTAGAGGTGGGGGGGCTGGTTGTTACCTGGGGGTATTGTGCATTTGGAGCACGGTGATGATCTCTAAAAGTCCACTTTTAAAACGTGAATAGAGCACATACTAATCTTCCACAGCACAAACTGATTTAATTTAAGATTAAGTCATTTTTTACATTTTTAGCTAGCCCTACATACTACATATAGTAACATGTCTGTTATCTAGAACTCCATTAACTAGAATTGTCAAACAACTCATAAAAAAAATCCTAGCCTTGCAGGATGCATGAATCCACTTTTACACCTCTTTATACAGTGATAAACCTCTGTTACATTGAGATAAGGCTGTCCTTTGTCTTAATTGGTTTTTCATTACTGTATTTCAACATTAAGGGCTGGTGCACACAATGAGCTTTTCTGAGCATTTTTAAAAACGCTAGCGCTTTGAAAAGCGCTTGGCTAATGTATTGGAATAGAGTTTTTTTCCCCCAAATGCAAACTTGGGTCCTGCAGCATTTTTGCTGATTTCTGAGGCTATTCAGCCTCAATGCTATGTATAGGAAAGTGGAAAATCGCTCTGAAAAGCGCTAGATCAGAGCAATTTTCCAAACATTTTTGTTACAGAAGCACTACTGTAACAAAATATAAAAAAATGCTACACTAAAATGCTACAAAAGTTGCTAGGCATGCTTATAAAATCGCTAGGCACATGCCTAGAATCCCCTAGAAAAATCACTTCAAAAAGCGCTCAGCGTTTGCGATTACACTAGTGCTTTTTGTGCACTGGACCTAATACAAAGTTTATGGTAAGTATACCTTGTGGGGTATAGTACTGTTGGAGACGTCTTCCATTCTGACATGCTTGTTTTTTTAAGATGTTTGTAAGTAGTACTACCTAATTTGTATTTATTTTGTATTAACACTATGAAGCCTGTCTCAGCTTCCAGGTGTTTTTAAATGATTGCCTGTGGAGATTCATCTCATGGAGTATGCTGAGTGAAGCAGATGCCTTGGTGATCTGATATTTGCTGTTGTTGCTGTGTGTAGGATCAGGGCGCCAGTTTGAATAGATGAGAATGGTTCCTGAAGGTGGTGGGTGCATGTACAGCTGGTGGTGACCCCTTACCACACACTGAGACATTTTTTTCCAGCCTATGGTGGCTGCGCTTGTTTTGGAGCTCAACTGTCTATGCTATAATATTCTATTATTATTTATTTCGAGGAATATCTGGAGTTATCTGATAAGTGAAGCTGGTGCCTTGGTAGATAAAAATGTTAATGTTATCCTCATTTATTAATTATGTATACAGATAATGGCCCATATGCAATTTACTTTTTTACCTTGAGTTTTCTCCTAGGTCATATTTTTACAATTTGTAAATAAAATGCCTTTTAAAACACCAACAAGCAAACAAATACTGAAAATAATTTTCACAGCACTCTTTGACCTACTTTATGGTACTTTTTCCATTATAAAGTGCTACAAAGTTATTTTAAATCAAAGATGAAAAATTATCTCCTAGGATAACACTCAAGAGTAAAAGTGAATTGCATTAGGCCCAATGTGTTCAATTCAATTCACTTTATTGTCATTGTGTAACACAACGAAATTACTTTTCATGACAACCCCACGGTGCATATAGGGAACATAGTGATAGTAACAAGGAAGATAAGAAATTATACAAGTATGCAAGGTATTACAGATGTTTAAACAATTTGTACACAGTGTTAATTATTTCAGAGAGGATTCAGAGTTTATCAAGTTTATGGCGGATGGGAAAAAGCTGTCTTTCAGTCTGTTTGTGTGTGTGCGGATTGATCTAAAATGTTTACCTGATGGAAGGAGCTCAAACAGGGCATTTCCAGGGTGAGTGTTGTCCTTGATAATGTTTTTGGCCATTCTCAAGCTGCGAGTATTATACAAAAGTTCCAGTGATGGTAGTTCAGTGCCAATAATGGCTTCTGCTGTTTTAACAGCTGTTATTTTTTGTTATTTGTTATTTTTTTCTGCCAAATCCTATTTCTGAAAACCACAATACATCATTTTATAAATGGGGTTATATGGAGTTATTCATGGATATACTGTATAGATACATATAAAATGAAAATTATATGAAACATACATCATGATTGACACTGGAGAGTACTTGGGCAATTAAAAATAGGGATACAAGTTGTTATTATTTCAGTGAGTGAACTAATTAAATACACCTTTGGGAAAAATTCTGGAACATCAAAGTGTTGCTTAAAATTGCACAGATAATTCATTAGCCTTTTGGCTAATTAACAAAGACGACACAATAATGAGATTGAACGCTCAGTTGTACCACAAGAAAGTTCTCTTGAGTACCATAGAACAGGATTATTTTTATATCTAATAGCCATATTCTCTTGCTGTGTGTTGCTGGATAAAAATAAAGAAAAAAACAAGGTTGATACTTTTAAATTTCCTAAAAAACAGTCCAGCTATGTAAAGATCAGCATCATTAGTATTATTTAGTATTTGATATAGCGCCATCTTCTGCAGCGCTGTACAGAGTATATTGTCTGTCACTAACTGTCCCTCAAAGGGGCTCACAATCTAATCCCTACCATAGTCATGTGATAGATATGTATATATATATATATATATATATATATATACAGGCACGTGCAGAGGGGGGTGCTGGGGATGCTTGAGCACCCCCCCTTTTGAACTTTTCTGTCACGTGGCCCCTTTTCCCGTCTGCACAAACGGTGCAGGTAACAGTACCCTCAGTGCCTGCACAGTGAGTAAGCAGCCATCCACCGTTCACAGTGACAACTAACACGGGAGTAATAGGTCTGGAACCCCCTTCCCACTTGAGCCAAAAGCATATTGCAGCATTTAGGAGCAGGAACAGAGATTAGCACACAGCACAAACTTTGAATGAGATCTTGGCTCTCCTGTTCTGCTGCTTTATATTGCCGACTTCCGGGTAGAGTATCCTGGCTGTCAGAGCACAGCGTGAGTGCAGAGAGAAGACGGGAGAGATCAGCCAGCAGCCTGGTCTGTTATCAGCGATGATGCCTCATTCAGCTCCCCTGCTGCTGCTTATCTCTGTGAGGATCTCCTTCAGGGCTGCTCTGTACTCTGGCTGAAAGTTCGTCTGCAGACAGCGAGTGAAGCTCTCCCCAACCCCCACCTTGAGAAATGTATGTACTCTAACGTGTAGCGTAGCATTTATTTCCACCTCTTCCTCACTAAAGTGTGTGGCTGTTTACTTCTCTATTTCCCTCCTTAGCTAGCCTGTGTCACGGTCACTATGTGCTTATTTCTGTTCTAGCTTGTATCCCCCCTCCCCCGCCCCTCCTGTGACATTCAGTGCCCCCTTCCCTATGTCACATTCAGTGCCCCACCCTCCTCCCTGTGTCACATTCAGCACCCCTGTGCCCCCCTCCCTGTGTCACATTCAGCACCCCTGTGCCCCCTCCCTGTGTGACATTCAGTGCCCCCTCCCTATGTCACCTTCAGTGCCCCCACCCTCCTTCCTGTGTCACATTCAGCACGCCTGTGCCCCCCTCCCTGTATGACATTCAGTGCCCCCCACCCACCTCCCCATGTCACATTCAGCATCAGCACCCCTGTGCCCCTTCTGCCGACGAAATAGTACGTTCACTGACAAATGCATAGTACTGTGGCACCTATACTGGCTAACCTGTACTGTGGCACCTATACTGGCTAACCTGTACTGCGACACCTATACTGGCTAACCTGTACTGCGGCACCTATACTGGCTAACCTGTACTGTGGCACCTATACTGGCTAACCTGTACTGCGGCACCTATACTGGCTAACCTGTACTGCGGCACCTATACTGGCTAACCTGTACTGTGGCACCTATACTGGCTAACCTGTACTGTGGCACCTATACTGGCTAACCTGTACTGTGGCACCTATACTGGCTAACCTGTACTGTGGCACCTATACTGGCTAACCTGTACTGCAGCACCTATACTGGCTAACCTGTACTGCAGCACCTATACTGGCTAACCTGTACTGTGACACCTATACTGGCTAACCTGTACTGCGGCACCTATACTGCCTAACCTGTACTGCGGCACCTATACTGGCTAACCTGTACTGCGGCACCTATACTGGCTAACAAGTACTGCGGCACCTATACTGGCTAACCTGTACTGTGGCACCTATACTGGCTAACCTGTACTGTGTCACCTATACTGGCTAACCTGTACTGTGGCACCTATACTGGCTAACCTGTACTGTGGCACCTATACTGGCTAACCTGTACTCTGGTACCTATACTGGCTAACCTGTACTGCAGCACCTATACTGGCTAACCTGTATTGAGACACCTATACTGGCTAACCTGTACTGCAGCATTTATATTGGCTAACCTGTACTGCGACACCTATACTGGCTAACCTGTACTGCGACACCTATACTGGCTAACCTGTACTGTGGCACCTATACTGGCTAACCTGTACTGTGGCACCTATACTGGCTAACCTGTACTGTGGCACCTATACTGGCTAACCTATACTGTGGCACCTATACTGGCTAACCTGTACTGTGACACCTATACTGGCTAACCTGTACTGTGACACCTATACTGGCTAACCTGTACTGCGGCACCTATACTGGCTAACCTGTACTGCGGCACCTATACTGGCTAACCTGTACTGTGACACCTATACTGGCTAACCTGTACTGTGGCACCTATACTGGCTAACCTGTACTGCAGCACCTATACTGGCTAACCTGTACTGTGACACCTATACTGGCTAACCTGTATTGAGACACCTATACTGGCTAACCTGTACTGCAACACCTATACTGGCTAACCCAGGCATGGGCAAACTTGGCCCTCTAGCTATTAAGGAACTACAAGTCCCACAATGCATTGCAGGAGTCTTACAGCCACAGTCATGACTCATAAAGGCAAATGCATTGTGGCACTTGTAGTTCCTTAAAGAGAATCTGTATTGTTAAAATCGCACAAAAGTAAACATACCAGTGCGTTAGGGGACATCTCCTATTACCCTCTGTCACAATTTCGCAGCTCCTCGTCGCATTAAAAGTGGTTAAAAACAGTTTTAAAAAGTTTGTTTATAAACAAACAAAATGGCCACCAAAACAGGAAGTAGATTGGTGTACAGTATGTCCACACATAGAAAATACATCCATACACAAGCAGGCTGTATACAGCCATCCTTTTGAATCTCAAGAGATCATTTGTGTGTTTCTTTCCCCCTGCAGCTATCTTCCACTAAAGTGTCAGGCTGTTTCTTCCTGCAGAGTGCAGACAGCTCTGCCTGTATGTAATTCCTCAGTATGTGAAAGCCCAGCCAGCTCAGAGGAGGATTTATCCAGCTTGTAAAAGATAATAGAGCAGAGAGAAGCTGCACTAATCTAAATAACACACAGGCAGTGTGCAGAGAGGGGCCTGGAGGGGGGAGATGCATCACAGAACCACAACAATGAAGAACTTGGCAGCCTTCCAGACACAGGCCTGACAAGTCTGACAAGAGAGAGACAAGTTGATTTATTACAGAGATGGTGATAGTAGAACGTGCTGCAGTAAGCCAGAACACATTAGAATAGCTTTTGGAACTTGTAGGATGATAAAAAACAGGATGCAATTTTTGTTACAGAGTCTCTTTAACAGCTGGAGGGCCAAGTTTGCCCATGCCTGGCCTAACTTGTACTGCAGCACCTATACTGGCTAACCTGTACTGCAGCACCTATACTGGCTAACCTGTACTGCAGCACCTATACTGGCTAACCTGTACTGCAGCACCTATACTGGCTAACCTGTACTGCAGCACCTATACTGGCTAACCTGTACTGCGGCACCTATACTGGCTTACCTATACTGGGGCACCTATAGCTGGCTAAACTATACTGGGGGCACCTATACGTGGCTACCTATATTGGGGAACCTCATACTCACCATCGGTGTACTGATCTATTGTTGTGAATCTAATCGAAATCATAATTTCTGACAGAAATCGGGCAATTCAATCTTTATCTAAAATCGTTCAGGCCTTCTGGCTGGCTTGTTTAAAATGGCAGCTCCATGGTGGCACTGTTCTGTGACTTGATTGCACAGATCAGATGGACGGGCACAGCAGCCAGTGGATGGGCCCGGTGAGGGGTGGAAGAAAAAGCAGTGTCTTCGGGCTCTACCACAAACTTTATATACCAGGGAGTCAACCAGTAGCACCCTGATCCATCAAGGGTGAGAAAGCCAACACACAGAAAAAAAGAAGTAACTGGGTCTCAACCTGGATTTTTGCAATTATAGCTTTGGCTTTATTAGCACCATAGTAGCAAACAGCACGACGTTTCGGCCCAACGGCCTTTATCAAGTGTCACCAAACACAGAAATCATTCACCTATATAAACATTAAAACACACCCATCAAGGGCGGGCACACACTTAGTAAGTTCAAAGAGACATTAGCAATTAAAGAGATGTTAGCAATTAAAGAGACAGTTCACAGAAAGCATCTGAGGCTAAAATCCTCATTAAGTCCATTTGGTGTAAGCGTACTTAACCACCCTGGCGTTCTGATTAAATCGCCAGGGTGGCTGCGGGAGGGTTTTTTTTAAATAAAAAAAAAACTATTTCATGCAGCCAACTGAAAGTTGGCTGCATGAAAGCCCACTAGAGGGCGCTCCGGAGGCGATCTTCCGATCGCCTCCGGCGCCCAGAATAAACAAGGAAGGCCGCAATGAGCGGCCTTCCTTGTTTTGCTTATATCGTCGCCATAGCGACGAGCGGAGTGACGTCATCGACGTCAGCCGACGTCGTGACGTCAGCCGCCTCCGATCCAGCCCTTAGCGCTGGCCGGAACTTTTTGTTCCGGCTGCGCAGGGCTCAGGCGGCTAGGGGGGCCCTCTTTCGCCGCTACTCGCGGCGAATCGCCGCAGAGCGGCGGCGATCAGGCAGCACACGCGGCTGGCAAAGTGCCGGCTGCGTGTGCTGCTTTTTATTTCATCAAAATCGGCCCAGCAGGGCCTGAGCGGCAGCCGCTGGCGGTGTTGGACGAGCTGAGCTCGTCCAGACCGCTCAGCTGGTTAACTTATCCATCCACCTGCTTTCCCGTCATTACTACGAGTGTGGACATAATGTCAGTGATTTACGCTGGTGTGTCCTGGAAAAAGTCTACACGAAAGAAGGTGAAAATGGTGAGACTACGCTACTCAGACGGGAAAGCAGGTGGATGGATAAGTTAAGTTATAATTGCAAAAATCCAGGTTGAGACCCAGTTACTTCTTTTTTTCTTCTTTTTTTCCGGTGAGGGGTGGACCCAGGCCTGAGGATGTTCGAGGGGCCCCAAAATTTTTGATGGCAGCCCTGTGTAGGGCAAGGCCAGGGGGGAACACATAGACGGAGCAGCTGCAGCACCTACAAACATCAAACACTTGGGGCTTGATTCACAAAGCAGTGCTAACCTACTTAGCACGTCTAAAGTCTTTAGACGCGCTAACCAGGGTGCTAAGTAGGTTAGCACTGGATTTCTCAATCAGATCGCGTGCTAACTTTGCGCTCGCAAAGTTTTACGCGCGCAAAGTTTTACGCGCGCTAAGTCCCATAGGCTTTAATGGGCACTTCGCGCGGAGCGCCCTGCGCTCTGTGCAGTGCGCGCGTAAAGTTTTATGCGCATAAAGTTTTGCGCGCGTAAAGTTTTATGCGCGAAAAGCTTGTTTAGACGTGCTAAGGGGGTTTTCACAGGCGTGCTAACAGTTAGCACCGCTTTGTGAATCAAGCCCTTGGTGTGTTCAGCGTGCTTCCTCCTAATATCACCACGGCGCGTCTCCGTGGTAACCACGCACTGCTAATCTTACCAGACGCGGCTGCCAGAGGAAGAAACTTGCCCAGCCCCCCGGCGATGATGTCAGAGTGCGCGGCTCGCATGTGCTTGACAGGCTCACGTAGAGATTCACCAAGCAGTGTGTGCCTCTGTCCTCAGCTTGGTCACACTCACTGGAGGAAGAAAGAGTGCTCCTGCCCGGGGCTGTGCTGTCACGGTGGTGACTGATTGGTAAATGAGTCTGTCTAAATAAACCGAACTAAAGCCAGGCCTCGGAGTAGGACTGTCTGGAAGCTAAAGGGGGGCCCTGACTTAACTTCAATACTTGATGCTTTGACGTGGGTGGGACTGGGAGCAGGAGGGAGACCCTGACTTTTACTTAATCTTGATGCTGGCTTGGCTGTTAATGTGCTTTTTTCAGGGGTAGGGGGAGGGAAGGTGGGGTGTCTATGGTGTGGGTGGGACAGGGAGCAGGGGGGGCCCTGACTAACTCGATACTGTCCTGGTTGATAGCGTGATTTTTTTTGGGGGGGGGCGGGGCAGGTGATAGGGTGTGGGTGGGACTGGGAGTAGGAGGGGCGCTCTGACTTTAACTTGATGCTGGCCTGGTTGGTAGTTTTGGGAGGAGGGATGGAGGATCGATATGTCATGGGTGGACTGGGAGCAGGAGGGGGCCCTGGCTTTAAGTAAGTAAACCTGAGACAGGGGGATATAAAAAATTTATACATACCTGGGACTTCTTCAAGCCCCCTCCGGCCTTATCGCTCCCTCGCCGCTGTCCTCCGCTGTGCCCGGCCGTGTGCTCCTTTGGCTGGGAGTGTTTTGCTCTTGCGCAGTAGAGTTCTTGCACAGTGTTCTGCTCTCGCGCAGTAGTAGGTGCGTCGACTGGACAAACTACTGGGGGGGGGGGGCTGGAGGAAGCCCCAGACATGTATAGATTTTGTATATTGTATATCATCCCCATCTCAGGTACACTTTAACTTGATGCTGACCTGGTTGGTAGTATGTTTTTTTTTTCGTGGGGGGGGGGGGGGGGGGGGTGAGGCCCCTTTTTGAAATTTGAGCACCCCCCACTTAAGGACCCTCTGCACGGCCCTGTATATATATATATATATATATATATATGTGTGTGTGTGTGTGTATCATGTAGTTTATGTATCATAGTCTAGGGACAATTTAGGGGGAAGCCAATTAACTTATTTGTATGTTTTTGAGGGGGTTGGAGGAAACCGGAGTTCCCAGAGGAAACCCACACAGACATGGGTAGAAAATACAAACTGAGCCCTGGCTGAGATAGAAACCAGTGACCCAGCACTGCAAGGCGAGAGTGCTGAGCACTACACCACCATGCTGCGCAAGCATGTGGCTCTGTAATTGGATGTACACATTTCTGACTTATATTACTGATTGAATAAACAAATCCAGAAAGTGGGCTGTAGATTGAAGGGGAAATTAGATACTGCTACTGCAGACATGAACCTGAGTGGATTCAATTCTTTATGAACCTTAAAGAGGCCATACATTACTGGAGTCTATGGAACTTCAAGTTATAAAAAAAATATTTGTCTTTGGTTCATTAATTCACTAATTTGTCATAACTAAATCAATCAGTGCTAGGAGTTTGGAGTGAATAATCATTATTGGGTCCTTTGGAGTCCTAGTATTGTTTGTCATCCAAAAGAAGCAAAATACCAGCTCTATATTCTGGATAGCCGATAGCCATTAACCACAACTGATCTCTCCTTTTCAGGTGGTTAAGGCTAATTTCGCACATGGATCCATAAGCAATACACCTTCTTGGTGCAATTAATTTTTTCACCTAAGTTATTTCCCAGGAGATAATTTTAATCTTCTCTTTAAACTAAATTTTCAGCAATTTACAATTGAAAAAGTACCCAAACGTTGTTGAAAAAGTACTATGAAATTTATTTTTAATATTTTTTGCTTGCTGGTGGCTAAAAAGGCATTTTATGATAAGCATTGAAAATATCACCTAGGAGAAAACTAAGGAGATAAAGGGAACTGCATATGGGCCTTTTTCTCTGGAGTTTTCTCCTAGGTGATATTTTCACACCTTGTCCATCTGTATACAGATGATAGTTCTGTTGTCACGGCTCTGCTGGATAAACTTTGGCTAGTAAGAATGTCAAGGCTCTTAAAAGTGACACAAGCTTTTGTCCACAAATGAAACTTTTCCTTTTAATAGGACGTTGACATTTTATACAAGCAGACCCCTGATGTAAAAATACAAACAAATTATCTCACAAGAAAGGCTTCTATAAATGCCATTGCTGCAGTGTATACAACTCCCTCTTGGTCTTACCAAAATGCAAAAAATTATACTGCGCTCCAATAGGATAAGTCACTGTCAGGGGATCGCAGCAATGAAAAAGGTCCGTTCCTTATTGCCACCAAATTACTGCGCTTTCTTCTAACCCTGTAAAATATTTAAAATATGCACATAGTGCCCAGTAATGCCTGTAACAAGCTACAATCAGCACCCCATGCTGCACTCAAGGGGGTAGTGCCAACACCAGATGAGGTAAAGGAACTTAGCTCCCCCTTTGTGGGTACACTCACCAGAAGTGTGTCTTGTATGATTGCATATCACAAAATAATCGGTCAGCCAAAGGACAGCTTCCGTGTGTAAAAGCAGAATCCAAGTTTAATAAGCCAATATGCGCAGGATCACAGGTATGTTTATACACGCTCCAGCCATGGACAAAATAGAGCAGCACGTTACCACACTGTCTTCCCTGCTTCCTTGTGTGACGTCAGCGTGTCTTTGACTTTGTGCCTGGTTTGTGCTCCCTCTTGGTCGAATACCCATTTTCTATCTACCCAGTAGCAAAAAGTATCTTACCAATGGTTAACTTGTAACTCTTGAAATACCACCCACATGTCTCCACTGCAATGCTATCATACAGGGTAGTGCACGAAAGGTCGAGTATACAGATAGTCACTGGCCAGTCCCTGTATGGCTCTTACTCTATCCCTGCTGTGTGTGACGTCTCTGGCTTAACTGAAGCCTATGTCGCCTACATTTGCTGCTGTATGGTGAATGCTCTTATACGGCAGCAAATGCAGGCGACACAGGCGTCAGTTATGCTGGAGATCCCACACACAACAAGAATAGAGTAATAGGCACATGGGGAAGGGCTGGTCTTTCATGTACCACCCTGTATTTGACTGCTTAATTACTATTACACCTTTTTTATCTCCATTGTTTCTATTGATTTAGTGGTTTGACCACATTTTACTTTTTTTTCTCTCCCATTGTCATCTTAACCACTTAAGGACCTCAGACAGCTAGCCTGGACTGCAGGCACTGTAGTTATCCTACTAAGTCTCATTAAATAGGGCAAAGTTTCCACAAGTGATCCAGTCCCGGTCTGTTTGTGCATTGATCATTGTTGTATATTGGGAAAGGAAAGGGCTGATGCAGCAGAACACTGCTACTTCTAGATAAGACCAGCAAATATGAAGCTTATAATATAGGTCAGTATGTATGCATTTTGTGTCATATTTAAATGACATGTAGTTTGCTTTGATTAGTGGGTATTCTATGGGTCGGATACCCAGATATGTATAGGTATAGGGCACTGTTGCTTGCACTTTCATGCTAATGTGTGGAATCCCTAAAGAAAGAACCCAGTGAGGTTTTGAAAAGCTTGATATGCTTGATTAAACAGTGCTTAAATTTGTAACCTGAATACACCGTACAATCAGCTACTTTATATAAAAATGTAAATAATTTTGCAGAGATCTTTTTTCATTCGGACGTAAAAGAGCATTTCTGTTGAAAAGTGTAAACCATTTTATAATAATTTCTCTGTGATTCCATGCTCTCTGACAATAAGGCATGAAAAGGGGGTCAGTACTGTTTGTCATAAGCACTGGATACTTCAGCTTTAGTGGCATGGGCACTAAGCATATGCAACCTTCAAGGCTGAACCTTTGGTTTTCGATTTTATTTTTATTCCCAGATGGTTCTGGCTGGACATTTTTTTTAAATAAAATAAATATTAGCAGCTGCAATCTGACTGTTAAACAGAAAGTCGACTCATATGAATAGAAGGCACAAGATGAAGGTTATTTAGAAACGGAAAAGTCACTTAAAATAAATTAGTTCATCTATCTTTTATTTCTCTTGAAGGTAAAATGTCTTTTGGGGTTAGCATTTGACAACTGCTATAAAACATAACCTTGAGTGAGACAACGTATTAGCACACACCAGTCTCGTGTGTTATGAATGTGGGTACATGAATGTAGAAATTCCTTGAAAGTAGACAAAAGAAAGAACATTAGAAAAAAAATACACAATACCAAATATGTATACATAAAATATATTTAGTTCATATCTGATGCATAAATTAAAGAAGAGCTACAGAATGAATTCTTAAGCATCATTTACATAATATCATGAAGCCAACAAACAGAATTTTGAATTCTGCTACATGAGTTTTTATATTGAAAAGGTGTGCAATTTTATCTTGCCACTGAGAGGACTAGGTCACCAAAGACTTTCCTGAGAAAAACCTATGCCAATATTGACAGTGGAATCCCCAATCTGGAGCACTGCAGTGGGCGTTCACTAGATCCCTGTACTGATCTATATGGTTCGGCCTATCTGGACGAGCTTTCTCGTCCAGATAGGCACTGCTGCTGTCGCCGGCTCGTGCGCGCGATCGGGCACGCCCCCACGCATGCTCCCGCGCATGCTCCCGCTGCCCGCCGCTAGCCCCCCGATCAGTGAATGGGAATATAATTCCCATTCACCGATCTAACTTCCCCGCAGAAATACCGACGCTTTCTCTCCAGAGAGCGCGGTATTTCTGCCTCCAGGAAACGTCTCCCTAGCATTTTAGTTCCTGGATGCGAGATCGTTCTCATCCAGGACTTTTTTTCACTGTGGCCATCTTGTGGCCAAATAGTAAACTGCACCCTCATACATTTTTAATAAAAAAAAAATATTATTTTACATTTAAAATTAGCAGTTTCCCTCCCACACCAAAAATTACCCACATACAATTTTTTTATTAAAAAAAAAAAAATACAATTAAAAAAAACAACAAAAAAACAACATAAATAGTTACCCAAAGGGTCTGAACGTTTTAAATATGCATGTCAAGAGAATATGTTATTATATTATTTAAAATTATAAGTTTATAAATAGTGATGGACGCAAATTGAAAAAAATGCACCTTTATTTCTAAATGAAATATCGGCACCATAAATTGTGATAGGGACATCGTTTAAACGGTGTAATAACCGGGACAGATGGGCAAATAAAATACATGCGTTTTAATTACGGTAGCGTATATTAATTTCAAACTATAATGGCCAAAAACTGAGAAATAATGAATTTTTTCCGTTTTTTTTCTTATTCTTCCTGTTAAAATGCATTTACAGTAAAGTGGCTCTTAGCAAAATGTACCCCCCAAAGAAAGCCTAATTGGTGGCGGAAAAAACAAGATATAGATCAATTCATTGTGATAAGTAGCAATAAAGTTATAGGCGAATGAATGGGAGGTGAACGTTGCTCGGATGCATGAGATTTTCGGCACTGCGGTGCTGAACCGGTTAAAGCTGTACAGTCATTCAGCTTTCCATTTTTTATGCAAATGACAGTAAATATTAATTACCATTTCATAAAGATGTCTGCATAGCACATTTGTACCATTTACAATACATATATTGAAAGTACCTTGCTTGCTGCATCCTGTTGCTACTTTTTTCCAGAAAAGTGGGGTTGCTTCCCACGCACAGAACTGATCGCCTTAGCTCAGTCCCCTTAACTGAAAGAGATTATTTCATGCAGTCTCATAATCTTCCTGCCTTTGCTCCTGTGTTTTTTCTCCTTTGTTTCCCACACCCGTCTAAGTATTTCTGGTCAATGAGATATTATAAAAACCATATGAAGTCAGTGTCAGTTAGCAGTCATCTCATTGAGGAAAGAACAAAGGTCATTGTGCATCAATTGGAAAAAGGGGAAATGGAATTAATTATAGGATAATTAACGTAAGCAATGTAATGTAAGCTCTTCTCTGATTTCTTTGGGGGAAGTTCGCGAGCAGCAACAGAGGCCTAGAGGACAGTGTGTGAAGCCTCTTCAGGATCCAGAGGCGTCCCTTTTCTTAGGTGAGTATCGCTTTTTGATCAGAGGTTCACCTCTGGTGCACTTTAAGCAACCTCTCTATACACAAATAATTACAACCTCCACTACATGAATAAAATTGACAAATATTTTCAAACCACCATATACACTCCATGAAAAGACACAATTGACTAACAATCACAGATATAAGGGAACCACTTAAGCTATGCAATACAAATTATTATTTAGTAAATCCTGCTTTTGCAGTCATAAAGAATTGCTCTTATTTCAGATGTCCCCTATGTCATAAGGTAAATATTTATTCCAGGGTTTCCTTGAATTCAAGCAATTTTTGGTGTGCCGATACATCTTATCCTTAAAGGAGGACTGTAGTGAGAGGTATATGGAGGCTGCCATATTTATTTCCTTTTAATCAATACCTGTTGCTTGGCAGCTCTACTGGTCTATCTGATTGCAGTAGTGTTTAAATCACATCAGAAACAAGCATGCAGTTAATCTTGTCAGATCTGACAAAAATGTAAAAAAATACCTGATCTGCTGCATGCTTGTTCAGGGGCTATGGCTAAAAGTATTAGAGGCAGAGGATCAGCAGGACAGACAGGAAACTGGTATTTCTTAAGAGTAAATTAATATGGCAGCCTCCATATACTTCTCACTACAGTTGCCCTTTAAAGCAGATGGCTAATTTCAAGTTTAAAACAATATCCCGTTGCTTTAATGTCAGCAATATTAGAGATATTGGGGATTTTTCTTTTCAAAACAGAATTGGAGCTATTCTTGGAGCTATTTATCTGAAGGGAATTGTGGATGTGTGGTATTGGCTGGAAGGAGTATTTAGCAATGAGTTGAGGCCTAGTGGATAATCCAAAAGTAAAGAACTTCAGCATACTATGAGTAGAAATACATCTTAAAGGGGAACTGAAGAGAGAGGTACATGGAGGCTGCCATGTTTATTTCCTTTTAAGCAATACCAGTTGCCTGGCAGCCCTGCTGACCCTCTGCCTTTAATACTATTAGCCATAGCCCTTGAACAAGCATGGAGCAGATCAGGTGTTTCAGACATTATTGTCAGATCTGATTAGCTGCATGCTTGTTTCTGGTGTTATTCAGACACTACTGCAGCCAAATAGATCAGTAGGACTGACAGGTAGCTGGTATTGATTAAAAAGAAATAAATATGGCAGCCTCCGTATACCTCTTACTTCAGTTCCCCTTTAAATTACTGCAATCATTAAAGATACCTGTCCTGGTCGCACAAGTTGTCCTGTGTCTACATGTGCATTTGCTCAAGCCTTTATGCCCTTGGTTGGGGTCACACGTGTTACACACAAGCATGCATTTCCAGCTACGTCAGTCTGTATTACCACCTGTAAAAGTGCAAGCCATAATAGGTTCAAGAGCTTGTGGGTACTTCCTGGGCTGTGTTGTCCAGCGCTGTGCAATATGTTGGCGCTTTATAAATACAATAAATAATAATAATGTTGGCCCATTAAACCAACTTTCCCTCAGACCATCCACCTTGCTGATTGTTTCAACATTAAAACAAACAAACCATAATTTAGAAAATATTACCCATTCTTACTGCACATAATGCAGATCATAATCTTTCACATAATTAACTTACCACTCTTATCCTGGACATGTCTTCACTTCAGGCTCGTAATCCTGTCATTAACTGGCACAGTCAAGAAATAAGCTTCCCATATCAATATTGTTGACTGTTTTGACTTGCCAAGCACACTTGTGTTCTCAGTCTGAACCCTGAGATCAAGAACCTCATCCAAGAGCAAGAATGAAAGGGGAACTGAAGAGAGAGGTATATGGAGGCTGCCATGTTTATTTCCTTTTAAGCAATACCAGTTGCCTGGCTGTCCTGCTGATCCTCTGCCTCTAATACTATTAGCCATAGCCCCTGAACAAGCATGCAGCAGATCAGGGGTTTCAGACTTTAAAGTCAGATCTGACAAGACTAGCTGCATGCTTGTTTCTGGTGTTATTCAGATACTACTGCAGAGAAATAGACCAGCAGGGCTGCCAGGCAACTGGTATTGATTAAAAGGAAATAAATATGGCAGCCTCCGTATACCTCTTACTTCAGTTCCCCTTTAAACACCTTGGCCCATATGCAATTCACTTTTTCACCTGAGTTTTCTCCTAGCTGATATTTTCACAACTTGTAAATAAAGTGCCCTTTAAACCATCAACAAACAAACCAATACTCAAAATAATTTGGATAGTACCTTTTCACCTACTTTTTAGTACTTTTTCCATTGTAAAGTGCTAAAAAGTTATTTTAAATTGAAGATGAAAACTAATCTCCTAGGAGAAAACTCAGGAGAAACAGTGAATTGCACATGGGCCCTTATCCCAACTGGAGACCTATCTGCACTAGTTCATGCATGTGTATCCTCCCGTGCCAAGTACTTAGAGGTAAGGCCCGGTTCACATTAGCGGTGGCCGTCCGGAATCGCCGTGCCGGACCCGGACCGCTTGCAGAACGGACGGAACGGACGCACGGCATAGCAATGAAAGCCTATGCGTCTGTTCACATGCGTCCGTTCTGCCGGACCGGAGCCGGACCGGATCCGGACCGGATCCGGACTCCGGCGTCCGTTCCAACATGCGCTATTTTTTGGTCCGGCTCCTCTGGCAGCCGTATCCGGGGCGGAGCCGGACTGCACCATCCGGCCAATACAAAGCTATGAGAACCGGAGAGCGCACAACACACTGGCTAAAAATCCGGATGTTCTACCCCACTTCCTATGCGTATTGTAGCGGCGATTTTGGATGGGGACACATGGGCAAGCATTTTGGAGTGGAGCAGCAGTGACTTTACACGAGCTGGAGATGTTGGCAGCATGTCGGAGGTGGAGGTGAGTGCTAAACAGCGGAGGGCCTGATTCCACAGGTCCACCTTCTGCTGACCTCCCAGACCCCAACATTTTTATTTGGTTTGTACTAACTTTTGCCAAACGGATCCGGATCGCATCCTGATGAACACCTGATGCAACCTGACCGGATCCGGATCGGATCCGGATCAGAACCGTACGGTTCCGATCCGGATCCGGTCCGGATCCGGTCAGGTCATCCGGTCCGTTTGGCAGAGAACCGCAAGTGTGAACCGGGCCTAATCCCTTCTGTATGGGTAGTCAGAATTAGCCTTTCCTAAGTACCGGTAGGTAGCCAGAAGGACCCTATAACTTCTTCCCTGGTGTGATCTAGTGGTCTCCCTGTAGCCCTATAGCTTCCCTGGTAGCCTAGTGGTATGTGGTCCCCCACACCCTACAGATTTTAGACAGGTCAAGGCAAGTGGTGGTAGGCTGGTAGGATGTAGTGGTGGTAGGCTGGTAGGATGTAGTGGCAGGATACCATTTGGCACTCTCTAACTCGAGTGACAGTGACTGAGCATGCAGAGAGAGATGCTGCTGCAGGTCGGTTTTCTTTTCCCAGCTCTGCTGGGCCAGGAGAGAGTGGGCTACTAGGAACAGCCTCTGTGTCTTTAATGCAAAATAAATATTTTAACCCTTTATTAAAAAAAATAGAATGTAATACATTATTATGAAATAAAAATATAATTGATAAAAAGACTAATAGGTGAATAATAAATGCATACAGAAATAACACACAATTAAAATCAGTGATATTATTATCTCAGCTTTTGTTAATTAAATTATAGTGCTGTATTTTTAAAATAGTCTTTATTGTGTCCAAATATAAATTTTGTTTTTGTTTTTTTGGCACATTTTCTTTCAACTTATTTTGGGGGCTGATAGGAAGATTTTGTATGTTGAGTAAACTGTCACAAAACTAAAACCAAAATACCCCCCCCCCCCCCCCCCCCGTACTAAGAGGTTGTTGGGTTGTTGTGTATAGTCAATTTTAGATAAAAGTCAGCTATCTCAGGGCCCGTTTCCACTATTGCGGTGCGGAATCGCCTGGATTCCACCGCTGATGAAATCGCATGCGGATGCGATTCCCCATGCGGTTTTTGCCGCAAATTCGCATAGGTGAGGGTATATGCGATTTTAACCATGTCACTGCCTGGGTGAATTTACATTGGTACCTATGCGAATTCGCGGCAAAAAACGCATGGGGAAAACGCATGCGATTTCCCTATTAAATACATTGTGTGCGATTCGCCTGCATTCCACACGCAGGCGAATTCTGAGGGCTCTGCCGTGCAGAAAAATCCTGCACAGAAAAACGCACAGCAAAACTGACAAGTGGAAACAGGCCCATCCATTTGTATTGGCTGTGCGAATCTGCATGCAGGAAACGCATGCAGATTCGCGATAGTGGAAACGGGCCCTTAATATCTGTCTTCAGTCTTAAAGGGACTCCCTCATATCTTCAGCTGCACTGTCCTAGCCTCCCTGGTCTTCCCGGGCTAAGTATCCCTCCTTCATTTTTTGCACTTCTTTTCTCCCTGTGCACTCCAGGTATAGGCTGCTCCTAGGTTATTGTGTACATAGCAGTCTCTTGCTCATTTTGCACTAATATATGTTGTATCATTGTCATATTGCACATTCCTATATATATTTATTAATGTGTATGTGTTCACATTTATATTTTGCACTTTACTGAACCCGGGTTCAACCTTGAGTGTGCTCTATTTAGATGCACACTGGGGTGTTTATTTGGGCATATATTGCCATTCTTTGTGATTTATATGGTGGTTTTACAAACCTTTTTTCTATCACCTATATGGACATGATTGATTGCAGCTGTTACCATATGCGACCACACGGTCGGTTTTAATTGTTTTTATGAATGTTTTTGACACTCCAATATGTCATAGGTATTTTGTAGTTGTCATATATATATACACATATATTTTTTGAATAAACGATGTTATATTATATTTAAGTGGTGCTAGTCATATGGGCTTAATAGCTGAAGCCAGATTGGTTGATAAAAAGCAACTGCTTTTTCATTTTTCTTTGCACCTTTCCAAACAAGTCCCTTTTCTGTCCAAAACTCCATATGACATACAGTATACTTGCACTGAACCTGGAGAGTTCTTTTAAAAATTGATATAAAATTAGAGATCCCTTTTAAAGTTTTGTTTAATCAATCACTTCTACCCAGAAAAGGATGATTTGCATATTCAGCAGTGATGCATCCTGGGAGACATCAAATGCTCACTCCAACCTGAATTATTGCAAATAACTTCTGCTTTTTGTTGAAGAAAAACGTTTGTTTTGTTCTATCCAGAAAGTGTTTGTATAAACTAAAACAAGAATAAAAATGTTTGATGCCATTCCAATAATTACCACAAGATGGCAGTATAGTAACACAAATGTAGTTACGCTATGACAGTCACAACCTTGTGCTTATTCTACGCAACAAGCTTGAACTGATCTGGTTACTGTGCACGATAACGATGCATTTATAAGTATAATATGCAAAAGTATAACAATGAATTGAATGATAGTAATTCAGATTCACCTTTGACAGTCTTAGATGGATTGTCTAAATTTCTTAAAAAGTGTACTTCTTACCTGAATATGAAAAGACACCTATGTGGTATACACCCTTGATGGCAGCCTAGTGATTAACGTAATCTATTTTTTTAGCAGAATACATAGCATGTACTCGTATGAATTATGTTAGATGTTCTGTGCTAGTATTGTAATGTGAATACTGATGAACTCTACCGTGCACCACGCAGTCTTGACAATACCTGCTGCCCTGCAAGCACTGCTTGCCTTGATTAAAAGTTTACCTCTTTTGCTGATGACATTTGTGCAAGGTATATTGCTCTAAATGACATTACTGGGAGTTAAAAATGCTCAATGAGGTGCTACTAAAGCCAAGTACACACCAAAATAAAAGTCTTTGGAAAAGGAAAGCTCACAGACATGGGCGTAGCAATCACCCCTGCCATCGCAGGGGGGCCCAGAGGCTTTGGGGGCCCATCCACCTCCCTCTCCCCAACTACAAGTGCAGCCAATTAGCAAAGAAACCTCCCCATTCACTCAAGAAAACCGTCTGCAGGAGCGTGTGTAATTTTTTCCTGCTTCCAGAGGCTATTTCACAGCAGAACACTCTCTGCTGCCATTTGCCAGCTCCCAATCCCGTGGGGTTCGGGGACAAAGGGGACCCAGTGCTATCATTTTTGCAGGGGGGCCCTATTAAGTCTAGTTACGGCCCACCCTACTGATCACAGACCAATTTTACCACCTTCCATGTAGTATGAGAGCATAGCTACACAGTCTATTCTGTTAAGCTGAGTACGCACATCAGATACAATTCTTTGGGTTCTTTTCCATTAGCAGGGCGCATCCACTAGGTGGCAATAAAACTCCACCAGAGTTACATCTTTCCCTACTATCCATGGCGGCCTGGAGGGGGAATAGTAATTAACGCCACCTAGTGGTTGCGCCCAGCTAACGGAATAGTACCATTCTTTGCAAACTGAGGAATTTATCTGTCACAAAGGTCTGTCAGGAAGGTTTGAAAGACTGATCTTTCTAAAGATGTTGTACACATACCAAAGTATCAGTCCCTGCAAAATGCATTCATAATCTATATCTGGAGACCTTATACATACCTTGTTTAATGGACATTCTTCTGCAGATCAGATCCACCAGGATAAAGAGTTAAAATATAAAGGGCTGCAGGGACAACCTTTTCTGTGCTGACTCTCTATTCCCGCCCGACAGGATATCAGCACCAATAGAGGGATTAGAAGGGTTGGGTGACTCTCCCTATTGGTTGGCTCCTTTGTCTGTAACATTTTATCGAATCTTGATTGTTGGTTAACAACAGCTCAGAGATGAAGACAAATACCTCACATTTCACTTGGTTTAACCAAATGCTCTAAACTTTGTGAATTGATATTTCTTGACATTTGAGGTGTTTACCACACAAGTCTCATTGGTTGGTAATTTAAGTTTGCAATGCAGTAACAGCCTTAGTGAATTCACATTTGACAAAATGTTCAGTAAAATCAGCTGTTTTCTGCATTACCAAATGCGGTAATGCTTAATGCATCGTGGCCACTACCTACATATGAAAGTGAGCCATATGCAATTCGATAAATAGGAGACACCGAGAGCCCAATATAGTGTAGTATGTATTGGAAACCGTGGATAAATGTAAGTGTGAGATGAATATACTCACAAGCGTGGGTTACCTCTTAGGCAACGCTAACTATAATCAGAGAAAAAGCATGTGTGCATCAACCAAGTGAACCTGACAAATCTGGCTTTGCAAATTAGGCCTATTGGCTAATCACGAGACATTGCTCATGCAAATAAGCATTTGCTTTCGCATGCCTAAATATGCAGGGTCAAAACCAACAACCGCAAAACAATCGCCCTGCGGGAATTAGTTCATGCTATACAGCACTATCCAGGGGCGCCACGAGGAGGCTTCCCATTGCCCCCATACAACCGGGGGGCCGCGGGGGAGGTGTGTGCGGGCGGCTCTTCCCGGCGCTGGCCACGATTTTTGGTTTTGACCCTGCATATTTAGGCATGCGAAAGCAAATGCTTATTTGCATGAGCAATGTCTCGTGATTAGCCAATAGGCCAAATTTGCAAAGCCAGATTTGTCAGGTTCACTTGGTTGATGCACACATGCTTTTTCTCTGATTATAGTTACCTCTTAGGCAACCACTGCAGATGCAGGTGAGGAGATTAGACCTGTCCAATATTTACAAATAAGGTATGCACACCTAATAGATTAATACTAAAGACTTACAATAGAGGGTGCTGAGTCAGTAAACAGGCCTATATTAGGCCATACACTGCCACTATATATACAAATAACTCGCACACCAGCGTAAAGATATATGCAAAGATAATTTATAGATGATAAATCAGCCCATACAAAAGTATGGCATAAAAAGTTCACAGCAATTGTAACATAGGCAAACACCACAGCAAGTGAAATTAGCAGCAGATGCACATTAGGGAAATCAGTTCAAAATATCAGCATTCATGTTTGATACAGCAAGGAAATACATAAGAAGGTAGCTAGTGCAAACAATCAAAACGATATCCCCATAGTGCTTGATATATACCCTGACAGCGCGCCGTTTCGGAAATAGTCCTTCGTCAGAGAGTATATAGAACCTTCCGGCTGCTGTATAAATTTCCAGAAAGTGAAGCCTTAAATACCTTATCACTAATACGCCACCCGCTCTGGACATCTGAGCCGGCCCATTTGACGCATCCGAGACTACGCGGCAGCCGCCGCGAGTCCCTGTGCGTCACTTCCGGTAACACGTAGATCCGCTTCCTGTGCAGCCAGCCACCCGGAGACAGACTAGCCATCCCCAGTATGGCCGCCGCACATGCGCGAGCGGAGCAACGGTGCCGGGATCTCACCTCAACACTATACACATACATAAACAAGCTACAAATTACAGCCAAATACACAGTAGAACATCCAGATAGCGGGGGCTTCAAAATTTGATCAGGGAGAGATGTCCAGAGTCCAGATACGGCGAAAACACATATAAAGGCATAATCTAAAAAAAGAGTAAAAACATCAATTAATTACAAAAAACGGAAGTCAGTATAAATCTTAAAGAGGAAGGTCAAAATTAGTGTGCTAGTAATTTAGAGAGTCAAAAATGAGCCAAAGTCACTAGAATTGATCTGACCTCGTGGCCCCCCAGTCAATACCCTTCATCTCAAAAATGGTGATAAGTCCACCTCCTCGTTCATCCCATTAGGTATTTTGCTATCCAGTCTATAGATCCAATAAAGTTCTCTCTGTAGCAACTTTTGCTCCAAATCCCCTCCCCTATACGACGGGGTCACCTCCTCTATCACCCTAAACCTCAATTGTGGCCCGCCTCCCAAAAATGCCGTGCAACAGGCGAATCCATCTCACCGCAGCGAATATTGCTGAGGTGCCATTCGTGCTACTGACGAGCTACTGTTTGTCCCCTACCATATTGCCTGATGAAGTGGGCTGTGCCTGCGAAACGCATTGCATCTTTTGGGGTACCAATAATAAATGTATTTGTTTAATTCAGACAGTATTTTGAGTCTGCTTTCCGGAGGTAAGTCCACCACTGCCTCCTAGCAAATTTTAAAATTTTTATTACCTTTTATCCTGCTGGCGCCTCTGTTCTCTTACGATAATACATATGCAATTTGAGGTGAAGCTTGCAGTGTAAAGTTTCCTATCACCTGACATCACTCTGGATTTAATGGCAAATTCAATTGCTGGCTTCCCCTGGGTGATGTCTGACTGAGAAGAGCCTTGCTCAGGTGAATAACAGTCGATTCAGCCACTGGTGTAGCAACAGGGGCGTAGCAATAGGGGTTGCAGAGGTAGCCACCACATCGGGGCCCTTGGGCCAGAGGGGCCCCAAAGGGTTCTCCCTCAACTACAGTATTAGCTCTCTATTGGTCCTGTGCTCATAATAAAAACACTTCTATAGATACTTTGAATAGTGGTAATCATTAACAAAATGCTCCCCATCCCCTACTTGCACCCCTGACACTATAGTTGCCATTGGCAGGTTTTGGTGTGCTGTATCAATTGCTATGTATAGAGTGCTTGGGGGGCCCCCATTGTAAAACTTGCACTAGGGCACACAACTCCTTAGCTACACCACTGTGTAGCAATAGGGGTTGCATAGGTCTCAACCGCACCGGGGCCCTTGGGCCAGAGGGGCCCCGTAGGACCCTCCCTCAGCTGCATTATTAGCTCTTTATTGGTCCTGTGCTTGTAATGATCACTTCTATAAATGCTTTGAATAATAATAATCATTAACAAGCTGTTACCCATCCCCTTCTTCCACCTCGGACACTGTGGTTGTCCTTAGCAGGTTTTAGTTTGCTATGTATAGAGTGCTTGGGGGGGCCCCCAATGTAAAGCTCACACTGGGGCCCAGAACTCCTTAGCTACACCACTGGCTTCAGCATTGCTCCTAACTGCTGTGCGATGGAGAGCAAGGTTTTGTGCTGTGGAGCTCTTTCAGCTACATGGCACTACTACTTCGCTCCTATGTAATTAACCCCACCCACCATTACATTACCGGGCACTCTGACACACTCGCTGCTAGCCAACACTACAGTGCTGGGAACCCACCACACTCCCGAAATCCACCACTACCGGTGCGACTAGGACGACCTGCCGGGATCACCGCCACTCTTCAGAACTATGTAAGACAGGAGCCCCACGACAGAGCTTTCAAAGCTACTCCCAGGACTTACAGTTTGTTCACTAAAGCTAGTACACACTTAAATCACTATTGCAATTGTTAGCACTTAGCAATAGCAATTTTTGAATGAATGAGCGTTTTTGCTCATTCATTCAAGCTGAATCGTTCCAAAGAAAATGCTACATGCAGCGCACTTGCAATTTTAGAAAAATCACTACGCTGATGAGGGAACACCCTCATATGGTTTCAGGAGCCAAGCGCTTTTCAAAGCGCTAGCAATCTGAAAAGCGATCAGAAGCGCTCTTGGTGTGCACCAGCCCTAAGGGCCTCTACACACTGCTGTGCTTGCGTTTTGTTTTTAAAAATCACATGTGATTTTTAAATTGCAGTTTTCATGAAAATAGAAAAATTGCATCGCACCAGTTTGTACACGACTTCATGATTGTTTATGATTTTTTAAAAGACCTTGCAATTAAAAAACGCATGCAATTTTAAAAGTGTAGCGCAAGCGCAGCAATGTGTACAGGCCCTAAGTCTTTCTATCTGTGAGATCCTACAGAGCCCTAGTATGCTCAACCAATATATCTGCATCTACTGAGGAAGAGAGGCATCAAGTTTCAGACATTTAGCCTAAAATTTAATGTCTTCTTCTTTAAAGGGAAGGTCCAAGCAAAAAAAAAAATGAGTTTCACTTACCTGGGGCTTCTACCAGCCCCATGTAGCCATCGTGTGCCCTCGTAGTCACTCACTGCTGCTCCATTCCCCCGCTGGCAGCTTTCTGACCTCGGAGGTCAGGACCGAATTGCGTACATTTTTACACACTCCCGCTAGTGCAGGAACATTAACACATACACTTTTACGCGTTAGTGGTGCAACGCGTAAATTTTTGTTCCTGCACTAGCTGGAATGCGTAAAAATGTATGCAATGTGGCCCTGACCTCCGAGGTCAGAAAGCTGCCAGCGGGGGACTGGAGCAACAGTGAGTGACTACGAGGGCACAGGATGGCTACATGTGGCTGGTAGAAGCCCCAGGTAAGTGAAACTCATTTTTTTTTTTTTTTTGCTTGGACCTTCCCTTTAAAAGGAACTTCTACTGGAGTAAATGGCTTCAATAAACTCTTTCCACCATTTCCTGACCTGAGCAATCTTGCCTATCTCGGTTCATTTCTTTGAATTCTTCATTTCCTTCTCCACACTTGTTGCTTTTGGTCTGCCTATTTTTCTTCTGCCTTGGGGATTCCACCTTAACAATTCTTTTTCAATGGTGTTCTTGTTATCTCTATTGTCACCTTCCTTGTCTCACTGAGGAAAGCGTTCACATTGCGCTGGAATATTTTGAGTTTAATTTTCAAGGAGATATTATGGATGTCATGGCTGAACCGTGAGAAATCACAGACCGATTGTTAATTTCAATCCAACACAAGATTGGGATGTGTAGGAGCACTTTGGGTTTTCCTGTGTCAAATGATGACAAAAGGCTTTCCCAAGCAGAAATTGATTAAAATGAAGTGGGGCCCTAGGCAAGGTAGCAGTTTTTGCCCACTGCTGATGGTCACTTGGATATTTTTTTTTAGCAAGATTTGGTGGGGGCCAGCATCCACCAGGTACCCAGACTCTCTCCAGATCCTAGGCAACTGCCTAGGATTGCCTTGTGGATTATCTGGCTCTGTCCCCAAGCCCAGGGACTAACAAATAGGTGTTAAGAGCTTCAAAAGGTTGCATCCCTGCACTCTCAAGGCTCCCAGGGATCCATAAACTCAGCAGGGAAGCAGGCCACAGAGAGGCAGCTTCCCCAGACACCACAGCACTAAGTTTATGGTATCTTGGCTTGAAACACATAAATGCATGTTTCATATTTGTTTGATTTTAAGTAAATCATGCATCTGTTCACCATTAAACTATTTCAATAAATTACTGGCATCCAGTCAGACTTCAAAATGTAATTTATGCATGTGTATCACCAGCAGAAGTCATATTTTATTTCTTTGTAATGGGACAAACCAACAAAGCCACGCATGACCAAACTTTCCCTAAGCAATGTCAGGGAATGGTCAGCCTAAAAGCAAGGGGGAAGGATTTGGAATACCACCTCCCAAGCAAGTTTCTCAAAAGGAAACATGACCAGCGGCTATGTTAATCTTCCAATTCCCATCATATAGACAACACATGGGGTTCCATGAAGATAGCTTTTTAACCACTTGCCGACCGCCCACTACCTATGGGCGTCGGCAAGGTGGCTCCCCCAGGACCGTGTAACGCCGATCGGTGGCGGCACCTGGAGGACCGATTCCGCCGGCATTAGGCTCTGCCCACCAGCAACGTCAACCCGCTGGCCAATTAGCAGCGCCGGCGGGTTGTTAACCCTCCGATCTCCCCATACAAAAGTGTATAATTCACTTTGTTATGTATACAAAGTGTATTATACAGGCTGCCTCCTCCCTGGTGGTCCCAGTGATCGAGCGACCACCAGGGAAGGAGGCAGTCCTTGTTGTAGTCACACACACTGATCCTGCCCCCTAATTGCCCACAGCACCCCGCAGACCCCCCCCCCCCCTGATCACCCCCTCAGGCCACTGTTTGCACCCAATCACCCCCCTAATCACCCATCAATCACCCCCTGTCACTATCTGTCAACGCTATATTTTAGATTAGGTCCTAAACTGCCCCCTGGGGGCTCCTGATCACCCCACCCCACACCCTTAGATCCTCCCCAGACCCCCCTCCCTGTGTACTGTATACATCTATTCTCCCCTGTAATCACCCACTGATCACCTGTCAATCACCCGTCAATCACCCCCTGTCACTGCCACCCATCAGATCAAACCCTAACCTGCCCTTTGCTCGGGCACCTGATCACCCACCCACACCCTCAGATCGCCTACAGACCACCTCCCAAGTGCATTGTTTACATCTATTCTCCCCTCTAATCACCCACTGATCACCCATCAATCACCCTCTGTCATTGCTACCCATCAGATCAGACCCTAATCTGCCCCTTGCAGGCACCCAATCACCTGCCCACACCCTCAGGCCGCCCTCAGACCCCCTCTGATCAACTCGCCAGTGAATTGCTTGCATATATTCTCCCCTGTATCACCTATCAATCACCCCGTCACCCCCTGTCACTGCTACCCATCAGATCAGACCCTAATCTGCCCCTTATGGGCACCCAAACACCCACCCACACCCTCAGATCGCCCGCAGACCCCGCCTGATCACCTCCCCAGTGCAGCGATTGCATCTATCCTCCTCTCTAATCACCCCCTGAGACACCCATCAATCACCTCCTGTCACCACCTGTCACCCCCTAGCACCCCTACCCATCAGATCAGGCCCTAATCTGCCCCCTGCGGGCTTCTGATCACCCGTCCACACCATCAGATCCCCCTCAGAAACCCCCCCCCCCCGATCACCCCGTCACTATCCTAGTGATCTAAAAACAGTGATCAGTGAAAACTGTCACTTTTTTAGTATCACTAGTCTTAACAGTTAGGCCAGTTATTTAGCTAGGGCCCTTCGTTGGGTAGTTAGCGTCAGTTAGCACCCAGCCCACCACACCGCAGTCACTAATTAGTTGCTGATTAGCATCATCACTGTCGCTAATCAGCTACTATATAGTATCTGTAAGTGATCATTACTGATCGCAGTCAGATCTATATTAGGGTCACTAGGATACACTAAAAACGCAGTGTTTGACTGATCAGGCCTGATCGTTCGTCTGCACTTGCGTTCAGCCCACCCCACCGCAATGACAGAATTTTTTTTTTCTGATCACTGCAAAAAACACTGTACAATAGCTGTGGCTATTTTGATTTTTTTTTTATAATTTTTTTTATAATCAAAACTTAGCGACCACAGCTTTCTACTTCACAAGTACTCACTTTTACTAGGTAGGTGCTCTTTTTCCTGGGTAGTCTGAGAGGAATACCCCCTAAATTTAGCAGTCCACCATGGCAAGAAAGGGGTATTCCGCTGAAGAGGCCGCCGAGATTGTGGCCCAGTGAGGTGAGTGCGATTGGGAAGCCTCATCAGACGAATCATCCGGGTCAGAATACGAACCGGTGAGCAGCAGTGGCTGTGACGAGGTTGAGGTCCCGGCTAGAGCCAGGCGTCCCACATCCCATGTCACTGGACCGCAGGTGGCGCAGGATCAGACTCAAGGGCAGAAGAGTGGTGCTAGCGCTTATCCGAGTTTTCTTGGTGAGGCATGCACCAGCAGCGTAGCATCTCCTGGACCTAGCACCAGTACTACCGGGGACCCTGGTGAAGTGGCAAGCACCAGCATGGTAGTAGAAACTGGTTCGGTGGCACGTGTATTAAGACCCGAGTCGCAGCCGCCAGCAAAACGGGCCCGTACTACCCAGTCTACCAGAGGTGCTGGCAAATCCCAATTGGCAATCCCCTGGTTCCGCCACACCCATACTGCCCCCTTTCACCGCCCAGTCTGGAGTCCAGGTGGGGACAGATAATCTAGGATCGGCCCTAGACTTTTATCTGTTCTGCACCGTGGATCTCTATGACTTAATTGTGGCCGAGACCAACAGTTATGCCACACAATACGCAACCGCCAATCCGAGAAGCTACCATGCCCAGCTTTTTCGGTGGAAACCACTCCAAGTTTCCATACTTAACATTTTTTTGGGTTTTCTCCTTAACATGGGTCTAGTCAAAAATAATGTATTGCGGTCTTATTGGTCTACACACGCAATACATCACATGCCCATGTTCTCTGCTGCCATTTCCAGGTCACGTTTTGAGAACATCCTGCGCTTCCTGCACTTAAGTGCCAATACAACCTGCCATCTAAGAGGCCACCCTGCTTATGACCGGTTCCACAAAATTCGAACTCTCATAGACCAACTGTCATCAAAATTTGCAGATGCTTATACCCCTGAACAGTCATTTTGAGGCATTTGGTTTCCAGAATACTCTTCACAGTTTTGGGCCCCTAAAATGCCAGGGCAGAATACGTGAGGAGTAGTCTGGAAATCAAGTGCCTCAAAATTACCTGTGAAATCCTAAAGGTACTCATAGGACTTTGGGCCCCTTAGCGCACCTAGGTTACAAACAAGTGCCACACATGTGGTATCGTCGTACTCAGGAGAAGTAGTATAATGTGTTTTGGGGTGTATTTTTACACATACCCATTCTGGGTGGAATAAATATCTCTGTAAATGGAGATATTTCTCCCACCCAGCATGGGTATGTGTAAAAATACACCCCAAAACACATAATACTTTTTCTCCTGAATACAGCGATACCACACGTGTGACACGGTTTTGCAGCCTAGGTGCGCTAAGGGGCCCAAAGTCCTATGAGCACCTTTAGAGAGAAGCGTCCATGCTGGAACGCACGGAAGGTATGTAGCTGCCGCTGCCCACCACTGCACACATATGGTTATTTAAGCTGGAGGGGAGTGCAGAGGGGAGAGCCTGAGGTGAGGGAGGAGGGGGACTGTCCCCCCTCCCCGCTGAGTATGGCCATAGCTTTCCCCACATGCTGCGACCACTCCAGCCCCCGAAAATGGCCCTGAACGGGCGCATGGGCTGCAGCCCCCATTGTTACGCCCATGCTTAAGTGGTTACGTTTCTAAATCCATGCACTTTCTGCTTGTACTTCCACAAAGGACAGACATCCTCAAACTTTAGGTATCCCTTTTACCTATTTTTCTCCTTTTGTTTTAATGCTGTTGCTACATTGTTCATTTTGTTTCTAATAACATTTTTTGGTACTTATCCGTTAGCCGGGCGCATCCGGCAGGTGGCGACAAAACTCCACCAGAGTTACATCTTTCCCTACTATCCACGTCGGCCTGGAGGGGGAATAGTAATTAGCGCCACCTGCCGGATGCGCCCGGCTAACGGATAAGTACCCATTTTTTTCTATAATAATCTATTTGCACTATTTAATAAACAACTAAAAGTAAGTTTTTTTGCTCTTACCAATTTTGAGTAGCACAGAACGAATCCTACTCCTGAAGAGATCATTATCCAGAGAATTCACAGATTGCCAGCGGCTAACAACATTTCAAAATAAACGAGATTGTTGGTGCCACATATCCAACAGGTGAGTTAAGCCCCTCTGCAGTCATCAAGGCCAGTCTCCTAGAGGGGTCCCTATCGGCATCCTACACATACAATGAGCGTATACATGATTGGACAAGTCTGATATATATTAAAAAGCCTGAGAGAAAATTAACCTGAGGTCATCCACAGGACCATAAGCCCCTAACCTTGTAGGGTGCAGCCTGACATGGGGGGTGAAGAGAGGAACACCAAAAGCAGATTTCCCCTGTTCCTCTGCACACACTAAACACACAACAAAAAAATTGGTCGCTCAGTCAGGTTAATCAAATGAGGAGCTCACAAGGCTGGGCAAATACACAGAGCAAAATTTAAAGGGACCTGGGCTTGAAACTCACAGATCGCTACGCGAACGGTGGATACATCCACAACCTACACATAAAATAAGCATATCCACGATTGGACACATGTAAGGGCTGGTGCACACCAGAGCAGTTCAGGAGCCTTTTTTAAAACACTTGCAGGGGGAAAACCGCTAGGCTAATGAAAGTGAATGGGATGGTGCACACCAGAGCGGTTCATTTTTTCCACAAACGTAAAATCAGGGGCTGCAGCATTTTTTAGATTTCAGAGGCGTTTCTGCCTCAATGTTAAGTATAGGAAAGTGGAAAACTGCTCTGAAAAATGCTAGATCAGAGCGGTTTTCCAGGCATTTTTGTTACAGAAGCTGTTCAGTAACAGCTTTACTGTAACAAAATATGACATGTTACACAAAAATGTTCCCAAAAAGCGCTAGGCATGTTTAGAAAACCTCTCTAAACATGCCTAGAATTGCTCTAAAATCTGCTTCAAAAACCTCTAGCGTTTTGCGGACCTGCTAGAGGTTTTTGGTGTGCACTGGCCCTAATATAGGATAAAAAGCCTAGGAGCAAATTTACTGGAGGCTTGAGACATGGTCATGAGCCCCTAAGCTCGTAGGGTGCAGTCTGACATCAGGGGGACCACCAGCAGATTCCCCCGTGCCTCTGTGTATGTGTTGGATGCATATGCATCCACTGTTGGCATAGCGGAAAATGCATACAAATTTGTATATAATAAAGGACTACGGAGCTGTCAGGATCTCACCTGTAGCATGTCCTGCTGTTTGCAGTGGAACTGCAACAAGGCAGTTCTGATTTCTCTGCATGCATTCAATTGCATAGTTTTGATTGCATTCGCAATAAGTGTCATTGCCATCTGCAATCACTCTGCAGTTCAGGATACGGTCATGAATCCACCTATGGCTTGTTGCAGTTGAGCTGCAGCCAGACAGTGCTGGGTTCCCTGAATGCATATTGATGCAAAATGTTGTGTGCATTTGTAATGAGAGTCTTATCCATCTGCAATCAGCCTGCAGCCTCCAATCAGAGTAAGGGTAGTAACACACTAGGCAGAATCGCTTATGCGGTTTCCACTATGTGCTTTGGAAAATGCACATGCGATTCTGCCTAGTGTGTTCCTACCCTAACACAGGATTGAGTGATTACCATTCAGCTGCATTGGAATTTGCATGTTTGCTCTCATTGGGTGATGTCCATATAAAAGCTTATTCCTCCTCTTATACCTTGCCTGTCATAGTGTTCAGCTCTGCCATAGCCTTTTGCTGGGTCCCTTGTTTCAATGATGTATTATCTTGCCTTGCCTTGGCTCCATTGTGGATGGTTGCTGTATCCGCGTGGGCAAACAGCGAAGTCCTTCCAGTCCTGCTAGTCTGGACGTAGCGGTTACGTTTCTTATGCAATGCAACATGTGCAGTGCATAAGAGTTGCATGAAATGCAGATTGTCACTGATGTGGAAATACTGAGAACCAGACCAGGATGATGTTCAAGGTTTATTTTTAAACATGCAAGATATTTCAGGTGACCAATGCAATATTGGCAGCTGAAGTGAAAACACAGGTAAACTGTACAAATAATCAAAATACAGGGGTATTCAAAGATACTAAATAATCCCAGTATATACAAGTGTCTTCTGAATATGCTGAGAAATGCAGAGCAACCAGTGTATATAGAACACACACAACCCCTGCACCAGAATAGCAAATATGTACAAGAAAAAAACCTATATACAAATATATACATGCAGTATATAACCAGGCAATATATACACAACATGCAACAGGCAAAATGGAGCATCGGACAGGCAGGGTTCAATACCAGAGAAACAGATAATACAATAATCGCAAGGCAAAGGATTGTCAAGAGATAAGCAAAGGTCATACACAGGCAGGCAAGATCAGGATACAAGAACAAGGAACACAGAAACACTGAGGACTAGCACACAGGCTAACAGCAACAATGAACTAGCAACCTATGGTCTGCAGGTGCTGCCTTATATCCTGCTGTGCAGAGGAAGAGTCAGGCGATACGCTGTTCCACTCATGGCAATTTGCAGCAAAAGCTGTTTCTAAGGAGGTTTGCCCCTGCTGTTGAACAGGAATAAACTTGATAAATGATCAGAGTTCTTGAAGGAAATGTGAGGACCACTGCTGTTGAATAGAGGAAGTTCATGCAACAAGTTCATAGCAGTATCACCTGCAGATGTGGTTCGTAACAGTAGCCAACACTGCTGTAGTGATTGGCTAGCGATCCTGCTAGTTCTGATCCTTTGGATCAGACTCAGAATCAGAATAATTTATTTTGCCAAGTACAACAGGGGTTGCACCCGGAATTATTTTTGGCACATACAGGGTCGGTGATGGTACAGCAAAACACAAGCAGTAATGTACATTACATTTAATAGTGAGTACACAGTGCATGGGACATAATACTTAGTTACATAGTCGAAGGCCCCGAGGAGACATCCAAATGCTATGTGAGTGGAGTTGCTACCTTCTCTGCAGCGCTCAACAGCTCTGCAGCTATTTGGATGCCCCCCAGTGAGCCAAGAAGAAGTGTAGAATGAGCCTAGATGGAAGAAACTTACAGATGGACCCAGGAGGAGGACTGGAGGGGGTAATCCGCTGCCGTATTAGGTACTCAAACGTTTCTGCAGCGATACTTGAATCAGATGCCCCCTCCCCATCCCAAGTCCAACCCTGGGGGGAAAAAAAAGATAGGAGAGAAAAAGTAGGAAAATAAAGATAAGTGAGAGAGAAAGTGAAGAGTGAGTCCCCTTGTGCAGAGCAGCCGTCAGATGGATCAGGCGAGGAAGTGTTCAGGTCAGATGGATCAGGCATCGAGGTGGCTGGGGTCAATGTGGCTCAGGAGGAGCAGACCGCGTGGTGAGCCAGTCAGGGCGGGGAAGCCGGTCGTGTCGGAGACCAGAGAGAGGATCCGCAGCAACGTGCCAGACCGGTGGGCCCCCGCCAAATGCTGGATTACATTTGGGGTGGGTGGGAGGCGCCCGATCTGGGAAGCATCACAGTATGAGATAACACTATATTGCAATATCTGATGGATAGCTCCTCCAATCACTATAAAGTAAATAAATATATTGCAATATATTGGAGGAGCTATCCATCAGATATTGCAATATAGTGTTATCTCATACTGTGATGCTTCCCAGACCGGGCGCCTCCCACCCACCCCAAATGTAGTTGTTTTCCCTCATATACCTGTTATGTTGAGGGAGCAGCGACCAGTTGGGAAGCAAAAGGCTGAGTTGAGACGGTACTTCTCCACCTGCGAATACAAGTGGTTGCCTGCTGCAACCCACCTTTGTGAGTATATACTCTGTTGTTTTCTTCTATATCCATATTTACTAACGATATTGCACCAGAGTGGGCTCCCGGACCTGTTTGTGTTTTTCTCGTCGCCTTTTCACAGATGCTGGATTGTTCAAAGTGTGGCAGACCACGTGGGGACCAGGTGGAAGGCGGCAGCACCAGGCTGTTGGAGCAGGCCCCAGAGGACCAAAATGGCCTCGGCTAAAGTTCCTCTGTGGAGGGACAGGATGCCTATGGACGGGCCACAGAAAGTGAGGGCAGTGCCTGCATCAGGTGGGCCCATGGTCGCAGCCACGTGGGGCTAATGTATACTATGGCGCCATGGTGGGGGTGACCCGTGTTGCAGCAGCAGCTTGGGCAGCAGCTGCAATCCCCAGCACCAACCTCGGTGGCTCAGGCAGGCAGAGCTGGGCAAGATGACCCCGTATCCCGCTCTGTGGTCCGGTCTGGACAGTGGGCAGCCGATCCCCAGGTGGTGGCCGCGCCGGAGGACGTGGGATGGCAGCCGGTGATTCATGGGCCCAGGCAGATGAACGTGGGAGGTGGCCCGCAGAGTCGCTCATGCAGTGATCAGCTCCTCCATGTGTAGGCCGAGCAGGAAGCGGCGGTGGGTGGGTCGGCCATAGGCGGCAGCACAGTGGGTGTTGGAGCAGCCAGCAGCACCCGGAGGGCTCCCCGGGGCCCGATCAGCTGTAGCCCGCCGACAGAAACCGTGTGCAGCGGCAATGTGCCTCCCATTGGCGGTAGCGTGGTGGGAAAAGCAACAGCCCTGCGGCAAGCAGTGTGCTAGACCCGGAGAGCGGCCCAGCACCCTCCATCCGCGGCGGCATCTCCCGCATCGCAGAGCGCCTGGGCTCTGAACCTTGGACGCAGCTGCACCCCCTGGCTGGAGCGGGACAGAACCAGCACGCCCGCGGTGGGCAGGGCAGTGAGCGATGTTCGGCTGCCTGGCGCCATGTCCCCGCTCTCCCCCGGCTTCAGTGGTGCATCCTTCGCCAAAGCAGAGCACGCGGACTGGAAAGCGCTCGACCTCCCGATCCGCCAGCCGCTGCACGCCCGAGGCCCTCGCATCTTCCCCGGGTGGGCCCAGGAGGTCGGGTAGGTGCAAGCAAGGAGGTTTAGGCGAAAAAAGAATAAAAAGGCCGGAGCCCTGTGGCCGAGGCGTCCGAGCACGGCGCCATTACCATTACAATAAATGTGACTGTAGCAGCGGTTGCTATTAGTTATGCTCCTCCTTGTTCTGTCTTGTTTGTGGGAATGTTTGCTATTGCTGTGGTTGCGATTAGATTGGCAAGCATTCCTACCTGTCTGTCTGTCTGTCTGTCCTTGTCTATTCAGTGTGGTGGACATCAGATGCACAGTGCTGCGGTCACATTGAGCAACCATTGTGTCTTGTTTATTGTGGCAGTTATCGGAAGCCCAGAGCTACGGTCGCTCTGAGCAATCTTGCTCTATGTCTCCAGTCTATTGCTTACTACCTTGCTGTATCATCATAGCTCCTTTAGAGTTGACAGCTGCCTGCTCACTACCTTGCTGTATTTTCATAACTCCTGCTGCGATCTGTGTAGTCTCCTCCACAAGTGCATCCTGCACTATTACCTGATCTTACCCAGGTTCCTTGTCGTGCCTAGTGGGTTTTGATAGTAGTCCTGTCTTCCCGGCCTCATCCTCCATACCTTGCCCATTAAAGAGAGTCTGAAGCGAGAATAAATCTCGCTTCAGACCTCATAGATAGCAGGGGCACGTGTGCCCCTGCTAAACCGCCGCTATCCCGCAGCTAAAAGAGGGTCCCTGTCCCCCTAAATCCCCTCCATAATGTGGGGGAGCGCTTCCTGGTTGGGGCAGGGCTAACCGCCGCAGCCCTGCCCCACGCGCGTCTGTCAGCGCATATCTCCGCTGCTCCCCCGCCCCTCTCAGTCTTCCTTCACTGAGAGGGGCGGGGGAGAGGCGGCGATGCGCCGCTGACAGACGCGACTGGAGGCAGGGCTGCAGCAGTTAGCCCTGCCTCCAGGAGCAACCAAGTCTGCGACCAAGTGTCGCAGTGGGGGGTTTGGGGGTCAAGGGACCCCCGTTTAGCGGCGCTATTGCGGCAGTTTAGCAGGGGCACACGTGCCCCTGCTAACTATGAGCTCTGAAGCGAGATTTATTCTCACTTCAGAGTCTCTTTAAGGCCTGGGTGTAACCATAGTTGGGTAGGTGCTGTCTCGTCACCTCCCGTTCAAGTGGGGATGTGCCACATAGGGTGAAGACTGCGGAGTTAGATTTGGGTATAGAGGCTGAAGCAAGATGAGAGATCTGCCAGGTCTGACAGGAGCACATTGCAAATTGCAACTCTGGCACAACATGTAGCTTCTGTCCACATAGTGAATGTGAATTGCATGTGATTCACCTACAAGGATTTTCATGCTACCGTTGGGAAAACTAATCCAAAAACATGGCCTGACATACCACTGCTATGCAGACGACACCCAACTATATCTTTCCTTCAAGCCTGGTGTGACAGACCCAACTCTAACTATAAACGCCTGCTTACGTGAACTACAGCAATGGATGAATGACAACTGGCTGGAACTAAATGCAGACAAAACTGAAGTCCTTCTGATTGGAGGGCAGAGCATGATAACAAAACAACTTAACTTGCAGTCTTCACCACTGGGAATAGGAGGCACGGATCTACGCAGCTCTGATCATGTGCGTAGCCTGGGAGTTCTAATTGATGGGGATTTAAACTTCAGAACTCAAATCTCTGCTGTGGTGAAATCATCCTATTTTCACCTGAAGAACATTGCAAAAATCAAGCACCTCATACCCCCAGAAGATCTGCCAACCTTAGTCCACGCCTTCATCACATCCCGACTGGACTACTGCAATGCTCTCTACACTGGCCTTCCAAAAAAGGTCTTGTACCACCTACAGCTGATACAGAATACTGCTGCCAGACTGCTAACCAACCAACCCCGTCACTGCCACATAATGCCAGTCCTGCATTCCCTTCACTGGCTACCTATAGAATGGAGGGTCCTATTCAAGATCGGCCTACTGACATTTAAATCCCTGAATAATCTAGGCCCTGGATACATGAAAGATATGTTACAGCTGCGTAGCAATCCCCGCATTCTCAGATCCACAGGTTCTAATAATCTAGTCATACCCAGAGTCCACTTGGAAACTTTTGGTCCCAGAGCCTTCTGTCATGCTGCCCCTACGTTTTGGAACTCCTTACCTCAACAGATCAGGACAGCCCCATCCCTGGACATGTTTAACCTGCTGAGCGGTCTGGACGAGCTCAGCTCGTCCAACACCGCCAGAGGCTGCCGCTCAGGCCCTGCTGGGCCGATTTGCACCAAATAAAAAGCAGCACACGCAGCCGGCACTTTGCCAGCCGCGTGTGCTGCCTGATCACCGCTGCAGCGCGGCGATCCGCCGCGTGCAGCGGCGAAAGAGGGTCCCCCCAGCCGCCCGAGCCCAGCGTAGCCGGAACAAACAGTTCCGGCCAGCGCTAAGGGCTGGATCGGAGGCGGCTGACGTCAAGACGTCGGCTGACGTCCATGACGTCACTCCGCTCGTCGCCATGGCGACGAGGGAAGCGAAACACGGAGGGCCGCTCATTGCGGCCTTCCGTGTTATCTCTTGCCGCCGGAGGCGATCGGAAGATCGCCTCCGGAGCGCCCTCTAGTGGGCTTTCATGCAGCCAACTTTCAGTTGGCTGCATGAAATAGTTTTTTTTTTATTTAAAAAAAACCCTCCCGCAGCCACCCTGGCGATTTAATCAGAACGCCAGGGTGGTTAAAGGGACTCCGAGCAGTGCAGAAACTATGGAAAGATGCACATCATTTTAAAGCTCTCTTTCTCCTCTTTCCAATGATATATAAACCGCCACCCTACGCCTTTTAGTTTTCGCTATTTTCGCGATTGAAATTGAGGAGAAAGAGAGCTTTAAAATGATATCCATCTTTCCATAGTTATATTGTATTACACAGGGCGACTTTTTGTCAAAGTCAGCAGCTGCATTCAGCAGAATGGAGCTGCTGACACTGGGGAAAGTGTCGTCCTGTGTAATACAATATAACTATGGCTTGATGGATATCATTTTAAAGCTCTCTTTCTCCTCTTTCTGACGACACCTAAATCGTTGCCCTACACCTTTTAGTTTTCTCTATTTTCGCGATCGAAATCGCGGCCGTGGCAATTTCAATCGCGAAAATAGCGAAAACTAAAAGACGTAGGGTGGTGGTTTATATATCATTGGAAAGAGGAGAAAGAGAGCTTTAAAATGATATGCATCTTTCCATAGTTTCTGCACTGCTCGGAGTCCCTTTAAATCCAGACTGAAAACCCACCTGTTCAGTCTGGCATTTGCAGAAATATAACTTTTGTTGTGTGAATACTTCATCCTACTAATTACTGAATCTGAGAGAGCCTAAGCGCTTTGAGTCCTATGGGAGAAAAGCGCTATAGAAATGTTATTGTATTGTATTGTATTGTAAATGCATGCTGTTCTTAAAAAATAAATAAATAAATAATAAAAAAAAAATAATGGTGTATTTTTCTCCATTAGAAAAGATTATGTAAAAAAAGGCAAAACCATGAAAAATGCAAACACATACTAAAAAAACAATTGAAAAACCTGCAAAATGCAGAGAAAAATGTAGAAACACACATGTCAGAAAACTCATGGTTTTCCAAACAGACAAGTGTGCTCCCAGCCCCAGCAGTATTTTCTGAGCTGCCATTTTTGATATACTCTGTAAAAATATACAACTTAATAGCTCCATGCAGTGATCACTTCTGAGATTTGCATCACCAAAGCATATACTGTACATATCCATCTACTGTATGTAGATTTGCTTAAGCTTAATAAATCAAACAGTGCTTTAGAAAGTGCCTATTTTTAACCTCTTGCCGACCAGGGAATTTTTCAGTGATCGGTGCTGCGTGGGCTCTACAGCCCGCAGCACCGATCAGGAGTGCAGGAGGGTGATCAGACTACCCCCTTTTTTCCCCACTAGGGGGATGTCCTGCTGGGGGGGTCTGATCGCCGCCGGCTGCATTTGCTTAGCGGGGGGGGGGGGGGGGTGGCTCTTCAAAGCCCCCCTCCGCAGCGTTCTCTGCCCTCTCGCCCGCTCCCTCCCTCTTCCTCCCCCTGTGAGCTGCGCAGGACGGATTTCCGCCCTGCGCATTGAAGGATAGGCTTCAGCCTATCATATGCCGGTGATCCCCGGCCAATCAGAGGCCGGGGATCGCCGATCTGCCTTACGGCGCTGCTGGGCAGCAGTGCCATATGATGTAAACAGCGGGGATTTCTTCCGCGGCTCTCCGGCTGTTCACGGAGACACCCTCCGTGAACTGACATCGAGCGGCCGTTTCCATGGTAACCCGCAGGCGACCAGTTTACGCCAATCGGCGTTAGCTGGTCGTCAAGAGGTTAAACAATTGCTTTTGTAATAAAAAAGTACAATTTAATATCAGCATTAATCAAATTTATTAGCAGCATTTCCTCAGATTCAAACATATGTAGAATAATAAAAAATGCCATAACAAATGAATAGTACCAATCCTAATTGACATATTTTAATCCCCCCAATTAATGTTTTCAATTCCATATATCTTCAAGTGATTCTCTCCCCTCCCTTCCCCCTTAACCAAAATATTTTTTGATCACTTGGATTTTTCTTTAACCTCTTCATGCTAAAGAGTATTTCATACCGTAATGACTGGAATAAATCTTGTCGTTTTTCAGTTTTAGCATTCAGCTGTCAATAATTTATTTTATTTTTTTTATTATTTATCTTATTTTTGAAGACAGAACAGGTTAATATCATATCAAACATTATCACTCCAACACATGAGATATGAAATAGAACTCTCTGCCAAAGATGGAATGGAAAGGTTCGATTTTCTCCATGAAGAACATTCATGTTCAAGTTCAATCACACAAAAACTTAACTTTGCAATGCTCTATAAAATCTAAAGAGAGAAGATATTTATGAAGAATTTATTTTGTTTATGCACTCTAGGAGAGGTTGGGGGATACAAGCGTGAGTACGTGTACTTCCTCGGCACTTGGGTCAAGCATCATTGTCAGAAGTCTAAGGTGACGGATCCGAATACCAGGGGTTTGATTCCATACCAGCTCCTTATGTCTTGAGTAGATAACTGCTGCCTATGTTTTAACATTTTGTATTCTGTAAACTCCTGCCAGGCCATCCAAGTGTGTCAATATTGCTCCCCCCCCCCATGTATTTTTTCAGTGAATTACTTTATTATTTTTGTTTTAGAAACCTCACAACCATTCAAGTATTGTTTGGGGGAGGGGGCAGTAGGGCTCCATAGACCCTTTGTAAATGGTGCACAGATTTGAATTCCAAACACGAAGCGTGTTTGATTACAGATCGATAGCCATTTCCTTTTTTTTTAAAAAAAGTGCAAAAAATAGGAGGTAGTATCATTTGGAAGTTATTTGTAATCATAGTTAAATACCTCCTTACATCTTCCCCAAATTGTTTATACCCACGGTATTTTTGGAGAGTTATACAGTGAATAATTCATAACTTTGCTACCCTAGGCGGTGGTGGCATTGTCAATGGAGGTGCCGTGGGATGGGTTTGGAAGTGTTGACACCTGGCAGAAGTTGGGGGGGGGTCGACATCATTCCTCCCTCCCCATGGGCCCCCTACTGTGTCCCCCTGTGCAAAGCTGGTGCAGTGTAGCATTTTGAAAATGACTCACCTGCTTCATGCGATGTGTCCATCCTTCTCGGCAGTTGTCTCTTCAATGATGCATACACTTGTCATGCAGAGATCGGACGGCCAGAGAGGAGCCAGCTGCCCAGAAGGATGGAATTGTCACATCAAGTAATTTACCAAAAGACCTGCTGCAGAGGGGCACAGGAAGGGGGCCCATGGAGAGGAAGGGAGGGAGGAATAATGTCAGCCCCCCTCCCCGCAATGTTACCCACCTTCTACCACCCAGTTGCACCTATAGCTGACTACCTTTACTGCAGGAACCTATACTTGGCTACATATACCAGGGGCACCTATACCTAGCCCCCAGTATAATGTGTGGCTATAATGTGCAATGCAAATTGTTCGGTGCTTTGAGATCTTCTAAATCACTAATGGAAAATTGTGTTATGATCGGCAAAACTTCTGCAATTTGTTTATTGGAGCAAATTGCGGAAAATAGAAAAGTAGCCTTACTCTTTGTCTTTTACATTACACTGAAATGAAGTATTGTGAATGGGTCCCAAGTCTCCATGCACACTATGCACATTGTGCTGTGATACTGTAGATTTGAAATAGTATAGAAAAGTAGCATCACAGATTTGCAATGAAGTGTAACTCATTACATTGAATACCATTGAACATCTGTTTTCCTGTCACTGTAGATGAGCTGGGTTACACTATACTCAATGTACACACTGAATAGTTGCATGGCAGATCTGAAACCACACAATTCACAAGGGATGGCAGGGTCATGTCAAGGACTGACTCCCTCACACTTATGCCCCTGCAGGCATGTAAGTATACAAGTCTGTGTATAGATTACACAATCTCAAAAAATATATTTTAATTAGTTTTATGTTTATGAATACTCCTAGCCCAACATTTCTACTCCAGGCAGTGATTTTCCTAGGACATCTGACACCCGATGCTGGGTATTAAATGACTCCCCAATCCCCCCCCCAAAAAAGAAAGAAAGGAGTGAGTGCAGTATGCCAAGTGCACCACGCCATGTAATGCCAGGTATAGGTACCCCCAGAATAGCTAGCCTGTCAGGCTTGTCTGGCTACTTGCTATAGGTCAGACTGTATGCTCATATGACTGACCTATAACCCAGCCCTAACACCTGCATACACTCCTACCTAACAACAAACTACACAACCCTGCAGGTAGATGTAGCATACAAAATAAATAAGAAAATCAATATTAAGTGTGTGGTCTCATAATGCAAGTACCAGCAGTGGTGAAAAAGAGTACAAACAAACCAAAAAGCACAAACCAGTATATTGAATCAGATTCAAGATACTGTGTCTGACCTACAAATCTGTCCACAAAACCTGTCCAACCTACATTTCCGATCTTACTCAGAGGTACACACCTAGCCGCTCACTCCGCTCTTCCAATGAACTTCGCCTAACCGCCCCCCCCCCCCCCCCCCCCCGCATCACCCAGTCCCATGCACGCCTCCAGGACTTCTCAAGAGCTGCTCCAACACTATGGAACTCCCTACCTCCACCCATTAGGGCAGCCCCCTCCTTCAGCATCTTCAAGAAAGCCCTCAAAACTCACCTTTTCACTCTGGCCTACTACCCCTCACAAGTGCTCTAAACCTACAGCTGAACTCTGGTCCCCTACCATTCATGTCCTTACCTCTCCCTCTAGATTGTAAGCCTTTGGGCAGGGTCCTCCTCCTTTTGTGTCCTACCTGATCTGGCACCTCCATTACTGTGAACCCATGCTATGCATCTGAGTGAACATAACTTGCCTAATCTCCATGCTCCATCCAGTGACTGACTAAGCATTACCTGGTACTCATACTATGGTGTGTGATCTGGTTTTCTTGTATCCTGTATTGTCATATTGCTGTATGTCACCCCTAAATATTGTCTGTAACCTAAATTAATGTTCAGCGCTGCGTAATATGTTGGCGCTTTATAAATACAATAAATAAATAAATATGCTGCTCAAAAACTGCACTTTATTGAAAAAAGATTCATGTTAAAACACACACACACACACACAATAGTGTCAGGGAATACACTGACATCTGAAATAATTGTAAAAACAATGTGCTGCAAAAATTCAGGACAGTAGGAAAGCCCATAAAGAATAGTAGAATTCCCTAATTCTAATATCTGCCAATATTGTCTAATCACCAATACCCTTGATAACGCCCATATCTCATTTCCATGGGGGAACCTTCTTATAGGTAAGTGAAATTATAGCCACTCATGGAAGGAAAAGTAGGCGTGACCAATTTGGTCAGGTAAAAATACAGAACCACCTACAAACACCAAAACTATAATGGTAGACTTTGGTGACGCCTATACTGTATCTCTGTGAGGAGACCAAGAGGTAGTAAGCAGTAAGTTCAATAACCACTCACAGAGGGAAAAATAGGGGTGACCAATATGCTCAAGATAGGGAATATCAGCAAACAAATATCTTAAGGCAGTATTAGGTGCAGGTATCCTTTAACATACATTAGCAATCCGCACATAATAGGGATATTGAGAACACCATATCCATTTCCTGCGAGGAACCCGAAAGGTAGTATGATAGGGTATAACCACTCACAGAGGATAGATAGGTGTGACCAATATGATCTAATATATTACTATTCATAGAATATATGGGAGCCAACAAACTAATAATATTGTAAAAAAGCCGCTGAAAAAGTCCAAAACCACTTGCATATATATCGAACTAGGAGGAGATAGCCACCAAATAGCATATGTGCACAGACAGAGAATCCAAAAGATTGAATGTTGCCACAATGTTATTGGATGTACAACACTGCCTCCATTAGAAAACAAGTGTTGGTTGATGTAGCACGTCCTGATGAAGCTCCGGTGGGTGGGGTGAAACGCGTAGCCAGAAATAGAAGCAACCATTATAGATAGCCAGAATAGGTGCATCCAGTAGATAGCCAGGAATAGGTGTATCCGATATCGGTAGCCAGAAATAGGTAGCCCCCACTATACCTCTTCTGCTGCCTCCCGGCAGTGCACTCCTCTGGAAAGCCTGTATCCACTTCTACTGTACGGCGACTGATACTTCTTCACAACCTACCTCCAGGGCACCAACAGAGTAACTGCATATGCAGCCAGGTATCTATCAAGCTGTCTCCCCCCCCCCCCCACACACTACATTCAAGCAAAACAATAGCGAGTGAAACCGCAAAGTTACCCCACCACGTGCAGTCTCCTTCTAGCTACCTCTGCACCTCTCCGCCACCTCTATCCCTAACCCCATCCTAGCAAAGTGCTAACACTGCAACTGTGTATTATAACAGTTGTAGAATCACTCACCTGTACAGCCAGTATGAACCAAGGTGCACATAGAATGGAGTCACAAAAAAAAAAAAAAAAAAAAAAAAAAAAAAGTTTGAAGCTACAAGACAGAGTATTCAAACCTTGACTGCTGTACAGGTGATTGTTTTAACCACAATTTTACTATACAGTTGCCACGGGAGACCAAGCCCTGGGACGAATGTAGTATTCGCTACATAAGATTCACACACTATTTCATTTTTTGTTACATGGACAAAAGGTAAGTTTTATACATCCAAGACAACATAATAGTAGAAAAATAAAAATAAAGTTTAAAATGTACAACTTCTTTACTATACATTTATACAGAATATACAGTGCTGTGCATAATTATTCATACAACTGGCAAATTTGACTTAAAGTTACTTTTATTCAACCAGCGAGTAATCTTTTGATGGGAAATGACATAGGTGTCTCCCAAAAGATAAGACGATGTACAAGAGACGTTATTGTGGAAAAAATTCTCAGCTTTTATTTACATATGAGCAAAATGTGTCCAGTCCAAAATTATTCATACCCTTCTCAATGATCAATAGAAAAGCCTTTATTGGCTATTACAGCAATCAAATGCTTCCTATAATTGCAGACCAGCTTTTTGCATGTCTCCACAGGTATTTTTGCCCATTAATCTATAGCAATGAGCTCCAAATCTTTCAGGTTGGAAGGTCTTCTCGCCATCCTGATCTTTAGCAACCTCCACATATTCTCAATTGGATTCAAGTCAGGACTCTGGCTGGGCCACTCCAAACGTTAATGTTGTTTGCTTCTTCACCACTTTTGCTATTTGTTTTGGGTCATTATCATGCTGAAATGTACACTGGTGCCCAAGGCCAAATTGCTCTGCAAACTGCCTGATGTTGTCATTAAGAATCCTCATGTATTTTTCTTTTTCCCTGTTGCTGTTTAATGTGATTAGATTCCCTGGTCCATTGGCTGAAAAACACCCCCAAAGCTTTAGGTTCCCACCACCATGTTTGGACAGTAGGGATGGTGTTCTTTGGGTTGAAAGCTTCTTTTTTACGCCAAATGAAGGAAACATCATTGTGACCAAATAATTCAATTTGTGTTTTATCTGGCCATAACACAGTAGACCAGAAATCTTCTTTGTCCAGATGAGCATTTGCATAGGCCAAGCGAGCTTTTGTGTGCCGTAATCTGGAGAAGTGGTGTCCTCCTTGGTATGCATCCGTGGAACCCAGCAGTGTGCACTGTCCGTTGGATTGTCTGCCTTGAGACATTGCTACCAGCAGAGCCCAGATTCACCAGGATGGTGGTGAGCTTTGGATCCTTTTTCACCTTCTCTTACTATCCTCCTGGCCAGAACAGGTGTCACTGTTGGCTTTTCGACCACATCCTCTGAGATTTTCTACAGTGCGGAACATCTTGTATTTTTTAATAGTACTTTGCACTGTAGCCCTGGATCTTGAAAACATTTAGAAATGGCCTTGTGGCCCTTTTTCTGACTTTTGAGCAGCCACAATGCGCAACCGCAGGTCCTCACTGAGCTCCTTTATCTTAGCTAGGACTGTCCACACTGCATCTGCAAAGAGCTGCTGTTTTTCACCTGTTGTGTTAAAACAGCTGTTCCCAATAGACTGACAGTTTGTGAAGGGTGAAGAAACAAAAAGGAAAAGAAGACGGGAGCCCCCAATAGTGTATTACTGATAATATAGATGGTGAAATGATAAAAATCAGAGATATACTCACAAACACGGGTTGCCAAAATGTAGGCAACCACTGAACGCACAGATGGGGATATTGACCCTGTCCCCACGCAGGTTAAGAAGTCGCTCTCCGTAGAAAAAGAAGGGGGTGTACACACCCATCCACCAGGTGGATAATATTGTGCAAAAGGTACAGAGGCGCCAACAGAATAAAAAAAGGACTTATTTAAAAAGATAAAACAAGGGGGTAAGGGTGGACTTACCTCCCCAAAATTCACACACCACAAATGTGTTATAGTATGCAACAAAACGTTTAATCTATACTCCAAAACTGCAACGCGTTTCGCGGGTCTCAAGCCCGCTTCATCAGGCAAAATATAGAAAGGAGCAGCTGTAACAAACAAAAAACAGAAAAATCCATAGACATGCGGTCTAAAAACAGTGGCATCAGCAGAAGATACAATAATCTCACGGAAATAAAAACATAATAAATGATTGAAGAACATATAGGATTATAAGTATATACCTGACCAAATGCAAATTACAAATTGCAGCTCAAAAATACAATCATACCACATAGTAAATGTAAATATAAGTGTGACAGGGAACATATACTCATAATAGATGCCCAACTCATAAGGGTGCATTACAATGGTAGCAGTGCATGATCGTCCCCACCCTCACCAATATATCCCATATAACATGTATTTTAGTGGTGCTGGTGAACGCATCATATTCTTTGCCCCCATGAGGATTGAATGAATCTTACCTTACAAGGTGTGCAGCATAGCGCAGCGCCTCTGTAGCGAGCGGGCGCTGCGCCGACATCTGATATACTCTCTGGCCGCTCTGTGAAAACAAAGCTGGCGGGAGATTCGTACGGGAGGCGTGCTCTGTAGGGGGCGTGGCGGAATGCAGTGCCTATGCGCAAAAGCGGTGAAGCGGAAGTGCGTCAAATGAGGGCACACTATCCGCCGCCGCCATGTCATGGTAGGGCAGCGTTAGCGTACTGGGCCATCCACTCTGTATCTAGAGGAGACGGAGGCAGTCTATGGCTGAACGGAAGTGTGTCAGCAGAGGGCAAGCTGCCTGTAACTACCATATTGGAAGTGGGCTTGCTGCTGAGATGTACTATAGTAAATGAATTACATACAATAAATAAAATAAATTCAATAAAATAAAATAAAAAAATAATAATAAAATAATAGAGGACCACTCTTCTGGTGGTAAAAAATGTTTTTCCTATGTATCAATGCTAAGATACATCTAGCGTTATTCCCTCCCCCCTTCCCCCTTGTTTTATTCCATCTTATTACAATGTAATTATGATCAAAATCCGCCCGTTTTTATTATTTTATTATTTTATTATTATTTTTTTATTTTATTTTATTGAATTTATTTTATTTATTGTATGTAATTCAATTACTATAGTACATCTCAGCAGCAAGCCCACTTCCAATATGGTAGTTACAGGCAGCTTGCCCTCTGCTGACACACTTCCGTTCAGCCATAGACTGCCTCCGTCTCCTCTAGATACAGAGTGGATGGCCCAGTACGCTAACGCTGCCCTACCATGACATGGCGGCGGCGGATAGTGTGCCCTCATTTGACGCACTTCCGCTTCACCGCTTTTGCGCATAGGCACTGCATTCCGCCACGCCCCCTACAGAGCACGCCTCCCGTACGAATCTCCCGCCAGCTTTGTTTTCACAGAGCGGCCAGAGAGTATATCAGATGTCGGCGCAGCGCCCGCTCGCTACAGAGGCGCTGCGCTATGCTGCACACCTTGTAAGGTAAGATTCATTCAATCCTCATGGGGGCAAAGAATATGATGCGTTCACCAGCACCACTAAAATACATGTTATATGGGATATATTGGTGAGGGTGGGGACGATCATGCACTGCTACCATTGTAATGCACCCTTATGAGTTGGGCATCTATTATGAGTATATGTTCCCTGTCACACTTATATTTACATTTACTATGTGGTATGATTGTATTTTTGAGCTGCAATTTGTAATTTGCATTTGGTCAGGTATATACTTATAATCCTATATGTTCTTCAATCATTTATTATGTTTTTATTTCCGTGAGATTATTGTATCTTCTGCTGATGCCACTGTTTTTAGACCGCATGTCTATGGATTTTTCTGTTTTTTGTTTGTTACAGCTGCTCCTTTCTATATTTTGCCTGATGAAGCGGGCTTGAGACCCGCGAAACGCGTTGCAGTTTTGGAGTATAGATTAAACGTTTTGTTGCATACTATAACACATTTGTGGTGTGTGAATTTTGGGGAGGTAAGTCCACCCTTACCCCCTTGTTTTATCTTTTTAAATAAGTCCTTTTTTTATTCTGTTGGCGCCTCTGTACCTTTTGCACAATATTATCCACCTGGTGGATGGGTGTGTACACCCCCTTCTTTTTCTACGGAGAGCGACTTCTTAACCTGCGTGGGGACAGGGTCAATATCCCCATCTGTGCGTTCAGTGGTTGCCTACATTTTGGCAACCCGTGTTTGTGAGTATATCTCTGATTTTTATCATTTCACCATCTATATTATCAGTAATACACTATTGGGGGCTCCCGTCTTCTTTTCCTTTTTGTTTCTTCACATATTGATACGTGGATATCTCCATCGAGCATTCGGTTGCAGACCCCAATAGAGGAAAGAAGATGAACTTCATTGATCATCGTGACACCCTCAGATCTGATCTTCTATCTGTCTTTAAGAGACCAACAGACTCGAACTTTCCTGGTGACCCACAGGCGGATAAGAGTCCAAACAATGACCCCCAAATAGACCTCAAACCCATCTTCCTCAAATTGGAAGATACCCTAAAGGAGGAATTTTTTCATCAAGCTGACATATCCATGCAACAAGCATACATTGATGAAAAAATATCCCCGGATGGCATGAGAATCAAAACATTGTCGGCTTTTCCCAAGGATACTATTTTTACAGAAGATTGGTACGAGTATCTTGAAACATGCACGCAGGGCATGATGCAGAGAATTATCAACAAACGTACCTCTCTTATCGCTGTACTACAACCCAACATTACGGAACATAGAAATGCCCTAGCACCTTATACCAACAGCATTAAATATCAAACTCATGTCAGGACTGATCAATAGAGTTAAAAAATTTGAACAAGACACCATAGACAAAAAATTGAGCAAACTCAACAGGGATAGACTGGCGTACGCCGAGCACAGAGAGCGAGAACGTAAACAAAAAAACCCACCCATTCACCCGCCTCACCATCCAACACCCATAGGCCCCCAGGGGAACAATGTGCCCAAGGTACCCACCACCAACATCCCAAAGCTGATGCATCTCAACATTCCCCCACCACCTTTTCTTTATCCCAACTATCCCCCTCCCCCCTTTCATCCTCCAGTCCCCACCAATAAGTTGGGGACCATCCCACCCCATCTCGACCACACAAATGAACAGGAGACCACTCCCAAGACTAATACTCCGGTCCCCACTAATTCAGACCATTTTACCTTCACCTTCCCGAAAATTCCATTTCCTAATAACCCCTTTTCCACCAAGGTAAAAACATCAGACAATACCGCAGAAACACCACACCCTATTCAAAAGAGAACCAATCCCCAAAAATCGAAGAAGTATGTTCCTCAATCCAAAACTGGAGGGAACACCATTTTGGGCCTACTCAACACACCGAAATACAATTTCACTAAGGGTCCGCCACCCCCCACTCTTTTCAGACACACCACCAACCTACCAGTCACCCCACGGGTAGATACAGCCATTATATCGGCCCACCAGTCCCCCACACATCCTCACAAACAAGACACAATCACATCCAGGGTATCTGACGATGTACAGATCATCTCTGCCACAACACCAAAAGACATATGTCCAGGTACCCCAAATACCCCTCTCACTATTGGGACCACCAATGTTGGTGGACTAGAACATAGTTCAGGACCCTCCCTGTCCTCGGACACGCCCTATGACACTAACAACGTCAATTCATTGTCCCAATTAAGCACCTATGGCACCCAAGAGTCCATCACGACAACCTCTCCCCTTGAGACACCTGAGACAAACGCTCAAGAGGATGATGATGACCTTCAAACAGCCAATATAGGTTCTCTAGATAACACAAGTGATCAATCGGAGTCTTTTTTAGATCTTCCCATCTCCCTCACCAATCATCCACCGGACCCATTACACAAGCAACTCCCCAGTCCCAAAGCGTCACACACCTTTTTCCAACCCAAAAGCCTTCGAAAACGACCGCTACCAAACGCCGAAAGCGGGGGTCTAGGGGGAAAGGGGGAAAAAAGGAACAGGATGTAGCTGGCACAACCACAGTACCTATCAAGTCCATTTTTAATCTTTCGGACTACCAATTAAAACACCATGAAATCAATCTGCTCAATAAGGGTTTGTCCTTCTGCCCAACCAACACCACCCAATTAAGTGAATTATTCACGGATCTGAATTCCTTTGTCCGAAAATTAACACTCAAGAGACATTTTGCCCTAAAACAAATAGATAAAACCTGTCGACCCATCTTCACCCAGGACTCCAGCACCACCATTGTTACATCCAACGATCAGGAGTTAGAACTGGAAAAGTGCATCACCACGTCCTTGAAAGGACGGTCTAGATTCTACCCCACAGCCTCAAAAGGCAACTTCATAGAGACATTCTATGCACTTGCCTTAGAGGATTTTCAAAAATTATGTAGTGAGAACTTCCAATTCCCCTCCAACCTTACCCAAGCTGAAAGGACAGCACTTACACAACTCAAAAATAACCCCAACCTTGTCATAAAGCCTGCAGACAAGGGGGGAGGTATAGTGGTTTTAAACAAGGTAGATTATGTAGGCGAGTCCCTCCGCCTTTTGAACGACCCCACCAGCTATGAGATACTTACAGAAGATCCCACAGGTCTGTACAACACCAAACTCAGAACATTCATCAATGAGGCTCATATGAAGGGACTTATCTCCAAAGGAGAACGCAATTTTATTCTGGTCGAGAACCCCTCCGTTCCTTACTTCTACCAACTTCCAAAAATACATAAGAACCTATCTAAGCCACCCGGTAGACCGATAATATCAGGCATAGATTCAGTCACCAGCAATTTGTCCAGGTTTGTGGATTGTCACTTACAGAAGAAATATGTCCAAAAGCTTGATTCATATACCAAGGACTCAAAACACCTGATAGATATATTAAAAGACTATAGGTGGGACTCTGAGTATGTATGGCTGACATGTGA